>NW_020954548.1:18563415-18609699 GCF_900497805.2 Vombatus ursinus
AAAGAAAAGAAAAGAAAAGAAAAGAAAAGAAAAGAAAAGAAAAGAAAGAAATGACAAGCAGGATGGCCTCAGAAAAACCTGAAAAGTCTTATATGAACTCATGCAAAGTGAAGTAAGGAGAACCAGGAAAACATTCTACACCATAACAGCAATAATGTAAGGATGATCAATTGTAAAAACAAAACAAAACAAAACAAAAACAAAAAACATTGCTAACCTGATCAAAAAAGTGATCCAACACAATTAAAAAAAATCCATCAGAAAAAATGCTCTCCACCTCCACAGAGAGAACAGATGAACTCAGAGTGCAGAGTGAAGCACACTTTTTTCACTTTATTTTTCTTGTTTTAGTGTGTCTTGGTGTTTTCTTTTGTAAAATGGCTAAGATGGAAATATGTTCTGCATAACTACACATGTATAAGTGATATCATATTGTTTGCATTCTCAATGGGTTGGGGGAGGGAGGAAGGAAAGAGATTATTTGAAACTTTAAATTTTAAAAAATGAATATCAAAAATGTTTTAAATGTAATTGGAAAATATTTAATGAAACAAATAAAAATATATCTACATGTCTTTTTTATTACCTCATCTCTCCTTTGACTCTGCCATCTCCTTGGTGTACAATCTTCTCACTTCACACCTCTACTATCACGATAACATTCTGGTTGGTCCCTATGATTCCTCACTCTACACCATCCTCAACTCAGCTGTCAAATTGATTTTCCCAAAAAACCAGTCTGATCATTTCTCTCCTCTATTCAATGTACTCAAGTGACTTTTTAATGAGTCCTGAATCTAATGTAAAAGCCTCCATTTGACTTTTAAATTTTTTTTATAACCTGACTCATTCTTACCTCTTCAGGGTTCTAATATATTATCCCTTCCACATATTTTACGATACAGGAATATCCACCTCTTTGCTGTTTCTCACATAAGACACTCCAGCTCTCAACTCTGCATCTTCAGTTGTTATCCCTAATACCTGGGATACCTTTCCTCCCTATCTTTACCTCCTGGCTTGCTTTGAATGTGAGGTTTGTCTATAAGTAGTTTAAAGCCTAATCACCAAAGCTATGATTTTGTGGCTTTTAAAAAAAAATAATTCTTCTACCCTGTGATTCATTGATTCATTAATTCAACAACTATTAAGGATACAGAACTTTACTCATTTGGGGGTAGATAGAAAGTTTAGTTAATATCAGATTATATATAGTGCTTTTATGCTTTGCAAAACTTTTTTCTCCTTAATTGACACATTGCCATCATGAGAAATCTCTACCCTACAGCCCCCTTTTGTCCCTCCCTCCCTAGACATCTTTAGGAAGAACTCTAGCCATTCTTCATTTAATTTATTGAGTCTTTTCCACATACTCTTACATTTTCCTGATTAACACTCCTCCCTTCTTCTTGTTGCATTAGTATCTCTGGAATTTTAGCACAGTATCTGGTATATATACATGCTTAATAAATATTCTATTAATCTATTTATCTAAAACTTTAGTTAATTTAGGTACATTATCTACTTTAAGGTTCAAAGCAGCTTTATGATGCAGATGCCATAGACATTATTAGCCTTACCTTATTTTTTTATTTTTTTCTATTATATATTTTATTTTCATTTATTTATTCATTTATTTTTGCATGTGAAAACATTTTATTTAAACATGGGTTTTTAAAGCTTTGGGTTCCAAATTTTCTCCCTCCCTCCCCACCCACTCTCATCAAAAAGGCAAGCAATATAGGTTATACATGTGCAGCTATGCAAAACACTTCCATAGCAGACATGCTGTGAAAAACTAACTCTATTTCCCTTAATCTAATCCTGTCCCCCCATTTGTTCTATTCTTTCTTTTCACCCTGTCCCTCCTCAGAAGTATTTGCTTCTGATTACCCCCTCTTCCAATTTGCCCTCCTCTCTATCATCCCTCTATTCTCTTGTCCCCTTCCCCCCCTATTTTCCTGTAGAGTAAGACAGATTTCCACTCCAAATTGAGTGTATATGCTATTCCCTCCTTAGGTCAAATCCTATGAGAATAAGATTCATTTATTCCCTCTCACCTTCCCCCATTTCCCCTCCACTATAAGAGCCTTTTCTTTTCTGGTTTTTTTTTGTGAGATAATTTACCCTGTTCTATCTCTCCCTTTCTCCTTCTCCTAGTATAATCCTCTCTCATCCCTTAATTTTATTCTCCAGATATGACCCCTAAATTTTCAACTCACCCTGTGCCCTCTATCTATCTATCTATCTATCTATCTATCTATCTATCTATCTATCTATCTATCTATCTATCTATCTAATCTTTATATCTATATATCTGTCTGTATACATATATATATAATTTTTTTCCATCCAACTACCCTAATATTGACAAAGGTCTCATGAGTTACAAATATCATCTTTCCATGCAGGAATGTAAATGGTTTAACCTTAATAAGTCTCTTATGATTTCTCTTTCCTGTTTACCTCTTCATGTTCCACTCGAGTCTTGTATTTGAAAGTCAAATTTTCTGTTCAGCTCTGGTCTTTTCATCAAGAATGCTTGAAAGTCCTCTATTTCACTGAATTACCATTTTTTCCCCTGCAGGATTATACTCAGTTTTTCTGGGTAGGTGATTCTTGGTTGTAATCCTATCTCTGTTGCCCTCTGGAATATGATATTCCCAGCCCTCTGATCCCTTAATGAAGAAGCTGCTAAATCTTGTGTTATCCTGATTGTGTTTCCACAATATTTGAATTGTTTCTTTCTGGCTGCTTGTAATATTTTCTCCTTGACCTGGGAACTCTGAAATTTGGCTACAATATTCCCAGGAGTTTTCTTTTGGGGATCTCTTTCAGGAGAAGATTGGTAGATTCTTTCCATTTCTATTTTGCCCTCTGATTCTAAAATATCAGGGCAGTTTTCCTTGATAATTTCTTGAAAGTTGATGTCTAGGCTCTTTTTTTGATCATGACTTTCAGATAGTCCAATAATTTTTAAATTCTCTCTCCTGGATCTATTTTCCAGGTCAGTTGTTTTTCCAATGAGATATTTCACATTGTTTTCTAATTTTTCATTCTTTTGGATTTGTTTTACAGTGTCTTGATTTCTCATAAAGTCACTAGCTTCCAATTGCTCTATTCTAATTTTTAAGGAAGTATTTTCTACAGTGAGCTTTTGGACTTCTTTTTCCATTTGGCCAATTTTGCTTTTTAGGGCATTCTTCTCCTCACTGGCTTTTTGGACCTCTTTTGTGATTTGGGTTAGGATAATTTTTAAAGTGTTATTTTCCTCAGTCTTTTTTTGGTTCTCCTTTAGCAAGCTATTGACTTGTTTTTCATGATTTTCTTGCATCACTCTCATTTCTCTTCCCAGTTTTTCCTCTACTTCTCTTGCTTCCTTATCAAAATCCCTTTTGAGCTCTTCTAAGGTCTGGGACTGATTCATATTTTTCTTGGAGGTTTTGGAGGTAGGAGCTTTGACTTTGTTGTCTTCTGGTTGTATGTTTTGATCTTCTTTGTCACCAAAGTAAGATAATATAGTCTGACTTTTTTTGTGCTGCTTACTTATGATCCTGGCCAATTACTTGAGTTTTAAACTCTTTGTTAAGGTAAGAGTCTGCTTCCAATATGGAGAATGTACTGTCCCAATCTTAGGGGGTTTGTACAGCTGTTTTCAGAGATACTTCTAAGGACCTGAAAATTTTCACTTTTTCCAAGGTGCCATGATAAGGGGCAAGGTGTTTCCTCTCCACCATCACAAGCTCCACCACAACAGCACTCCTCCTCACCCCAAGACTGCCCCCCAGAACTGTGACCCAGATCCAAGCATGGACAAAGCAAGACATTCCTGCCTAAGCACTAGCAAAGAGATCCCTGCAACCCCACTCTGATCAGCCACTCAAATCCCACCTCAGTCTGTGCGCCAAAAGCTCAGGAGGCAGCGGCTGCCCCGTGGCCTTGGCTGCACTTGAGACTTGGGGCTGAGACCTAGCTTCTCTCTCTCACTGCAGTCAGACTTTTCCCACTGACCTTCTAAGTTGTCTTTGGCATTTGTGGGTTGAGAAGTCTGGAAACTGCCACAGCTGCCCATGATTCAGTCCTCTGAGGCCTGCTCCAGGGTTGCTGTGGCCTGTGCGCCCACGCTGAACTGTGCTCCTCTCCCAGCCTGGCCCGATATACCTTTCTGATCAACCATCCAGGTTGTCTTGGGCTGGAAATTTGTTTCACTCTGTCTTTTTGTGGGTTCTGCTGCTTTAGAATTTGTTTAGAGCCATTTTTTTACAGGTATTTGGAGGGGTTTGGGGGACAGCTCAAGCAAGTCACTGCTTTCACTCCACCATCTTGGCTCCACCCCCCTTACTTTACTAACAGATAAAGAAACTGAGGCACTCCTAGGGCAAGTGAATTGCTTGTAATTATAGAGCATATAAATGTTAGAAGTGTGGTTTGAACACAGCTCTTCTTTGTTACAAGTCCAGAACTCTATTCCCTCCAATGTTACTGCCTTCAATATATAGGGCCTTGACTCCTGAATTTCCTAAAAGATTTCTTTAATTGCTTCATACACCATGCAAACCAATTGTTGATTTCCTTGCAGTTTCCTGAATTATAATCATATGAACCATACTTTGGATTCCATATGATTAAGCATTGAGACAGTTAATGGTGACAAAATACTTGTCAGTCCTCCAAATACTATTCAACCTTAAAATTACAGATTTGAGAACTTCAGACATTTACCCCAGACATTTGACCACAGAGAAAGACAATTTGTCTCTTACTTCAGTTTTATGCATTTTAAGTAGCTGGAAGTTGCTGCTGTACATAGAAGAAATTCATTTGGACTATAATAAATATGTATTGACCACCTACTAAGTGTAAGATTCTGGGTTAGGTCCTTGTGACACAAAGATTTAAAATAAAAATAGTTCCTGCATTCAAGGAGCATACACTCTGATAGCACAAAACTTGTATACAAATAAAGATAAATGCATATAGAATTTTTAAGGGCAAAACAAAAATGTCCAGGCAAAGTACTACAGGAAAATTTGAGAAGAAAGCAGTCACTTTCAGCTTGATGCAATCAAGGAAGGTTTCAGAAAGAAAGAGTCACTATCATTGAAAGATATGGATTTCAACACTTAACACAGGGTCTTACACATACTAGGTGATCAATAATGTGTGCTAATTCACCTAAAAGGAAATGGATATACACACACACATATGTGTACATATATATGTATATGTATGTATATATATATATGCACACATATGTGTGTGTGCATACATACATATACATAAACATACATAGACACATGATATTATTGGGCAGTCTTGGAAAAGGGAAGTTATGGAAAGAGAAGAGAGGGGCAGTCAGAGACAGAGAGACAGAATTTTCCCTAAAGGGAAGAGATCATGGGGACTGTTGAGTCCCTACAAGCTTTTTGAAGCAAAGTACTCAATCTGAAGAAGCCAGCTGTAATGACTTCTTGAAAAATGTCTGATGAAAATGATGAGAGTCCCATTCTTTCCCCAATTTCTTCTTCTTGTTCCTATCTAATATTAGGAATTGTCAGATATTCTTTTCTTATTTCTTTTTATCTAAGCATTGCCTTTATTTTTATTTTGTTTCATATAAAAACTCATGCTCAGTCATGAAGTACAGAATTTCATGTCCACAGTTTTAACTTTTGGAGGCAGGGGAAGAGGAAGCCAGGAGATAGCTAGAGATGTTCAAAATTTAAATAACTGCAGAGATTAAACCTATGCTGAAATGATAGAAATTTCTTCTAACTAGGGGATCTGGGCTGATGTGATTTTATTAATAATATTTCATCTAATGTAAATGCCATAAAATAGCATAGAAATGGGCTCCCAAGACTAACAGTGAGCTAATAGTTGCATTCTTGTGTGACTCATTAAATCTCCAGCATCTTTTGTGAAAAAAGAAGGTAATAGGGACAGAGGACAGTAACCAAAGAGAAGGTCACACCCCGAACGCACCCTCTGGGAGGAAAGAGTTCAGATTTAGCCAGTTTCCAAAGGTAATTAAATTTAGAGGCTACTGTTCAAAGCTTCCAGTGCAATATAAACTTTGACCTATGCTTTTGTTAAAGCCCCAGAACAGCCTGGTCTATTACTATTCCCAAAATTGGGCTCAGGACAGGAAAAGTAAACTTCTGGAAAGACTGGTAAGACTAGCAGTCAAATGGAGACTTAATATTTCCAGAGTTAAGTACTCTTTTATGTGTTGGAGTCTGTTGCATTTTGCCTTTTGATTCAAACTAAATGACCCCTGGCCTAATGAGAGACCTGGTTAATAATAGTCTCTTAGCATGGAGCAATAGGGTAGGACCATCCCCTAAAATGCCTTTGTAACATCAGAGGCCAAAGTCCAAGGTCACCAGCAGAAAGAGGGTGCTATTGCTCAAGATGGGTAAAAGAACAGATCCAATGATATTTTCATGATTGTATCTCTTCCGATATAGATTTCTTTAATGTACATTTAGTATGGTCCAGACATTCTTCTCAGATGATCTTACTAACTAAAGTAATTTATGTGTTGCATACAACACCAATCAAATAAAAATTCACAGAATTAAGACAGTGATGTACTTAATGTGAAGTACAATGAATTTATATGGGGGAACAAATGGACATAATATCAATGGAATTATGGAGAAGAAGAAAGTCAACTTGACCTTGACTGATATTACATAGTTGATGGTAACTTTCAAATCTGTCTTCTAGGAAATTAAACAGAAAAACAAAAAACAAAAAACTAGTGCTTAGATCCAAAGGCATACCATAGACTAGAATTATTTGATAAATATAAAATCAAAAATCATTGATAAGGAAATCAGTCTTCAATCAAAGTGCTAGAAAACTGGATAGAGGGGCACCAAGGTTGCACCTAGGATACATCACCGGCCCTGAAATCAGGAGGACCTGTGTTCAAATCTGGCTTCAGACCAAACACTTGACACTTACTAGGTGTGTGACCCTGGGCAAGTCACTTAACCCCAATTGCCTAAAAAAAAAAGAAAAAGAAAAAGAAAACTGGATAGAAATCTATCCTATCAAATAGAAAATGGGATAGATCCAGACCTCACTCCATATCCATATGACTTGTCTTCAGTCTTTTTTGACTGATTAAATCTCTAGAATCTTTTGTGAAAAAGGAAGGTGATAGGGACAGAGGACAGTAACCAAAGACAGAAAACCAAAAGCAACACCCTGAACACAACCTCTGGGAGGAGAGAGTTCAGGTCTAGCAAGTTTCAAATGGTATGCATATGTGACAATAAATTAAAAGTAGATAGAACCCTTTAATGTTTTTATGGAACCTTTGTTTCATCAATGCGAGCACTCTTTCCATAAGTGCAAATCTCAGCCTATACAAACCTTCACATTCTGTACATTTCTTATCCACTGTCTCATAAATTCTTCCTAGATGGTTTATACAACATGCTAGAGGCCATAATCTAGGCCTTTAACGTTTTATGGACTCCAAAGAAATACTCAAGATGTTCGTCTTTTCTCACTTTCTTACTGCACCAACAACCCATTTTTTCCGATTATACATTATTTGAAGCTGCTTAAATGCAACTTCATTTGTATAAGTCATTTTTGGTAATATGCTGTAGTCACCTTTGACCTACCATGAGTTTCTCCAAACATTGCTTTTTAAACCATTAGAACTAAAATAACATGTCCATTACAATGTTAAAGAGAGGAAATATGCCATCTCTTCAACAAATGAAATAAATTATGAGACAAAAGAGATGGATTTGATTTCACAAAACTAAAAAGTCTAGCACAACAAAAAGCATCATATCTATGGAGGAGGGAGAAGTAAACAACCAAATAGGGAAAAATATTTGTCATAAATATTTCTGATTAAAAAAATTGAAATTTCATCCATTGATAATGACATAAGAATGAGTGATTTTAATGGATGGGATCAAAAGATACGATCAGACAGTTCTTTTTTTTTTCTTTCTAGCCAAGGAGAAGGTTTATTAGAACATCCGTCATATTGACCAGACTCTTAAGGAATCTGAACATCTGTGAGCTATTGGCCAGATTATAATAATCTGAGCAATGGCTAGATTATAAGAATCTAAGCATCTTAATGGAGACAAGATGGACCTTATATACAGAAAGACTGTGGGAGAGATCTGGGAATAGCCAAGTAATTTTCTTTTTTTGGGGGGGGGGGCAGTGAAATAATAGAATGCCAAGGACCTGCACCATATGCCCAAAGGAGAATGGAGTCTAGCTAGGAAGTGGCCAGGGGCCATAAGGAGTAAAGACAATGGAGGGCTAGGCTAGGTTAAGGGTAAGAGAATTGGGAGATTGGGTGTAGCCACAATGAAAGGCCAATTGATGGGATTACAGCCTCAGGTGAATGCCAGAGATTTGGCCATGTAGGAAAGTCCATGGTTTTTCTTTTTTAGGGTCTGGCTCCCATCCTCATCATTCCCACCTCAAAAAAAAAAGGGACCCAGATTCTTTTGGGGTAAGGAGCAGATTTCTGATGGCAAGGGGCATAGAGCTGTCCCTGCCTCAAGGGGGTCCCAAAAAGGAGGTTGACTGGAAGGAGGGGAGGGGCAGGGGAGGGACAAAAATTGACTGGTACCCATTGTTTGCTACCAACTGTAGGTGAATTGCCTGTAGTCTGGAAGACACAAATCCGACAGGAAAAAATGCAAGGCCCAGATATATCAGGATAAAATATCCATAGCTCTGTTTGGATTCAGATAATTCTGTTTTCCAACCATGCAGTATCAAATCCATCTTATAGCCAGACTCAGGAATAGCCAGGTGGCTAACATTCCTTTTTAAAGGAACATAATGGGAAAACTGAGCCAGGAAGCTCCCATTTTAGACTGAGGCTAAAATTGTCCTCTCAGCTTTTCCCAATGCTGACTTCCCACCAGTATCACATTCTCTCTAAGTAGCTTGTGGCATGTCTCAGATGGTGGATTATTGATTTATCGATGGATTATTATGATCCATCAGACAAATCAAAATAAAATCCTATGAGCTTTTACCTCATACAGAAAGTTTCACTAATCACAGCTTAGGGAAAACTTTTCCAGGATTTACACCTCAAACTTCAATGTGTCCTGGTGTAAAAAGCCAATCATTAGAGATTTCTATATACTTGCAAATTCTCAGCAAATCAAAACCCAAACAAGCTTTTTTGCAAGTTTACACATTAAAACAATAGCCAAATTATTTTAGCAGTAACCAAAGTTGCTTGACATAACTGATATGAAAAGTTCACCAATTTGAAACCTGAAACAAACTCATTACCAATCAGGTGACTTCAGTTTTGTTAAATGCATTTCCAAATTATTTCACATAGAGAATCAACCTCTCATCATTAACAGTTAAAACTACAACTTTAAAAAGAGCTCTCTTACCCAAGTTCAAGTTTGGAGGACAGCTTCTTTACCTTGAGCAGGATGTGCTGAACCTGGGTGATGCTTCCAGCAAAGATTGCCCCAGGACCCAAGGTCATTGCCAGTGGGGCCCATGTTGGAGCTGCTGCCCCTCCCCCCCTTCCTTTCCCCAGGTGGTGGAGGGCAAAATCAAAGGTGAGGGGGAAAAGGTGACTCTCTTCTCTCATGAGAGGGGTTAACAGATACCTTCTTGACTCAAGGGAAGGGAGTGGGAGAAAGGAGTGACCAGGATTATATGGAGGAATTTCAAAACTCCTTAATGATCAATTACAAAACTCTAGAATCTGCCAAGATATATTTAGCTGTTCTAATTTTTTCCCGTAACCTCCACAAAGGAAGATTCAGGGGTGTAGAGGGAGGGAGTAAGTAAGCCTCAGGGAACCAAAAAGCAACTTGCAGTTTTCCCCAATTCCCTAGCACCAAGAGAATTGACAGAATTGGGCATACACTTCCCGATAGGGTGTCCATCCTTGTCCTGTATGCTGTGGAAGGTGTACCCAGGTCCTTGGCCTCAAACCAACCCAGTGGACTGAGAGCCTGCGAGCGTCAGGCTGAGTGTGAGACAGATTTGTAAATGTCTGCCTGAAAAGGATCTCCAAGCCTTGGTGCTTAGAGAGGGACTCCAATTGCAGAGCAAGAAAGTGGAGGCAGGGGGAAGGGCTTACATACCTTCTGGTCTTGGCTGGAGAAGAACTTGGGGTTAGGCAGCTTCCCCTTGTAGGCCACCAAAATGATGACGTTTAGGGGCTTAGGGGTGCTGGAACCCCAAAATCACAGCACAAGGATCCTGCCTGAAAGAATTCAACCCAAGCCTTCTTTCAGCCAAAGACAAGGCTTATTAGAACATCCGTCATATTGGCCAGACTCTTAAGGAATCTGAACATCTGTGAGTTACTGGCTAGATTAGAAGAATCTGAGCAATGGCTAGATTTTAAGAATCTGAGCAATGACTAGAGTATAAGAATCTAAGCCGATCAGAGAGTTCTTGAAGAAGAAAAAATAAATTATCACCTGAAAATTCATTCAAACTCTTTAACAACCAATGATATCTAAATGTAAAGGACTCTGAATTACACCTTATCTCCATTTTAGTGGTAGAGATAATTAAAAGTTGCAAAATTCAGTATCATGGTTATGGAGAAACTGGCATACTATTGCATGTATGTACACATATGTATTATATATACAATGAATATACCTTATATGATATATATTCAACATATAAAATATGTAGGCATGATATTGTATATATGTTATAATATAATGTAATATAATACATTTTGTTGTGAATTGGCAATATATAGTACAAGTTACAAAACTCAATTCAGTAATTCCCTAACTTGTATTGTTTCCTAGAGATTTTATTGAATGGAAAAAAAAATATGGTTCATAAGATATAAAACTGAAAATGAACTTATAGATCATTTTGCCTAACCCCTCTACCATTTTACAGATGAGGAAACTGAAGACCAGAGAGATAAAGTAATTTGTCTAAGGTCACACCTATAGTAAGCAGCAGGATTTAAACCCAAATCCTCTAATTCAAAATCCATTGCTGTTTCCAGTATATAGTTATCCCTTGCAGATCATAGGGGTTAGGGGCATGGCACCCAATTATTTGAAAAATCTTCATGAAATTTTTGGCCCTCCCTTCATATCAGAGAAGATGTCTGAATTATTATGGTATTAAAAGATAAAATATGTTGATATTACATAATGCTATACATATATTTTATGTATTTGAGTTTCTAAACTTTTTCTGTGTCATCTGCTGGCCTTCATGTGTCATCTGTGGCTTCTGCAAAACTCTCAAAAATTCCCATTTAATTTCTTATGCCAACCCCTGATATATTGAAACCACAATGGGAAATGTCAAGATGGGAAAAGTCATGATGTAGAAGGGATAACTGTAATTGTTAAACATAAAATTGTATTTGATGTGCCTGATTTTTTATCTCTCTTCCCTTTATCTTCAATTTTATTCTCTTCCTCATCTTTTTCTTCTTTGGTTTCTACATTTGAAAAAAATATATTATCTTTCTTCTTACAAGTAAAATAAGGTAGAGAAAGAACACTTTATTGAGGCCTTGTGGGTGTGTCTTTATCTCAGTGCTGTTCCACTTGGTATAGTATGTGATCCATGTTTTGCAGGCTAAGGGATCAAATCTGAACTCAATGTATTTAGGCTCTAGGTAAGGAATTCATGCTAGCCAAATTTCAAAAAAAATTATTTATAAGCTAAAATGTCAATATATTACTTTGCAATGAGAGATATATAAGACAAGAATACTGATGTTGGTCATTTGGACAACATACTTAGTCTTTGTTGGTAGGCCTACATAGAAGAACATATAAAATCTTGTTTGTTTATTTAACACTGAATTAGAGCAAATATATTTGTATACTTTTAAGGGATATCCAGCCATGGTAGTTGGACAAATAGCCCTTTGCAAACTCTATGGATGTTTCTGTAAATAAATAATCAGTACTGAGCATTAGAATCAGCACCACTGGAAAGCATTTGGGGACAGTCTCACTCTGGCTCTCATTCTTCTAGACTTCCTGAAGATCACTGTCACTTAACTCTGACAGCATTTCAAATTACAGTTAATTAGGCCACATGCAGTTAACCATAAGGACTTTGGAGAGAAAAAACAGCCTACTACACCTTTCAGAGAATTTGGCAAACAAATCCATATTTGTGATAAACAGGACAATACCATAAGATATTGCAAGGCAAATTAAATTTCTTTTCTGACTGTCAGAAAGGGAAAAGGTATTACCTTTGTATTCCTGCAAAGGCTGATAATTCATTGATGTTTTATGGCATTCTTCAACCATTCTCCTAATTTAATTGAGTGACTTGTCACAAAAAAGGAAATTAAATTATTTTATGCATTTTTTAGAATCTTATATTTATTAATTTGTTAAAAACCAGTACTTTTTTTTTAATTATAACTGTCACTTCAATTCTTAGTCAGTACCATAAAGTAACATCTGGCTTTTATATCTGAAAATGAATGTGTGTATGTGTGTGTTTGTGTACATTTGACTCTCATGATACAATTACATTATAAAAGTGACAACAGCAGCATTTTAGGTTATCATGGTTATTTTTATTCTTCTCTTACCTTATAGGCCAGTCATTTGAGCTGGAGAATTGGGAATGAAAGGCCAGCAACAAAATGCCTCTGACAAGTTGTCATGCTGTGAAATGTGGGTGACAAGATGTATCTCAATGAGTAGTTTAAAGTAAGATGACGTAAATCCATTTGAGAATAACAACTTGATTCTGCTGATAGAGGGAAAAGAACATTGAGTTTAATAGGAAAGTTGAGAATAGTCTTGAGCCCTTACCTATGCTTAGATAACAACTAGAGTAGAATTTTATTTATTTTTTTTCCTTAAAGTAGTAGTTGAAGTAATAAGAAAACCCTTTTAAAATATACAGGAAAAAATGTTCATTCAGATAAGCAGCTGAAAGTTTGGATTCACATATGAACCTTCTCATTCTCCTGACCACACAAAAATAGTTTGAAGGCCTTTGAAAACAAGAGCACTTCTTCTGAAGACCAATAGACATTGTCCTGTGATAACTGTTCTTGCTCCTCCCTTGATAAAAGACAGCCCTTTATGGTCTTCTATTTCTAGTCTACCTACAGAAGAAAAGGAATAAAATACATTTAGTTAGGTGATGGACACCAATAGTGACAAAAGCATCACCTAAATATATACATACATACATACATTAAAAATTTGATCATATTTTAACAAACAGTAAGCAATAGGTTACCAGTCTCAGAGAGATTTCCAAATCAAAATTCAAAATCACTGTCAAACTAGAAAAATAAGAACTAGAAAAAGATATGGCAATCAACTGAGACAATTCTGACTCTACCTACTTAAACAATAGGAAATATGTAAAAGAACAAATTGAATAAAAGTACTGCCTCCTTAAAGTGTCTCTTTTAATTCAGCTCAATTCAATTCAACATGGATTTATTTTTCAAATGCTTACTGTGTTCATGGCATTGTGCTAAGTATCGTGGATACAGAAACAAAGTGAAATAGAACTGCTGTCATGAAGCTTACGTTCTAAAGAGAAAAAGCATCTTCCACAACTTTGTCATATTAGATTATTAAAACAGCAGTAACTTTGTATGTGACCAACATATGATTAATATCAAGTGAGGCACAAAACAGGAAGCTTTATGGTAGGTAATGATGCTATTGAGGATACACAGCTAAGAATCTAAATCAAATAGCTAGTCACTTTAGATGATATGGTTTCTCCTATTTATGGACGGCATTCCCCAGAACATTGAAAAGACTCCCAAGGTAGGCTTATTATTACTCAAAAGCATTTGGTAGAAGAATAAATAATGGGAAGTCCAAGCCTATAGAGTATGCTATTAAGTTAGATGGAAAATCAATAGAAATAGAATATCAGTACCTATACTGTGTATATACACTACACATGCACAATGAGCTGGGTTCAGAATTGAACTGAAAGAGGAAATCCCTTTTGGAAAAGTGGACAGTAGGCCAAGGTGGTGGAGTGAAAGCAGTGACTTGCTTGAGCTGTCCCCCAAACCCCTCCAAATACCTGTAAAAAATGGCTCTAAACAAATTCTAAAGTAGCAGAACCCACAAAAAGATAGAGTGAAACAAACTTCCAGCCCAATACAACCTGGATGGTTGATCAGAAAAGCATATTGGGCCGGGCTGGGAGAGGAGCACAGTTCAGCATGGGCGCGCAGGCCGCAGTGACCCTGGAGCAGGCCTCAGAGGACTGAATCATGGGCAGCTGTGGCAGTTTCCAGACTTCTCAACGCATGAACACCAAAGACAACTTGGAAGTTCAGTGGGAAAAGTCTGTGACTGCAGTGAGAAATAAGTGGGGTTCCAGCCATTCCTGAGTGTTACCCTGGGGCAGCAGTTGCTTCCCGAGCTTCCAGCCCACAAACTGAGGGGGAATCAAGTGGCTGATCAGAGGGGGTTTGCAGGGATCTCTTTGCTAGTGCTTAGGCAGGAATCTTGCTTTGCCCCTGCTTGGATCTGGGTCACAGTTCTAAGGGGGAATCCTGGGACAAGGAGGAGGGCTGGTGTGGAGGAGCTGGTTGTGGCATTGGAGGGGAAACACCTCACCCCTTACCATACCACCTTGGAAGAACTGAATATTTACAGGTCCCTAGAAGTATCTCTGAAAACAGCTGTACAAACCCCCAAAGCTTGGAACAGTACATTCTCCACATTGGAAGCTGACTCTTACCTTAACAAAGAGTTTAAAACTCAAGTAATTGGCCGGGATCATAAGTAAGCAGCAAAAAAAAGAGTCAGACTATAGTATCTCACTTTGGTGACAAAGAAGATCAAAACATATAACCAGAAGAAGACAATGAAGCCAGAGCTCCTACATCCAAAGCTTCCAAGAAAGATATGAATTGGTCCCAGGCCATGGAAGAGCTCAAAAAGGATTTTGAGAAGCAAGTAAGAGAAGTAGAGAAAAAACTGAGAGGGATGCTAAAGGAGACTCAAAAAAAAATACTGAAGAAAATAACACCTTAAAAAATAACCTAACCCAAATGACAAAAGAGTCCTTTAGCCAACGAGGAGAAGAATGCCCTAAAAAGCAAAACTGGCCAAATGGAAAAGGAAGTCCAAAAGCTCACTGAAGAAAATACTTCCTTAAAAATTAGAATAGAGCATTGGAAGCTAGTGACTTTATGAGAAATCAAGACACTGTAAAACAAATCCAAAAGAATAAAAAATTAGAAAACAACGTGAAATATCTCATTGGAAAAACAACTGACCTGGAAAATAGATCCAGGAGAGAGAATTTAAAAATTATTGAACTATCTGAAAGTCATGATCAAAAAAAAGAGCCTAGACATCAACTTTCAAGAAATTATCAAGGAAAACTGCCCTGATATTTTAGAATCAGAGGGCAAAATAGAAATGGAAAGAATCTACCGATCCTCTCCTGAAAGAGATCCCCAAAGGAAAACTCCTGGGAATATTGTAGCCAAATTCCAGAGTTCCCAGGTCAAGGAGAAAATATTACAAGCAGCCAGAAAGAAACAATTCAAATATTGTGGAAACACAATCAGGATAACACAAGATTTAGCAGCTTCTTCATTAAGGGATCAGAGGGCTGGGAATATCATATTCCAGAGGGCAACAGAGATAGGATTACAACCAAGAATCACCTACCCAGAAAAACTGAGTATAATCCTGCAGGGGAAAAAATGGTAATTCAGTGAAATAGAGGACTTTCAAGCATTCTCGATGAAAAGACCAGAGCTGAATAGAAAATTTGACTTTCAAATACAAGACTCAAGTGGAACATGAAGAGGTAAACAGGAAAGAGAAATCATGAGACTTATTAAGGTTAAACCATTTACATTCCTGCATGGAAAGATGATATTTGTAACTCATGAGACCTTTGTCAATATTAGGGTAGTTGGATGGAAAAAAATTATAGATATGTATATAGATAGATACATACATACATACATAGATACATAGATAGATACATAGATAGATATATAGATAGATACATAGAGGGCACAGGGTGAGTTGAAGATGAAGGGGTCATATCTGGAGAATAAAATTAAGGGATGAGAGAGGATTATACTAGGAGAAGGAAAAAGGGAGAGGTAGAATGGGGTAAATTATCTCACAAAAAAACAGAAAAGAAAAGGCTCTTACAGTGGAGGGGAAACGGGAGAAGGTGAGAGGGAATGAGTGAATCTTATTCTCATAGGATTTGACTTAAGGAAGGAATAGCATACACACTCAACTGGGTATGGAAATCTGTCTTACCCTACAGGAAAATGGAGGGGGGTAGGGGACAAGAGAGGAGGGAGATGATAGAGAGGAGGGCAGATTGGGAAAGGGGGTAATCAGAAGCAAATACTTCTGAGGAGGGACAGGGTCAAAAGAAAGAATAGAATAAGTGGGGGGGGCAGGATTAGATTAAGGGAAATAGAGTTAGTTTTCACAGCATGTCTACTATGGAAGTGTTTTGCATAACTGCACATGTATAACCTATATTGAGTTGCTTGCCTTTTCAATGATGGTGGGTGGGGAGGGAGGAAGAGAGAAAATTTAGAACCCAAAGTTTTAAAAACACATGTTTAAAAAAAATATTTTCACAAGCAACTTGGAAATAAGAAATACAGGAAATGGGGTACAAAAACTATCCTGCCCTACAGGAAAATAGAAGGGGAAGGGGATAAGAGAAGGGGGGGAGAGATAGAAGGGAAGGCAGTCTAGGGGAAGGGGTATTCAGAATGCATACCATCTTGGGGCATGGGGAGGGGCAAAATGGGGTGAAAATTTGAAACTCAAAATCTTGTGGAAGTAAATGTTGAAAACAAAAAATAAATAAATTTATTAATAAAAAAGGAGCACATACAGAGAAAAAAAAGGAAAGTGGATAGGAGTTTTTATGACTTCAAGCCTTATTTTAAAACTAAAGATCCCCCTCTTGACCCGTAAACTATTCTTGTATTGTTGCGGTGTAAGTCAATAGAATCAACATATCCTCTGAAAAATTAAAGTTGGTGGCCATCTAAATGGCATTGAAGAGGCTCATGGTCAGAATAAGAAGGCTACAAAAAATGTCAAACAAATATTTCACAAGAAAATTGGCATAAAGAATGTCATTAGAGAGATGTATGACTGGAAAAGAAGGTATGCCATTCACATGGTAGTAGCAAGAGATTAAAAGAAAACAGTTAGCCTATATACTCCAGTGGTATCCACACATAGTCAATATAACTACAGAAAACCCCAAACGTATTTCTTGGAACACTTGTAAGGGATTTATGGAAAATGGATGAAAATCACACTAAACAAAAGGTCATTGTTTTATTGTGATATCCACTGTTAGAGAAAATATCCAAATTGAAGATATTAGGGATGCATGTAGGTATCAAAGTATGGTTAGTTTGATTTAAAAAAAAAAAAGATTCAGAAGCAAAGTATACCTTACCTCTTTTTTCCATTCTCCATGCATTCCTGATTTGATGTTCCTGATAAGATGTGAATTTAATAACCTGTGTGTCCCTCATTACACAGATATTCCTATGCTCAAAACCTTGGGACTGCTGTCAACTCTTTTTTTTTCTTTCCTTTCACCCATCACTTCCAGTCAATTGATATATATAACACCCTTATCTTTCCTCTTCTCTTTTCCCATTGCCACCACTCTAATGTAAGCACTGATTATCAACTTCACAGACGTTGTCTTCTAACAGATCTTACTTTTTCCTCCTTCCCAACCATCTCCATACAGCTACTGGAATTACCTGTCTTGTGTCTCTACATCTTGATGTGGGTTGCTCAAAAAATTTCATTAGATCTCTCTCACTTACTGAGAATAGTCCAAAAGCCCTTTCCTGGAATTCATGACACTCCTGACCCCACCTATACACACTCTGATATTCTTTTCCCTTTCCAGCCTTATCTCAAATAATACCCCTCCATGAAATGTACATGATAATAATACTGTACTAGTCTGATCTGTAACAGTCCATGTGGTTCCCTACTTTTGTGTCTTTTCTCATTATACTCCCTAAGCTTGGAATATTCTCCTTTCATCCCCTTAACCTATTGAATGTGTATCCTTCAAAGTCCAATTCATATTATAACTTTTCCAATAAACTTTTCATGATATTCCTGCACAATTGCAACTCTCCTCCTTAGATCTCACATAGCATTCAGGTTTTTGTACTTCTCTAATGCAGCTATGTAATATTATGTATTATAATTATTGATGTTTATGTTTTACTCCACCCTACCCCTAGATGGTAAGTTTTATTAGGGAAGCAATTATGTTTTATTTTGACTTTGTATCACTCCCAGGGCCTAGCACAATAAATGTTTGGCATCCAGAAGGTATTTAAAAATGTTTGAATGAATTCTGTCTATATTAAGAAACAGTTATGCTTTTCATCATTCAATGGATGTCATGGAGCCCAGAGATGAAGGTAAGGCTCTTACTGCTATGAAAAAATATAGCTCTTGCCTATCCTTATCTCTCTAGGAAAAGACTCAGCAAGCATCAATTTAAACCATAATTGTTTTCTGTTCTGCTGGGTTGAGCAAGAGCTGAACAATTCGATTCAGCAAATATTGATTGAATTTGTATTGTGTGCCCATCACTCAGCTAGGTACTGAGACAGGAATGCAAAAGAGGTCCCAAAAAATAGGTTCCCTGTCCTTAAGGAACTTACAGTCTAGTTTGTCCAAAATCATAATATGCCTTTATTCAAAATGGCTTCTTCCTCTAGGGGCCAATAATTACTTTTTTCTGCATGGAAAAGCAGGTCTAGAGCTAGGTATATGGAATTAAACACATAATTAATTTGTATATAAAAATGTGGGGAGAATTTAAATATTGAACTTGGATTATTCTTCGGTTAAGAAAGATTCTTTTTTCCATTTAAAAAATAATATACAACACAATATATGAGCAGTTAATGAGCTTCAAGACTGGGAAAGTGATTTCCTATTGTCTGATGGGGCTCTTAGAGAAAGAAAATTCTTTTAGGGAGGTTAAAAATAGAAACACTGTACCAGCAACACAGATGCTTCCATAAAGAGATAATTTACCCACCACACCAATGAAATACTTCCCACAGACAAAGCATAGATTTGATTAATTGTACAAACCCATGCCTAGAAACAAGTCTCAAATCTATTAGAGAGCAGTACACAGTTTCTACCCCAAAAATGTCTATTGTAAAAATGCTCAGAATTTTAGTACTTGAGTGATTTCTATACAAATGACTTCTTTGTTGAGGGTGTGGAAAGTAGGGGTATGGGGAGGTAGGATTAGCTATGGCTGGGAACATTTCTTCCTCCATTTCTTCCCTGCTATGTAGAGATCTCTGCTCCAGGAAAATCAAAGGAGTTATTCTTAAAAAGTACAAGATAAGCAATTTTGATAACAAGCAGTTGGGTAAATGTTTAATGCTCTTCATTGTTACAGACGGTGGAAGAAACTGAACCAGTGTGCAGATTGGTGGCAGCGTGCCCTAGATTCTGCTGCCTTTGTTGTAACTCTGCATCTTTCAGCGTTCTCATGGGGGATGCTGTTAAACTAAAGGGGAGCTTTTTTTTTCCTTTAAAGAGACAGCATCTTTCTGTAAAAAGCCGATATGATGTCTATAGCCATGTGGTAAGATTCACCTTTGTAGGAAAAATTGACAGTAGAAGACTTACACTCAATAAATAGCATGTGGCATCGTGAGACACCAGACAACTGTTTAAATAGAAGGCCATACACTGCTTTTAGGAAAAATCAACTGTCTTCTTCACAGGAGGTCAACATATCTCAAATTTAGCCATACCTTGGCCCTTGTTACTGTCAGACTGACATTCATTCTTGAAATGTTCCTAAAGAGTTTATTTTATTTTCTTTATAGCCTCATCTGTTTAATGTGGCAGGTGATTTTAGCATGCGCTTACTCCACAGAATCAGAATTGGAGAACTGGAAGAGACCTTAGTAACCATGTGGTTCAATCTTCTTATTTTACAGGCGAGCAAAATAAGGTATAGGATGGTTATGAATGGAAAAATACCCTGACACCTGGACAGGAGTCACTATATTAGCCTGGTAGAAAGGATGCCTGAAAGCTGAAAGGGCCAGTTAAGTCCATTGATACAGTAAATAAGGAACCTGGAGACATCATCTATCTCCCTGCTTCTGGTCAAAATTAAGAGATATTGTGGTACAGTGGAAAGAACACTAGATTTGGAATAAGACCTGAAGTCAAATCCTAGTTCTGTTATTTAATACCTATGTGACCTTGCATAAATATCTTTACCTCTCTTAGCTTTGGTAATTCTACTGTAAAATGGGTTTCATGAATGTCAGGGGTCTGTTTAACAAAAGATTAAATCATTCTTAGCTTGTAGGCCACACAAAAACAGGCAGCAGGCTGAATTTGGCCCATAGGCCAGTTTACTCTAAGGGTACTCCCAACTGTAATTCCTGTAAGTGAACTAGTGACTGTCATAGCTAGTAAGTAGAAGGGCTAGATTTTGTTGTTGTTGTTGTTCAGTCATTTCTATCATCCAGTAGTGTCTGACTCTTTGTGACCCCATTTGGAGTTTTCTTGGCAAAGATACTGGAATGGTTTTCCATTTCCTTCTCCAGCTCATTTTACAGATGAGGAAATGGAGACAAACAAGGTTAAGTGACTTGCTCAGGGTCATACTGTTAGTAAGCGACTAAGGCCAGATCTGAACTCACGAAAATGAATGAGTCTTCCTGACTTCAAGCCTGGCACTCTTATCCACTGCACCACCTACTATGCCACTATAGGTTTTCATACTGAACAGAGTCCTGCTTCTTACCTCATGCAATGTGAATTCCATGATGTATGTGTATGGTAGGTTTCTCCCTTCCCAAATAGAGTAATAATAGTTATAAGAATAAGATATCACACATTTCAACACTGAGTTAGCATTTGCATATCATTTTCTTCACTTTCTTAGTGGGAAATATTATCTCCATCTTAGAGATGAAACAGAAGCAAAGAAGTAAATTGACTTATTCAAGGTCACACACTTAGTAAGTTTCAGAACCATCAAATCCAGATCTGACTACAAGGCCAGTGTTCCTCCTATTTACCTAGGACAACCAGCCTCTCTGCTTATGCAAAAGGATGTCCATGACAGGTCTTTACAATAGGTATTTGGTGCTGGTATACTAAACTACTGAGAGCCCTGTGGACTTGTTGGTACACAGAATACATTATTAAGTGTTAATTAGTACCATCACTCCTTGGAATACTGGAGTGGTTTCTCAGCAAACTAACTACTGAATATATTAACAGATCTTGTTGCACATTCTTAGGAAAAATATTCAAATACAGTGTTGTATGAAAGAAGAGAAGGTTAGCACTTCCCTTGATAAGGATGGAAGATGTCCTAGTGGTCTTTACAACACACATATGGTTAAGACAACTAATGAGGAAATGTTTAACATGATTGCACATGTATAACCTATATCAGACTGCTTGCCATCTTGGGAAGAGGGGACAGAAGAAAAGGAGAAAACTTTAGAGCTCAAAATCTTACAAAAAATAAATGTTAAAAAATATCTTTATGTGTAATTGGAAAAAAACAAAATACTCTTTACAAAAATAAATTCAAATACATTCCCTGTACCCCAAATGTAAAATGTCTCAAATTTAGCAATTTTATCTGTGTTGCAAAAAGTTAACATTTCAATAATGATTTCAGCTATTTGAAAAATGGCTTTAGAGCAAGTCCATGTTTGAAATGAATTGGAAAATCTATAACAGAATAGGCAAAATTGTTTTAAATAAAAATTCACTTAAAATATAAAAATAAACTGAGCTTTATCCTTTATTGCACAAGAAGTGATAAATCCCAAGAGGCCAATTAGGAGCATATAGTAACAGTAAAAGACAGGGGGCACTCAAGTAGCATAAAACAATGAAGCATGTAACTATTTTAATATACAGAGTTTTTACCACCCACTCTCCCCTCTCAACCCCAATGACACTCTTCCAAGAGAGAAGTCTTTAAATATATATTAAATACATAATAATTTATACATATTATATATATATATATACACACACACATATGTTCTTTCTTTGCCTATAGATATAGATATAACCAGATATATATTTCCCCTTGTTCTTTTTTTCTGGCTACTTTTGCCACAATGTATACTATATTTTCCTTTAAGATAAGACTATTAATATATTGATATCTTCAGTTTTCCTAATATATAATAATTTGTAAATTACTCATTTTTATCAATGTATTCATAGTAATTCACTTTAAAGTTGCTATAACTTTTCTTAAAGTTCAAGATAAAGACAGAACAATAAAGCAAGTTATGAAGAGGATTGTAAAAGATAGTAATTAGGCATTGGCAGCTTGCATCTCAAGGAATAAAATTTTCTCTGACATAAAGCAGTCATTGAATTCTCAAGCCTCTAACATCATGAAAGATTGTTAGTGAGTGATTATGTAGGACTAGTGTAAAGATCATTTAAGTAGTTGCTGTATTATAGGGGCACGGAGTCCACAAAAGGAAAAGGTCCTTCTTTACTTAAATTACCCTTTTTTTGTGCATAAACTAAGGGTCAAAGAACTCTGTATGAGATTTTGTGGTATTCCAAAATTGAACTCATTAAATTGCTTCAGACCTTTGTAAAATGTAATCTAACTTGTGAAATCTTTATTTCATGAATGTGATGCATATTGTAACTCAGTCACACCTTTCATCCTGTGTGATTTTTATATATGTCTTCTCTTAAACTCTGCAAAGCAAATTGACCCAACACCATAGAGACAGCACTAAGGCTATCTACCTGCTACATGACCAGCCCGCTTCCTTTTCCAATCATACATCATATCCTAGATGGAATTATTATTATCACCCTTTTAAAATTTAAACTAAATTATAGATTTTAAAAATTATCAGTCACTAAGCATTTATTAAGTGTTTGCTAAGTGCTGGGAATACAAATATAAGTAGAAAGAAAGACAGTCTCTACCCTCAAGGAGCTTACATTCTAACAAAGGGGGAAGCGAGTGAAAATCAAGAAGGAAGGTGAGGAGAGGAGAAGGAACAGGATTGTGGGGCAGGATACACAAAGTCCTCAGGAGATGAGTCAGAAGTACAGCCTGGAAAGGGATGAAGAAATCTTATGCCTGGGCCTCTTCCTTAAACTGGAGCTTCTGAGAAGAAACAGTCAATTAGAAGATGGAAGCTTCAGGGGCAGAGGTCTATTATTATACAGTAATAATATAATTAAGTATTATTAAGGAGAACTCTTAAGAATTCAATAAAAACATAGGTGTATATTTTGCGTTCAGATCAGAGGAAAAGAGTTATTTTCTTATGGTCCTTGAGTTTTTCAGAATCTTATTTTCATTTACTTTTGCTATTTTCTTATATCCTTATTTCTTTGTCAGCAAATATGTACCTATCCCCATCCACATTGCTAATGAACTAAAAAGTTTAGATTAGGCTTTTGGTGTCTAAATCATGACCATAAATATAAAAGATATTTATTGGCAGGGGTTATCAGCATGAAAACCACTAAAATGAATTTTGAAAAGGATTAATGGAAAACAATAATTTTCAGGTCTTTGATCTGCCATTCTGGTATGCATTGCTGCAGGCTGAAGACATAAGAGACAAAGAAAGAAGCAGAGAAAAGAAAGGTTGTTTTGAAACCAAAATTATTTCTGAGGGAGGATTCCTAAAGCAAGTTTGTAACACTTCAAGTAAGAAAAGGCTTTCTTTCCAAGCTTTTGTTAGGTTACATTTAAAAAAAAAGTTAGGGTATATATTGTAGTACCGAGAATTTTGCACTAATCACGCATTTAGGTAACTAGCTGCATAGCATTAATCATGTCATTTCACCTTTGTAGACCTCATTTTATTCATCAGCAAGATATGTGAGTTGGACTATGTAACTGCTATTGTGTATTCTATATCTAAGATTATATGATTTTTCTCAATAAAACATAGCATAAAAATTACTATTGTTATCCAACTTTATATGTGACTAAATTTTATTAAAAGATATTATTTGCAATCAAAATACATTTTCTAATGTTTGATTTTTTTATTATGTACCTCTTGTGCCTAATTGCTGAGTGAAAGAAGAAGTGCAACATAAATTTCTCATGTCAAATATAAATATTCTGGTTGTACTTGAGATAATTCGGAGAAAGCTTTTTTTTATACAAAGAAATGAAAACTTTCCAGAATTCAACAGGTAAAAGTGATTTTTAAGAGTGGTTTGTTTTATTGCTTCAGCATAAAAAACAAAGCAAAACAAACCTTATTTCTGATACTCTTTCATTGTCACTAATTTCTTTAAAGCTTTCTCACAAGATTAGAGTGATCTATGTGACCTATGAAAGTTTTCAATTTGTACTTAGAGACAATGACACTTTGCCTGAGGCATGTTAGCTCCTTAAAATAAAATGAAATAAAAAATAGGGAAACTACATGTAAGCCATATTAATCAATATTAGTTTAGACTATTTAAAATAACTAGACAGTATAAGGTTGGAATATTGCTATGGTGAAGGAAATGATAAGTTGGCAGACTTAGAAAAATATGGAAAGACTTAGAACTGTGAAGAAAGATATTATCTACCCTAGAGAAACAGAGGACAAACAAGTATAGTACAATCTTATATAGATGCATATGAATATATATGAGTATGATTATCGATATCTAAGTATATATGTACATGTAAGTGTATGTATGTATATATATGTATATATGTTTGTGTGTATATATTATACATATGCTATATGTAATATCCACACTTAATTGTAGCCTTCTTAGGGGAGGGGTAGAAGAAGGGGGAAAAAAGTAAAGTAAAAAGTGCACAGTGGAGAACAAAAGAAAACTTACAAGGAAGCAAAGAAAAGTTGGACAGCTCTGAACATAATGTGTAGTACTTACTACATAGACTTTCTTGAAATGGAAATTTATTGCTGTATATTTTGAATTCTTTCTTAGGTTCTGCTGTGCACATGGTGAAACTTTTTTTTTCTTTTTTCTTTTGTATTTAAGTTCACAATATGTTTCTTTTTTCTTTTTCTTGTGTATTTAAATTTTAGTATTTTAAATTTAAAACACATTAATTTAAAAAAGAATATCAGTACTCTACTTTCTAAATTAAGGGTACATTCCATCTTTTAAGAATTTTTAACCAAGATCTGGCCTAGTATTCTTGAATTTGTAGTTCAGAGATATAAGAATTCATTCCCAAACCTTAAACGGACTGGATTAACAAGCTCTTTGAGGCAGATCTCACCCAATTATATCTCAATCGTTTAATGCCCCCTCTTAATCTTTTCAACATTCTTTTCAACGTCTTCTAATCATAATTGTGGACTGTCATCTTGCGCCAATATTTAGCCTTCAGTGGTGTTTACCACTGATGTGTTTCATTCCCAAGTAACCCTATTCCAAGAAGACTCAGTCTGTTTTAAAGGATCACCAGAAAATGTTGGGCTGAATTCTCCAGAGGACTGAACAGATCCCTACCTCCTAGCTCAGAGATCTCCATTGCCCAGTATGTCTCAAGACAAGGCAGAAGTTCTTGTCTCTCTCTCTCTCTCTCTCTCATCTATGAATTACAGAATGTCAGTGACAGTCTCAGTTATCTTTTTTATTTAAATTTCTTAGTTAAAATACTAAAAAAGTAGAAAGTGGTATTTGTTATTAGTTGCAATCATGTTATTAGGAAGTTTTGCTCAACTGTTTTGAGGATGGATTTGAGGTGCAGGGTTATTAGATATTTGTTGGACAGCATTTAATAATATGCCCCTCAGAGACTAGATTTGGGACCATATAGTAGGTGAAAGCATTATAACAAAGTCTTTTTGATGCTTTAAGAAACTAGCCCAGTTAAACAAGTTCAAGATAGATAATTATACACAACAATCTGTGCTATAATGGTTTGTGATATAGTAAAGCTCTGATTTATTTGTACTCCTTGATCAGGCTAACAAACAAGAAATACTACTATTCTAGGATATAACCACTCTACATAAATTTCAGTGCTTTTTTTTTTAATCTGATAATTCTTTTATGTGTTTTAAATGGGCTTCCCTTAGTATTTGAGCTATTTATTGGCATTGGAGACAGCATAATATGGTGAAATGATAGGTGGACCTTGAATCAGGTGACCTTTATATGAATTCTGTCTGTCACACTTCCTAGCTGTGTTACTTTAAACATATCTTTTCACTTCTCAGAGATTTCCATTTCCACAAGTATAAAATGGGAATAATACTGGACTAACAACTTCAGAGGGATGTCTTAAGGTAAGTCTTTATGGAATTTGAATTGTAATGCAATTAGGAGCTATATTATTGTTTTTATAACTCTGTCAGGGAGTTTGGCATCCCAGAATGTGCTTGTCTCAGAAAATTACATAATTGACTTAGTAATAAAATCACTAGAGACGCAGCTATTTTTAGTAGAGAAGGCACTGGACTTAACAGTCAAGAAGACTGGAGTTCAAGTCATTCCTCAGGTACTTCCTAGCTGTGAAATTCTGTGCAAGACCCTTAAGCTCTATGCTTCAAATTCTTTATCTGTAAAAAGGGGGCATTGTGTTTGATAGCCTCTTAGGTCACTTCAAGCACTAAATCTGCAAGCCTATGAAGCAAGGTGAAACAATGTATGTACCTCTCAAAGCCCATATCTTAATATGAGTCAATTACTTGGGTAGTGGAAAAATCAGGCTTATGTGGTAATAAACATTTCAGTGATACTATGGTCAAAATGAAAATGCAGACACATTTTCCTTCGAGGTATATACACACACATACACACACACTCGCACACACACACATATTTTAGCAAAAGATTTGATTTATTGGCCACAGCACAAAAACAGAAAACTTCCGTTGTTCATATCATTTACCCTCCATCAGGAAGGACACTCCACTTGGTACAGGCAGTGCCTCCCGCAGCCTTCCTCCCCAGGCAGTTGTACAAGGGTCCCTTCTCCAGTAGGCCTTTCAAACCTGGACCAAGTGGTGTCAGAACTTCCTCAAGGAAGTGCCAAACCCACAGCAATGGCCCTTGGCCTCAGTAGAGTTTAAAACTAACAGCAAGGCTGTGAGTGACTGCCTGCCCTCCACCCCTGAACTAGCACAGTGGACCTCCCACCCTATCCTGAAGTGGCATGCTGGAGCTGCCTGCCTGTAGACCCTCCACCTCCCATCCCCCAAAGATTGGCTCCCAGTGACACACAGTCCATCTGGTGGACTGGCTTTACTTGCACATAAAATGAGAAACCATTCAGTGAAGCTTTTTCTGTCCTAGAATTTTTTTTAAAAAGATATGAGGAAGGGATCTGAGTTCCTCATTCCCTCTTCCCCACCAAATACACATGGTTTGAAGAGAAGTGAATCCTATAAACAATCAATCCCAGGAATGCTCCCTCAGCCCACTTCCTTCTGTATCCTGGAGAAGCAAGGAATGGGCCTTGAGGACCCAGGCAGCAGCTAGAGAATAATGGGGCTCTGGAAGGCCAAGCAAGGGTGAGAGCAAAGGCACACAATAGATGCAAGAGCCATGAGTGGCAAGAACCCTGAACCCTTACCCTGGGAGGTCTTAAAAACATAGACTCCGTACCCAATCCTCCTCACTGAATCTATCTGTCTATCTATCCACACATATATGTATACATATACATATATACACACATATATGTATGTTGTATGTGTATGTATGTATATTATGTTTGTGTGTGTATTTATATGTATATGGGTGTGGGTGTAGGTATATACACATAAAATCAGATGAATTTGCATTTGTTTCCATTTAATGACTGCAGATACTTATTTGACTTCGTGGGCTATTGCAGTACCACTGGGTATATGACAGAGTCTCTATTGTGAAAAAGCATGAATTGTGTACCTCATAAGGGAACTGCAAAACTGTCATGTCTGTGGCTTCTTGGATAAAACCTTCCCTAAGATGCATTCATTCCTCTGGCCCTTCTGCTGCATACCTGATTATGTTGGAGACCCTCCAAAGCTTTTTATCATCTCGATATTTGACTTTGTGTGTGTGCAACCGAAATCCCAATGTGCATGGCATGCACGCTACCATTTTAGATAAGGTTCCTAAAGAGAGAACTAACCAATGAGAGAGGGTAGGGGGAGTGCTCAAAAAGAAACACGGAAGGAAAAAAATATATATAAATTGTACATAAGGGCTTTTGGAAGGGTTCCAAAGCAAGTGAAAAGAAAAGCAATGTAGTATCTCTGAGAGAAATTGGACTAGAATAATTCTCTTTGGTTACTTCAGTGGTTCATGCATTAAACAAATATTACATGGAGCAGCTGGTATGTACAAACCATTATTCTATGCTCTACAAGGGGATACGAAGAAGTATATGATATAATATCAACCTTCATGGAAAACTTCTACTGTAGTGGGGGAAATATAATGTATAGATAAATAACAATAAACAACATCCACTCTTCATCTCTGCCTCTTGAAAGTCTTCTCTTAAGGGATAGGTTAGAGCTTATCTAACCTATGTCCCATCTGTTGCCAACTTCTGCATGATAACAATAATAGCTAGCAGTTATACAGCATTTTGAAGTTGGCAAAGTGCTTTGCAAGTTATCTCATTTGACCTTTACAATAACTCTGTGATTTAGGTGCTATTATCATCTCCATTTTAACGATGAGGAAACTGTGTCTGAGAGAGGTTAGCTATCTTGCTCTAGATTACACAGGTAATAAGTGTTTGAAGCAGAATTTGAACTCAGATCTTCCTGACTCAAAGTCCAACATTTTGGACTATCTTGTGTTCTAATATTTCTGCTATAAGTTCTTTTTCTCCATTCACACAGATGTCACTCCAGTTCAGGCCTTCATTGCTTGTCCTCAATTATTTCAATAGTCTCTTAATTATTCTCCCTGCCTCAATTCTCTCCCCAATCCAATCAATCTGTAACATTTATTAAATGCCTGCTACATACCAGGCACTGTGCTAAGTGCAATCCAATCTTATCCATCCTTTAATCAGATGTCAAGGTTATTTTTCTAAAGCACAGGTCTGATCAAGTCATCCTACTACTCAATGAGTTCCTCACTACCTCTCGGTTGAAATACGTAATCATCTGGCATTTAAAACTATTTATATAAATAGTGGCAGCTAAGTGGCGCAGTGCATAGAGCACTAGCACTGAAGTCAGGAGGACCTGAGTTAAAACGTGAACTCAGACCAAACACTTGACACGTACTAGCTGTGTGACCCTGGGCAAGTCACTTAACCCCAATTACCTTAAAAAAAAGAAAATTATTTATAGCCTGCCCCTTCCCTATATTTCTGATCTCCTTACATAACTTCCCTCCACACACTTTAATATCCCTCTTCAATCAAGATATTCCCCTCCAACATGATCCTTTACATCAACTGTCACCCATCCCTGAAATGCTCTCCCTCCCCATCTCTGTCTCTTAGTTCTTTTGGCTTCCTTCAAGATTTCTCTCAAATCTCACACTCCCTAGGGGGCATTTCTCAGCCCCTCCTTCCCCTCCACCCCTGACACTGCTTGATTCTTCCCCTCAGATAGTTATTTACCTACTCTGAATTTATCTTGTAGGTATCTAGTTATATATAGCCTCTCCCATTAAAATATGAGCTCCTTGAGAACAGGAAACTTTTTTTTTCACCTTTCTTTGTATTCCCAGTGCTTATAATAGTGTCTGAAACATAGTAAGCACTTAATAAATGTTGACTGAATGACTTGAAACTTTCTGTGATGCCAACAGGTTAAAATGTTCTCTGCCATCTCAAATTATGGTAGACATCACTGTCTGAATCTTTCCTTTGCCTCTCTCACATTCTATTTTGTGTTATATTTATATACACATATTTATATTACCTCAAAGGAATTTACCGATAGTTGTATGGGTGCAAAGGACGTAGTCTAGAGATGTAGTGCCCTGACTGAGGAATTGTTTCTGTAATAAGATTTCTCTTTATACAACCCCAAAAGAAAATTACTTATGGACTATCTTCCCCAAATCAGGTTGATGACAATGATGATGATTTATAATCTTAACATGCTTTAAGGTTTACATATCACTCCCCCCACCAAAGTCAAACATTCATATGGAAATCAAAACCATAGATTCATGAACAATATGTTTTAACCAAATAAGCTAATTAGTCACATACATGAAACCATGATTCATACTTGCAAAACAAATAAACTTTTTACAGCATAGAAGACACTGTCACAGAGTGGAAAAGGTAGTTGACTTGGAGTCAGCATACCTGGTTTGAAATTCTGAATTTAAGGCTTAGTAGTTTCTGAAACTATAAGCATATCACTTAATCTCAGCTTTCTCATCTAAAAATGGGGATAATAATACTATTTTTCTAACTCATGATCCCATGTTTATAGCTTAAAGTTTATCTAATTTAAGGCCTTAAAGTTTATCTAATCCATCCCCTCATCTTACAAATGAAAAAAACTGAGGCTGAGGTTAGGTAACTTCCCAAGGTGATTTACTGAAATTCAGATAATACTTGAGCAAGTATTCATCCAGGATTTTAATCAAGGTTCCTCTAATTACAAAGCTTGTATCCCACATGACTGTTACAAAGAAGCAATACTTTTAAAGGACAAGACTTTAAATGAATATGACATGTGATTAAAACAAAAGCTGATTCTAAGTAAGTTCTCTATTTTAATCTCATTTTTTCCTTAAAAATGACTGTGGGATATGTTATCCTTTTTTTGTTCTTGTTTTGTTTTTGTTTGTTTGTTTTATGAGGAAATGAAGAAAGAGAATAGTTTCCTGATTTGTCCAAGCTCACAAAGTGTTAAGAATAGAGCTCCGACACTATTACTTTAGTTCAATATTTTTGCTCCATACATATTATGAAATGTTTGTCTAGTCACAAAAATCAGTTTTCTGTTTAGAAGACAAGATACTAACACAAGCAAGATTGATATAGATTTATAAAAAAAAGTTACAATAAAGCCATCACTGTGATATTCCACCTATTCTATAAACATTTTCCAACTAAAAAGAATTGGCATCCTGATTGAACTATTGAATCATCTTCAATTCACAGAATCTCAGAGTTAAAAGAGACCTTAAGATTCATCTAGTTTATTGATTCCTAGAAAGCTTAGGTTTACAACATGGACAGCATTGCAACTTGGAATCTCTGAGATAGCCAAGCAAGATGTATAAAAACAATTTAATGTCTGGATCACAGATAGTTTAGCAAAATGTCACAAATGATTTCTCAGAAGATTTGGAGAGTTTTAATAAAAGCTCCACCTCTTTTTAGATTCTAACATGTCCAAAACAGTATTTGTCTACTTTACTGGTATGATGGTAAACATTTAACAGCTAGCTTTCTGGAAAACAGTGTACGCATAATATAATTTTACATTTTAATTTGCAATATTAACATTTTCCCTATCACTTTCTTAAGTCTAGAAATAACAAAATGATAACTGAAGTCCTGATTTGTAGCATTTCCTGATTTCCAAACTGATAGGTTTACACTGAAAATTTAACAATCAACTTTTGAGAGTAAGTCAAGCTGACCCCAGTATATTCTTAGTCTATCTATACCTAACAGGAAATATAAGAGTAGGACAAACAATATCTTGTCTCTGTCCTAAAATGAAAAATTGTTGTATGGCATGTCTGAGTTGACCATTCACTAGTGTTATGGCATTTAAAAGTTTGAGAGCCATAATTTCTGAGTAATTAGCCATTTTATTAATAATGCTAACATTTTAGGAAAAGGTCAGTGACACTCTTAAATGCTGAATATAATCATGCTGGAAAGCTTCAGGTTTATATGGCCTTCGAAGAGAGATGTTCCTGAGAGTGACAATCAACTCTGGTTAATAATTGATGAGAGAATGAATATTACAACAAGGGATTTAAGGTGACATCATGTCACTCTTGGACAGAAAGACCATCCCTAAACACAGACCACCCCCAGCCTTGGGCAATCTAGACAAAGGATCTACCTCTACCCAAGCCTGATTTAGTGGAATTCACCTTATATTAGAGATTCTTTGTAAGGCAGGGTGGTATGATAGAGAAGAAAATTGGTTCAACCTTCAGAGACTGAGTTTTTGAAATGAGGACTTTAGAAAAAGGGTGAAGTCTGGATTTCCCCAAATCATGAGTTATCAATAATAATTTCTCTCAGTGTAAACTAAGGAAGAGTTTTCTATCTGCTTGGTCTTTGGAGTGCATCATGATTAAAATGACTTTTCATGGCATGTGACCAAGAACATTTCACTATCTCTTAATGGGAGGTATCTTGTCTAGAAGGACTTTGAAGCTGATTTCCACAAATCATGGGATTTGGAGTTACTATTAAGGATTAGAACCTTAAAAGAAAATACAGCATAACTATCTTATTTCACTGATGACAAAATTGAGGCCCAGAGATTAATTAACTGGTTCAAGATCACACAATAGGTAGCAATGTCTGATCAAACCAAGGTCCTTACCATTACATCACACTGTTTCTCTTATGCCCCATAGTAGAAGAGGGAGTAGACAGTTAGCTGCTGTACTTACCATCATTCCTATCCTTCAAAAGTTGGGTGAATAGAGATTAAGTAGATATGAAGAGTAAAATTGGCTTTGCTACTGGAAGAATTTGCCAGATGTACACATATCCTAGAACAGTTAAACCTTTTGAAAACTTCATCAACAAAAGTCTGTGTTGAGTCTTACCAAACTTTCTGAAATTTCACTCTGAGAAATTCCAGATCATTGTCAGGAACTATTATTTACAAAAACAATTAAGGGATGTCACAACCCTGCCATCTGTAACAGTGAGGGTAGGAAACATGAGTGAGAAGTGCTGAGAAAAGAGCAGGTAAAGGTCTAAAAACACAGGAATTCATGTGGAGCAGTGCTCTGAATGTTCACAGAATCCTGTGAGCTCCTGACTTTTCGAGCCTGCTCGACACACAGGGCTCCAATCTGCTGATGAGCATCAGCTGACATGTAACATTGCTAAGAATGGAAATGAGATAATTTCTATTAAACAATGAACTCTCTTTTTAGGAAATTATGCACATAATAATGAATGGTGGATTTTCGTAATGATTGCACCCACAAATACATATCTCTATATAATATACTGATTGAAGTTATTTAACTGAGCTCTTTATATTTCTTGGCATTAGACCTTTTTTTTGGTAGACAGGGAGAAAGGGAGAGGTCCCTCTAATTTCATCAGTGTAGGAACTACACAAAGTGAAACTTCCTGCACTAACCTAGACTAACAACTTTCTGTAACTTATAGGTCTAGAGCACTGGTGTCAAACTCAAAATAGAAAGATTTCTGTGGACAACATATCGACTTAGGAAACCATAAATCAACATTATTTATGTTCCATTGTATTTTTACTTATTTTCTTTAATATTTCCCAATTATATTTTAATCAATCAAGCTGACTCCAGAGTTTTCCTGTGCACATGAAGCAGTAAATGTAACACCTCTGACCTAGAGAATTGCCCAGTCATTAAGATACCTAGTGTGTTATAAAAATTTAATATTTTTTCACCAAATTACATGTTAGAACAATTTTTAACATTTTTTTTAATTTTGAGTTCCAGTATCTCTCCCACCCTCCCTCCTTTCCCCCTCTCATTGAGAAGGCAAGCCATTTGATATAGATCATAAATGTGCAGTCATGTAAAACATATTTCCATGTCAGTCATGTTGTGAAAGAAAACACAGAATCCACCCATCAAAAAAAAAAAAGAAAATTAAAGGATTTTTTTTAAAGTATGCTTTGATATACATTTAGACACCATCAGTTTTTCCTTTAGAGAGGGCTAGCATTTTCCAATATAAATCCTTCAGAATTATCTTGGATCACTGTATTGCTGAGAATATCTAAATCATTCACAGTTGATCATCAAACAATATTGCTGTTACTGTCTATGATGTTTTCCTGGTTCTGTTTATTTCACTTTGCATCAGTTTGTATAAGCCTTTCCAGGTTTTTCTGAGAGCATTCTGCGTGTCATTTCTTATAGCTCAATAGTATTCTATCACAATCATATACAGCAACCTGTTCAGTTATTACCCAGCTGATGGACATCCCCTTAATTTCCATTCTTTGCCGCCACTTAAAAGAGTTGCTATAAATATTTTCGTAGATATAGGTCCTTCTGTCTCTCTTTCTCTCTCTCTCTCTCTGTCTCTCTTTCTTTCTCTCTCTCTTTAATCTCTTTGGGAAATAGACCTAGTAGTGGTATTGCTTGGTCAAAGAATATGCATGGTTTTATAGCCGTTTGGGTATAGCTCCAAATAGTTCTATGAAATTGTTGAAGTGTCTCAATTTTCTCACTTCCACTTCAAAATTTGTCAGGTTCCTTTTCTGGCATATGACTCAATTGAATAGGTGGTAATTCAGAGCTATCTTAAAATTTACATTTCCTTAATCAATAGTGATTTACAGCATTTTTTTCTTTTTTTTTCCAAAGATAGTTTTGATTACTTTGTCAGAAAACTGCCTGATCCTATCCTTTGACCATTTATCATCTGGGAAATGACTAGAATGACTTGTATTTTTATATAATCGACTCCATTTTCTATATATTTGAGAAATGAGGCCTTTATCAGAGACACTTGTTGCAAAATTTTTTCCCAGGTTTTCTGCTTTCTTTACAATTTTGGTTGCAATGGTTTTGTTTGTGTAAAAGCTTTTTAATTTTATAAAATCGAAATTGTCTATTTTACATTTTGTAATGCTCTCTATATCTTCTTTAATCCTAAATTATTCCCTTGTCCATAAATCTGACAGATAAACTATTCCATGCTCTCTTAATTTGCTTGTAATATCACCCTCTATGTGTAAATCATATGCCCATTTTGACCTTATCTTGGTATACAGTATGAGATGTTGGTCTATATGCAGTTACTGCCATACTATTTTTCAGTTTTTCCAGCAGTTTTTGTGAAATATTAAGTTTTTGTTTCATAAGCTTGGATCTTTGGGCTTATCGTGCACTAGATTACTATGGTCTGTTACTATAACGTAGTTTGTACCTACTCTATTGCACTGATCAACCACTCTATTTTTCAGCCAAGACCAAATTGTTTTCATAATTACCACTTTATAACATAACTTGAGATTTAGGATGGCTAGACTTTCACATTTTTTTCCCATTGAGTCCCTTGATATTCTTGAGCATTTGTTCTTCCAGATGAATTTTATTATTTTTTTCTAGCTCTACAAAATAATTTTTGATAGTTTGATTGGTATGGCACTGAATAAATAGATTAATTTAAGTAGAATTGTCATTTCTATTATATTGATTCAGCCTACTCATGAACAATTAATATTTTTCCAATTGTTTAGATCTGACTTTATTTGTGTGAAGTGTTTTATAACTGTATTCATATAGTTCCTTGGTTTTTCTTTGCAGGTTGACTTCCAAGTATTTTATATTGTCCAGTTATTTTATTTTATTTTAATTTATTTTTAAATAGTATTTTATTTTTTTCAACTACATGTAAAGATAGTTTTCAACATTCATTTTTGTAAGATTTTGAGTTCCAAATTTTTTTTCCCTTCATCCCTCCTACCCCCCATCCCCAAGATGGCAAGCAATCTGATATAGGTTACACATATGCAATCATGTAAACATATTTCCACATTAGTCATGTTGTGAAAGAAGAAATAGAAAAAAAAGGAAAAGCCATGAAAAAATGAAAATAATATGCTTGATCTAGATTCAAACCTCGTAGTTCTTTCTCTCAATGTGATTATCAATTTCCATCATGAGCCTTTTGAAATTGTCTTGGATCATTGTATTGCTGAGAAGAGTTAAATCAATCATAATTGATCATCACTAATGTTACTGTTACTGTGTACAATGTTCTCCTGGTTCTGGTCACTTCACTAAGCATCATTTCATGTAAGTCTTTCCAGTTTTTCTGAAATCTACCTGCTCGTCATTTCTTATAGCAAAATAGTATTCCATTACATTCATATACCACAACTTGTTCAGCCATTCCCCAACTGATGGGCATTCCCTCAATTTTCAATTCTTTGCCACCACAAAAAAGAGCTGCTATAAATACATACACACACACACACACACACACACACACACACACATCCTTTTCTGTTTTTTTTTTTTTTAATGATCTCTTAGGATACAGACCTAGCAGTGGTATTGCTGGGTCAAAGAGTATGCACAGTTTTGTAGCCCTTTGGGCAGAGTTCCAAATTACTCAGCAAAATGATTGGATCAGTCAGTTCACAACTCCACCAATGAACCGTTAGTGTCCTAATTTTCCCACATCTCCTTCAACATTTATAATTCTCCTTTTCTTCCAGATCAGCCAGTCTGATAGGTGTGAGGTAGTATCTCAGAGTTATTTTAATTTGCATTTTCTCTAATCAACAGTGATTTACAGCTTTTTTTTTCATATAACTATAGATAGCTTTAATTTCTTCATCTGAAAACTACCTGTAGGCATTTTGACATTGCTGTCTTCTGAGTTTGTGTTTTGATCTTCCCTGTTGCCACTGCAGCTTTCTTTGGTCAATACTCTTTTTGGTTTTTTGCTCATTTTTTTTAAATTGAGCTCTGCCCCTGGGGCACAGGGGACATTGTCCCAAGTTTCTTGTGCTGGGGGTCAGGGGCCTGGTCACTGTCTTTTCCATGCCAGGGTCTCAGGTACTTGCAGATTGCCCACTAGTTGTGGTGGCCTGGCCTAGTTGCACCTGTTTTGCTGGGGAGCTAGGGCTGGCAATTTACCTTCTGTGCTGGGGCTGGAGGCCTTACAGCTGGCCTGCTATGCCACTAGCCTGCTGAGCCAGGACTAAGAAGCCTCAGCTGCTGATCTGTGCTGTGGCTAAGATCTTCCCACTGGTTTGCCTAGACTTCATCTGCACTGGGCTGTGCCTCCCCTTTTACCCAAGTGAGACAGACCTTTTATAAAGTCCTTCTAAGTTATCTTAAGCTGGAATATTATTTGACTCCCTCTTTTTGTGGGTTCTGTCACTCCAGAATCTGTTTAGAGGCTGGGGAAACTGGGGAAAACTTAGACAGCTTCCAGGCTCCTCTCCACCATCTTGGTTCTGCCCTCAAGATGTTATTTTCTTTAATATTTTTTGTGCCTCCTTCAACAAACTTTTGACTCTTTTTTCATGACATTTTTGTATCATTCTCATGTCTCTTGCCCATTTTCCCTCTACCTGTTCTACTTGATTTTTAAAATCCTTTTTGAGCTCTTCCATTGCCTGAGACCAATTGATATTTTTTCTTTGAGGCTCTGGATATAGCAGTTTTGCTTTTGTTGTAACCCCAATCTCAATCAGTACAGTTTATCTTTCCTGGGTGATACACTGCTACAGGTCTGCTGGATTCTAGAGGACTAAGATACATAACCATTGAAAACCCTTCTATCCCATTTGGGTCTGATACTCTGACACCTCTGCCCATGATTTCTTTATCCAAAACAGCTTCCTGATTATCATGTTAAATACCTTATTCCTGGTGCCAGTTTGTCATGCAAATGGAAGTATATGAGTGAATGATATAACAAATGAAATAAGTAAGAAAGATGGCTTTATTAATGCACAAAACTGTAGAATATGATTAGGAAAGGAGATTAAGTCAGAATACAAGCAGCCCACCACTTACCAACACACTAATAGTCTCACAGGGTAGCATACTGGAGACAGATGGATGATACTGTAGGATACATACTGGTAGAAAGCCTGGGCCCCTACAGAGTGGACTTATATTTTCCTCAAGCAAAGACTGACATGGAACTAATGGGACAATCTGTATGCCATGTATCTTAGAAGTTAGTAGGAAGAGGAAATAAGAAATAAGGAAAAAAATTATACTATAGCTGCAAGAATGAGGAACTTTACCAAAAGCCAATTTCAACCTAAACTGGGTTTTATAAGCCTTGGGAAAATCTGCTTTGGAAGATGTAATCAGGCCCAAGGGCATGAAAAGTGAGGTTAAAGTTCCCTTTGCCCCAAAAGCAATGTCTGGATCTTGCTCTTTAATGTATCCTACTGCATTTCCTCAAAACCATTAATCAAATTAAATATAAAAATTATGGTGATCTTCCTGTATTAGAAGCCTAGAAATAAGACATAGAGAATAATCTTTTCAAAATTAACTCTATCTGAATACTTATCAAAACAATCATTTGGGTTATACTTAATTTAATTTTCTACTTTATTAAGAAATCGTTTATAAAATCAACATTATAGTTTCAAGACAGTTTCAGAACTGACTCCCAATAAATTGATAAACATTAACTTACTGCAGGAAATTAAACTACAAAGTGACATCAGTCATGGCCTAGGGTATTTAAAACTTTAAATCGAGGGGCAGCAAAACAAAAATGTCAGCCCCTTAAAAACTTGATAAATTTACATTAATTTCTATTTCCACATATCATTAAATCAATCAATTAATCAATAAGCATTTATTAAGCCCCCACTATGTTCCAGGAACACTGTGTATTATATGTTGGAATCGCAGAATTCCATAAGTGAAAGAGATCTCAAATATGAACAAGTTTAACTGAGACCAGAATAAAAATCTTTTCTGCAATATAGGATCCAATTTTCTATATCTACGTTCCTGGCTCTTTTAGAGTTTCTTTAGAGAATTATCATCTTTTTTTTAAATTTACTAACAAATGTGCCGTGTTCAGACCAGTCATTCTGCTAGATACTATACTAATTCTAAATTACAGCTCCTTGAAGTTAGAACAAAAATTATATTTTATACTTTGTAAATTTCCTAACAGAATTCATGGACATTTTTCAAGCCAGAAATCAACCAGCATGTTATATCTCATTCATCTGTTTTGTTTTTTTTTTTCCCTTCATCACTACTCAACATTCATATGCAAATTTATGCCATTAAAGGTGTCAAAAATGTGTACATATGTATGTTTGTGTGTGTATGTATACATTTCATGGACTTTTCTCTAGAAATAATGACCCTGTCTCTTCCCTGCATCAGTAGGGTATTGTCTCCTTCACAGCCAGTCATTAAAAGACACAGAGATGTTCAGTGGAAAGAATTAAAGGTGGTGTTCCTAGCTGTTGATAACCAATTAGTACTTCTTTTCTTACTTAGGACAGTGTGAGGATTTTTTGCAGTTTGAAAAACCCTGCTGCCATAAATAGATACAGAGCAGAGTTTAAACTTACTAAAAAAAATCTTTTAAAATATATGTTTGAAAATCCCTAAGTAAATTTTAATGCTTTTATATTTCTAATGCAGTGATTTTCCATTGAGGTGGATAATATAACCTATTAGAAATGTGGTTTTCTAATGTCATACCATTTGGTCCATTATTGCCTATGGGATTCTTTTTCTCCACTTTAAAAAATAAACTTAAAAGTTAAGTGAAATGAGCACTTCAACATACCCAGTAGAATAGAAAAGGAGGGTTATACAGGAATTTGTGAGTATCTGTTATTGACAGCTTGCTTTTCTATTTAGGTATATAATGCATTCAATATGTTACTATCAAAGCTGTCCTTTTTGTCTGTGATTCTATTTAACCTTCCTTCTGTTCTCTTTTGTGTATTTCAAGAAACTTTTTTTCAATGATCCTCCTTTCTGTTCTCTTTTTGTTTGTGGGGGAAGGGTGAAGCTATTTCTATCTAGCCCGCCTCTCTCTCCCCATTCCTTCAAATTTATTTTTAAAAATAATTTAAAGAAAAAACCTTTGTAACAAATACAATTAGTCAAACCAACCAAATTCCCACATTGGCTATGGTGAAAATGTATATCTCATCCTTCAACTTGATTCTATCACCTCTTTTTAGGAAGTGGGCAGCATGCTTCATCATCAGTTCTTTGGAATTGTTTTGATCAGCACACTGATAAGAATTAGTATCACTATTAAAATCTCATGGGAGGCATTACTATACCTTTTTGTATAGTACAGAACAATACATTGTTCTACTCTATCCACTCTTCATTAGTTCATAGAATTCTTTCCAGGTTCCTCTAAAAATATCAGTTTTTGTTATTTCTCCTAAAACAATGATATTCTATCACAATTATATTATATAATTTGTCTAGTCATTCCCCAGTCAATGAATATGTTCCTTAGCTTTCATTTCTTTTCTTTTTAGAAATATTTTTCTACATGAGTCATTTTCCTCTTTCTTTGGTCTCTTTGGGGCCAAAGGTATAGTAATACCTCCCATGAAATTTTAACAGATGTTTCTAGTATCACCCAATGCTACATTTTCAATGCACTCTAATACCTCAACCAAATGTATTAGAAATCTGGGTAAAATTAGTATTTCTTATCTTGTTCTTTATGACAAATTCATCATACTAGTGTCCTTTGTTATTTTTAATTTTTAATTTTCCATTGCTATGGTAAGTAATATGTGCATACTCCAAACATTATTTTATACTCCCATCTTCTTTCCTTCTTTACACAGACATTCTAACTGAAATGTTACTACTTCCTTAAGGCCACAAAGGAGTAAGCATAGTTCCCTTCCATCACGAAACTCCTGTAATTGAATCCAACTACCTGCCCACATTCTTCCCTTAAATATAAGTTTTAACTGTCGCCAGGGTCTCTGATCTCCCCTGAAGTGGATGCGATGTGTAAGGGTTTTTCTTTTCTCTTGAGAAACTGACAATTCCCTTTCATAAGTGCAGATGAGAATATCACCAGACTACTTAGAGCACTCCAGAATGCTGCAGGCAAAACTCATCCCCCTGTGAACAAATCATCTCTACAACAAGTCTTTTGGTAGACTGAAAGAGTGAAAAAAATGAATATGATTGTTATCTTTCCCTAACATGGTTTCTAAAACTGGGTCTGAAGAATGGAGTATAGCTTCTATGAACAAAAATGGATGAAAAGCATAAGTTTTAGAACTGGAAAGGACTTTAGAGATGATATGTATTAGATTTGTTCTATTTGGCCCTAAAAGGCAAAAATGGAAGTAATGAGTAGAAATTGAAAAAGGGGGGAGGGGCAGGGAGGACTTGTCATCACACACACAAAAAGGAAAATATAATCATTTGAACTATCCAAACAGTAATTGGATTACCTTGTATTCAATTTGTTTATGTCTAAAAATCACCTATATCTGTGCATGTTGTCTCTCCCAATAGAATGCATGCTCCTTGAGGGCTGGGATTGTATCATTTTTGTCTTTGTGTCCCTCCCTCATGCTTAAGATTATGCCTGGAATATAGCAAGTACTTGGTCAATTGATTGATTCCCCTCAATCTTATTTTCCTTAGAGTTTATTTTATTATTTCTCTTAGCTCTTTGTCACACAGATACATAGGAATGATCAGCAGACTCAGAAATTCTTCTGTCTTGCATGAAGCTACTTTATTTTCGAATGGTCTTTTGCTTTTGATTCTCAATCTGATCATATCCACCACTGCAGCAGGTATTAGCAACAGAAGTTCCTGAATCTTCTGTGAGATTAATAAAGCTTGCAGTATAAATCTCTTTTGGCCCTCTCCTTTCTGAGGAATGTGTTATAAATGGACCTGTAGCAGTTGGGTGGCTGGAATACTATCTGAAGCTTCTTGGGAGAAATGAACTATAAAGCACTACCAGGGGTAAGTAGGTCAGAGATGAAGTTACTCTATTTTCTTCATCTCAAATAAAGAAAAAGCTTTTAGATGACACTGTTTAACCCATCACTGATAAATGATCAAAATAGAGATCTAGATGTTTGACAGTCCTTTGCATAAGGAACTCCGAGGCATGATGGAGCTGATCATTTTCACTCTTGAATAACACCTGAATGACACTCATGGTGTCACAAGAATCCAAAGCACTCACATTTTTACAGATAGGCTACTCCCCAATCAAGAGAATTTACTTCCGAACTAATTCCTTTTATCCTGCTGAGCCTGGAAGAAATATTATTGGGTAGAATGGAGGCTTATCGCCAAGCTCTTTTTTATTCATAGTGACAGGGTGATTGTGGGAAATGGCATCTAAGAGGCTACTGTAGATTGTTCTGGAGAGAAACTAATTCTTCCACTGAGCTGACTTTTGGATTCCTTCTGATCAGGTTTTATCTGTCTGCTGCACAAAGTATAGAGAATCATTCAAAAGGTCAAACATCCTCTAAAAGGGCTGAACAACAAAAAATAGCACAGGCTAAGAGCCCTAGAGAGCTATGCTATGAACCCAAAGAAAAATGTTTCAACTTTACATAACATCAAGAAAAAAAGAAGATCATAACTAACAAATGGGAAAGAAAAAAGAAAAGGTATCAACCCATCATTTTGGTCTACACAAATTATATCAAACAAGTGGTGTGAATTATCTGTTTACTGAGCTAACTTGTTATTTTGATTGGGTAGAGACAAAGACTACAATCTTCCAGTTGGTATATTGTGTGCATGTGAATTTGTAACATACAGTAGCTCTGTTATTAACATATAGCTGCTCTGTATAGTAGCTCCATTTGTATATAGATAAGATTTCATATAGATTATGTCATATGAAATGCCTGCACATATGTCAATTTGATAGAAACAGTCAAATATAACACATTTTGCCTATAACACAGCTTTCAGTCATGTTTCTCTAAACCTTAGGCAACCTCTGGGAGACAGTCCCTCACATTTGGTAACTTCACCCTGAAATTTATCCTCCCTTGGTACAATGTCGATATACTTCTCTCTAACATACTTTAATCCTTCTTTTAGTCATCCAGAACTTTAGGAGATTCTGCCTATATAAATAGATCTAAAATCACAAGGGCTCTCTTGTATTTTTGTTCATTACTGTTCAGTGGAGTGAACATTGATTTTTCTGCTTTTTTACAGTGAGGGAGCTATTTAAAGATCTTTACTTATACCATTTTTGTTCAATACTTAAGCCATATTAGATGTTAAAACCATACAATTTGGTTTATCCCATTTTATTAGTTGTTTGCACATTTTTTTCTGGCTTGAAGTAATAGAAAACAAAGCTCCAAGATGTTGATGACTAGACTCAGATCAATATGGTACCATTCTGAAAATATCAAAATATACACAACATTTTTCTGAAAGCACCTGGAAATTTCAGGAAAGACAATTTCTCAAGGGATGTTTCTTACTTGCTTCAATAGGCACTACACAGTGAACCTCCACAATTGTGAAGCAAGGTGGGAAACAGGCCCCCAGAGCTTAATTCTCTGCATGCTGGCATGGAAAATAATTAAGTGCATTTTATCACTTCTCATTATCATGTTGTTTATACAAATTTATTATTTATTTATAGCAGTGCATGCAGTATAAAAAAAACTAGGTAATTTCATCCTACTGTTTTAAAATCCTGCTGAATAATATAATTTGTCCTATGCATGAAGGCCATTCTTAAAAAAAAAAGACACCACTTTAGGGCTACATCCATCCAAGTATTGAATACCAATCTATTCAGGAACATTTTTAGGGTTACAGTTGTTCTCAGTTATCTGTTATCTTTTTTACAACAAGAGGGGAACCAAAGTAAGAACAGATGTAATAAACATGCTTTAAAGGGCATATAATTTATATTTTCTGATAAATTGCCAATAGGATTAGTGATCTCATTAACATAGCTGATTTTGTCTCCTTGATGACTGATCACTGTATTTCAGTCTATATCTTTCAATTCTAAAGGATTGTCTACTCTAAGGAAATAAGGGCATTTAAACTTGCTACCATTCCAGTTCATCATCCACCCAGTCACCAAAGTGATTTGCCTAAAGCACAGGTCTGACCATGATACCCCTCTCTCACTCAATAAACTCCAGTGGCTCCCTATGACATCTGGACTCAAACATAGTAAACCTCCGTTTGATATTCACAGCTCTAGCCATCACCTGCTTTTCCAGTCTTCTTATATCTGACACATTGCCTCTTGCAGACTGGCTTCCTTGCTGATCTTTGAACAAAATACTCCTCTATAAAACAAAAGGGATTTTCTCTAGCTATCCCCTATGCCAGGAATGTTCTCCCTCTTCATCGCTACTTTTTGGCTTCTCTAGCTTCCTTCAGCTGTCAGGTAAAATCTGACCTTCTTCAAGAAGCTTTTCCTGATTCCCCTTAATTCTAATGCCTTCTCTGTACTGATTGTTTCTTTTTTATCCCTAAGTTTGGAAATGTTGTTTCCTCCATTGATTATTTCTTTTTTATCCTGTATGTAGCTTACTACTACATATTTGATTGCATGTTGTCTCTTCCATTAGGTTGTGAGCTCCTCGACATGATACATACGTGCCCTTTCTGAACCTTATCATCAACATAGACAAAGTCTACTTAGATAAGAAGTGAGAAAGATTCCATTATATCTGAAGGACATCAAGAATATATGAGAGGCAGCTAGGCGGAGGAGTGAATAGAGCTCTGGCCTTATAGTCAGGAAGACCTGAGTTCAAATCCAGTCTCACATACTTAACACTTATTAGCTGTGTGACCCTGGGCAAGTCACTTAACCCCAATCGCATCACCAAAAAAGCAAAAAAAAAAATTATGGGGGGAGGATGGGGAAGCGAAGCCAAGATGGCAGAGTGAAAGCAAGTTAGAGAGAGAAGCTAGGTCTCAGTCACAAGTCCCAAGTGCGGCCCAGGCCATGGGGCAGCGGCTGAGTCCTGAGCTTCTGGCCCACAGACTGAGGGGGAATTGAGTGGCTGATCATAGGGAGGTTGCAGGGATCTCTTTGCCAGTGCTGAGGCAGGAATCTCTTGCTTTACCAGTGCTTGGATCTGGGTCACAGTTCTGAGGTGTGGTGTTGGGGTGAGGAGGAAGGCTGGTGTGGTGGAGCTTGTTGTGGTGGTGGAAAGGAAACACCTCACCCCTTATCATACCACCTTGGAAAAACTGAAAATTTACAGGTCCCTAGCAGCATCTCTGAAAACAGCTGTACAAACCCCCAAAGTTTGAGACAGTACATTCTCCACTTTAGAAGCAGACTCTTACCTTAACAAAGAGTTTAAAACTCAAGTAATTGCCCAGGATCATAAGTAAGTAGCACAAAAAGAGTCAGACTATATTATCTTACTTTGGTGACAAAGAAGATCTAACCATACAACCAGAAGAAGACAATGAAGCCAAAGCTCCAACATCCAAAACCTCCAAGAAAAATATAAATCAGTTCCAGGCCTTAGAAGAGCTCAAAAGGGATTTTGAGAAGCAAGTAAGAGGAGTAGAGGAAAAACTGGGAAGAGAAATGAGAGTGATGCAAGAAAATCATGAAAAACAAGTCAACAGCTTGCTAAAGGAGACCCAAAAAAATACTAAAGAAAATAACACTTTAAAAAATAGCCTAACCCAAATGGCAAAAGAGGTCCAAAAAGCAAATGAGCAGAAGAATGGCTTAAAAAAGCAGAACTGGTCAAATGGAAAAGGAAGTCCAAAAGCTCACTGAAGAAAATATTTCCTTAAAAGTTAGAATGGAGCAAATGGAAGCTAGTGACTTTATTAGAAATCAAGAAATTTTAAAACAAAACCAAAAGAATGAAAAAATCGAAGACAATGTGAAATATCTCATTGGAAAAACAACTGACCTAGAAAACAAATACAGCAGAGACAATTTAAAAATTATTGGACTATCTGAAAGCCATCATCAAAAAAAAAAAGAGCCTAGACTTCATCTTTCAAGAAATTATCAAGGAAAACTGTCCTGATATTCTGGAACCAGAGGGTAAAATAGAAATGGAAAGAATCCACCAATCACATCCTGAAAGAAATCCTCAAAGAAAAACTCCTGGGACTATTATAAACAAATTCCAGAGTTCCCAGGTCAAGGAGAAAATATTGCAAGCAGTCAGAAAGAAACAATTCAAGTACTGTGGAAACACAATCAGGATAAACGCAAGATTTAGCAGCTTCTCCATTAAGAGATTGGAGGGCTTGGAATATGATATCCCATAGGTCAAAGGAGTTAGGATTAAAATCAAGAATCATCTACCCAGCAAAACTGAGTATAATCCTTCTGGGGGGAAAATGCATATTCAGTGAAATAGAGGAATTTCAAGTATTCTTGATGAAAAGACCAGAGCTGAATAGAAAATTTGACTTTCAAACACAAGACTCAAGAGAAGCATGAAGAAGTAAACAGGAAAGAGAAATCATAAGGGACTTATTAAGGTTGAACTGTTTATATTCCTATGTGGAAAGATGATATTCATAACTCATGAGACCTTTGTCAGTATTTAGGGTAGTTGGAGGTGAAAAGATTACACATAGATAGATAGATAGATAGATAGATAGATAGATAGATAGATAGATA
>NW_020954548.1:18609709-18634093 GCF_900497805.2 Vombatus ursinus
ATAGATAGATAGATAGATAGATAGATAGATAGATAGATAGATAGATAGATAGATAGATGGATGGATGGATGGCACAGGGTGAGTTGAAGATGAAGGAGAGATACCTGGAGAATAAAATTAGGGGCTAAGAGAGGATTATACTGGGAGAAGGAGGAAGGGAGAGGTAGAATGGGGTAAATTATGTCACATAAAACAGACAAGAAAAGGCTTTTACAGTGGAGGGGAAATGGGGGAAAATGAGAGGGAATGAGTGAATCTTATTCTCATCTATTTGGCTTAAGGAGGGAATAACATACACACTCAATTGGGTATGCTAATCTAACTTACCCTACAGGAAAATAAGGAAAAAGAGGATAAGAGAGCAAGGGAATGACAGAGGGGAGGGAAGGGGGTAATCAGAAGTAGACACTTCTGAGGAGGGACAGGGTTAAAAGAAGGAATAGAATAAACAGGGGATGGGATAGGATGAAGGGAAATATAGTTAGCTTTTCACAACATGACTACTATGGAAGCGTTTTGCATGACTACACATGTATAACCTGTATCGAGTTGCTTGCCTTCTCAGTGAGGGTGGGTGGGTAGGGAAGAAGTGAGAAAATTTGGAACCCAAAGTTTTAAAAACAAATGTTAAAAAAAATTGTTTTCACATGCATCTCGGAAATGAGACATACAGGCAATGGTGTATAGAAATCTATCCTGCCCTACAGGAAAATATTAGGGGAAGAGGTTAAGAGAAGGGGAGGGATAGAAGAGAGGGCAGATTAGGGGAAGAGGTATTCAGAATGAATGCCATCTTGGTGTTGAGGGAGGGATGAGATGGGGAGAAAATTTGGAATTCAAAATCTTGTGGAAATGAATATTGAAAACTAAAAATAAATTAATTAATTTAAAAAAGAAAGAAAGAAAGGAAAGAAGAAAATTTGGGAAATGGTACAATTGCAGCTAGGAGCATCAGAAAAGGATTTTTGTAGGGGCTGATGTTTGGGTTGAATTTTGAAGGAAACCAGGGATTCTGTTAGCTAGCACTGAAGAGAGAGTGCATTGGTGGCATGAGGAATGGCTCTTAAAAGGCACATTGCCATGGGCAACAAACAGCAAGAAAGCCAATTGGCTGGACCAATACATGTTTAGAGTATCGGGTATAAGTTAAGGGGCTCTGTGAATGCATTTAGTGGATATAGATTCACAATGAATCTGATGATAATACCAAAAATAAATGAAAAAAAATTTACATGATAATTGTGTTGTATATATGAAAGGAATAACAAGTTGCATATAGTAGATTTGCAGTTTTATGTATAATCATCTTTTTACTGCACTGTTATAGAAATGCTTGTTTTATTCCATAAATTAAAATTTAAAAAAAAAAAGAGGAGCAAAAAATGGTTGAAATGTGATAAGCATCATTGGAGAGATTTCCTGAATTGAAGAGATCATACATCTAACTGGGTATTGGAATAAAGTAATGTTAGCATTAAAAATATATATATATATATAGGGGAAGAGAAATACACTGGGGGTGAGGTGAAGGGAAAGGAAATACAAAGAAAAGTACATCAAATAACAAAAGTGTGTAAATAGACAGTCTATACAAACAAGGATGAAGTAAGGGTAGTGACTGACACTTGAATTTCACTTTCATCTGAACTGTTCAAAGGAGGGAAGAATACACACACACACACACACACAAACACCACACACAGTACACACACACAGAGAAAAAGAGTTGGATACAGAATTACAGTTTACTCAATAGGGAAATAAAAGGGAAAAGGGGGAATTAGATAGGATGTCAATTAAAGGAGGGATTAGTCCTGGGCTGAGTAGTTTATAACCTATCCTAGAAACTATAAGGAACCACTAAAATGTCTTGGCCAGTGGAAAGATCTGGTTAGACCTGAATTATTTTAGGAATAACAATTTGGCAGCTGCATAATTGGATTAATGGAAGTCAATTAGGAGGCTACTACAAACAACAACAACAACAACAAACAAACAAACAAACAAAAAACAAGTAAAAAGTAATGAGATCCTAAACTAAGGTGTATGTGACATAGAATGAAGAAGATAGTTGCAAGATATGTCCAGGAGGTACAATCAACAAAATTTGGCAATCGATTGAATATGAGCAGTAAATAAGAGAAAAGAATCAAGGATATTTCCTAACTCACACGGTTGACCATAAAAATGGTAAATGACCTTGACAGAAATATGGAAATCAAGAGAGGTAGGTTCTGGGGGGAAAAAATAATGAGTTCCATTTTCTACATGTTGAGTTTGAAGTGCCTATGGCACATAGCAGTAGGCAGTTGGAGATGTAGGACTGGAACTCAGGACTGATAGATAGGTAAAGTTAGGAACTGTTTTCACAGACATGAAAGTTGAATTTGTGGAGCCTTCTGAGGTCATCAGAAAAGAGAGCATAGGGTATAAAGAGGAAATGGTCCAGGACATAGCCTTAGGATACAATACTACACAGGGAATGGAGCATTTATAATGAGGAAACTAATGAGATTTAGTATAATAAGTAGGGAGAGAATATGATAGAGCAGTGTCATGAAAACCCAGGGAGGAAACCATAAAGAAAGAGTGGTCAACAAGGTCAAAGCTGCAGAGTGGTCAAGAAGGATGAGCACTGAAAAAAGGGTAATTAGATTGATCATGAATGAAATCACAGGTGATTTTTTTAGTTAGTAGTGCCAGCTGAGTAGTAAGAACAGGAGCCAGATTTCAAAGGGTTGAAAGGTGAAAGAAAAGAAATGTAAAGGCAAAGATCATAGGAAACATTTTTAGGAGTTGACTATGAAAGGGAAGAAATATGTAGGATATATCTAGAAAAGGTAGAGTCAAGGGAAGGTTTTTTGTTGTTGTTGTTGTTGTTGTTGTTGTTGTTGCTGTTGTTTTTTTTTGTGACACAAAATTTCCTAAGTCTCAGATCTGCCGATGACCTTTCTCTGCTCAAAATCCTTCAGTGAATCTCTGTTGTCTCTTAAGCTGATATCTAAAGTCTCCCACATTTTGGTTCTAACCAACCTTTCCTGTCAAGTCTATTGTAGCAGCCTCCCTACCTCACATAACATTTCTTCATGTATTCTGTTTTTCTGCCATAGGGAACTACTAGCTTTCTGCACTTCAGTGCCATGTTTCCATTTCATTCTCACCCTGGAACCTCCCTCAGCACCTGGGACTTACTGGAACATCCATCAATCAGCCCAGCTCTCTCCTGTTACCCATGAGTTTCTGCCAGGGCCTCCATTTTGGAGAGCAGCTCAGGCTGACCACTTTTGATTCTTCTCCTGGTTGTGCTTTTGCATTTCCAGTCTTTGACACAAAGCCCAGTTACTTCTTCTCTTTCATCACCTTCAGTTCCCTTTTGCTTGTTGTCTTCCTCCAGTGAAAAGCTCTTTGAGGGAAGGGACTGTCTTTCTTTTAGTTTGTATTTGTATCCCCAGCACTTAGCAGAATGCCTGACTCTTATTAAGTGCTCCATAAATTCTCCTTGCCTAGTCACAGTATATGGCACTTAGCAAATGCTTATTAAGTGTTTGCTGACTGGCTAGTTAACATAAATCACCATAGAAATATTATTAATTATTAGTAATGAATTTCATTTCAATGGAAGCTATGGGTTTTACAAAACTTAAGTTTTATGACAGAGAGCCAGACTCCACAAATAACATTTTAAATGGTAATACCCCTAACCTAGCCAGAACTCTTAGTTAAACAAATTAAATTAGCCTAAGGAAAGGAAGAACAATAAAAGTACAATTCTCTCCCTATAGTTATTACTTGGATTTTGTTCCTTAGTCCTTATACCAAGTCTGGGTATAAAAGTAAGATAAAAGAGTTGGACAAAGCTGACTGTCAAAACAAATATAAAAACTACCTGGTCAAGGAGCCAAGGCTTGAGTTTAGAGAGATTGAGTTTAACCCAAACTGAATTCCAATGAGCACTCTAACTATTTTTTCCCTTTGTTATTTTTAACCTTTTCCGGTTTCCTCATAGTGGCTTACAGCAAAAATCTTTAGGAAATGTAAAAACCAATAAAAATTACTTAAAGAATTATTGTTGACAAACCAAAGAGCATTCAAACTTTGATTTGGAAAGACAAACAACAACCAATACCAACAGTTAAGAGTGGGGAATACTTTGGGGTTTAATGGAAATCGACTGTTATAAAATAGGTGCCATCGGATTGACCTTGGAAAAATCAGTTCTCCTCTCTTTGTCTCAGTTTTCTCATCTGTAAAAATCTTCAAAGTTAAACTAGATGACCTCTAAGGTCTCTTCCAGCTCTAAGTCATGTTGCTATGATCCTGATAAAATTATAAAACTAAACATCATGGTCCTTATAATTCCATCAATATAAATTTCCATCAGGCTGAAAGCTCCATGTGAGCAGAGACTATATCTTAGCTAAACAAAAGTGTTTGCTGAGGTATTTTTTTTAAAAATAATTACTCAACAAATATACACAGGGCAACTATGTACAGTGAAATGCATGTTATTAAGTAGATACATAGATGAAAAAAACATCTAGACATTTTCTTACTTGAGGATTACAAAAAAATTCAAATAAGTTCCTTGCTTTCCTCTTTGAGAGAGAAATATTCTAACAAAAATTTACTATGTATAAGATTTTGACCAAAATCTATTAAAAAAATATATGGAATGGTAGGGCATAAAGCATGCCAGATGCAACCATGCCCTGATATTAATTGTAAGCCTATGAAGGTATTTGCAGGGATGAGTTCCTTTTTAAATCTTCCCATAACCTGATGAATGAGTTTAAGTCATATGAAAAAAAAAGTTACATTATTGCTTCCAGTCTAACCCTAAATTAGAAGGCTATGGTAATAAATGCAGAGTGTGTGGCCCCTCCACTTTTATGCCTTTTCAATGAAGTTCAAGAAAGATTCAGGCTCCATGATTTCATGATAAATTATTCCAAATGACCGACAATATAAAGAGCACAGGTGTCATATAGGTTGTAAGTTAGTTAGACAAGCCAAGGCAGCAAGGAGCAAACAATTTACAGAGTAGCAATCTAGGAAGCCATTACTCTTTAGACTCACAAGCTGAAGTTTTGTTGGGGGAAGTTACCCTTACAGGTGAACTCATGTAACAAAAATAGTTCATTCCATGGGCTGCAGTGTGAACACAAGCAATCATGACTAAAATAAGATGAGATTGCATTGAACCAGGGACCATTTAAAAATACAAAAAAGTGAATAATATTGGTATGTTCAAGAGAACAGTCTCCTGAGTCTTTTTTTTTTATCTCACCACTAAAAGCTAGTAAAACATACTTCTCACACTGATTGTAATTGCTGTTCTTCAGCCTCAGTGAGGAGTTTCACATCAAGTAATGTTACATTTTCCACAGTTTTGCCTGGGTTCCTATCCGGGTCACTTTAATGCTTGATTTTGATATTCATATTTAGTTATGTTTCCATTTAAACATCAAATTTACTAAATTTTGCATTTTCAGGCATCCTCCCCTAGGTTTCTTCCCAGTTCAGATTTGGGTGGTAGGAAAAGATTTTACACACACACACACACACACACACACACACATATATATATATGTATATATATATATGTATATATGTATATATGTGTGTGTGTGTGTATATGTGTGTGTATATGTATATATATATGTATATGTGTATATATGTGTGTGTGTATATATATGTGTGTGTGTATATATATGTGTGTGTATATGTGTATATAACTGACATTCCAAACAGTTCAATAACTTCCAGCTACCTTAGGTTCAGTGGGATGCTTTGACTATTCCTAATTATACAAATAGGGTTTAAGGGCCCATTCCAATGTGATTTTTTAATTTGCAGACCATGATGGAGCCACAAACCAAATAAAAAAATAATTAGGGGCAGCTGGTGGTGCAGTGGATAGAGTACCAGCCCTGAAGTCAGGAGGACCTGAGTTCAAATCTGGCCTCAGACACATAACACTTACTAGCTGTGTGACTCTGGGCAAATTACTTAACCCCAACTTCCTCATCAAAACATAAATAAATAAATAAATGAAATAATTAAAATAGAATTTTAGCAATGAAATTCACTTAAGAAAATAAACAAACAATAGAATCATTCTCATCCCTATATACATACATAAAATCATTGCAACCTCCTGAAGGCTTCAGTGAGGAGGTAAAACCTCCCAGATAAACTTTTGGGGTTTTTTTTGGTTTTGTTTTGTTTTGTTTTGTTTTTGGCAATTGGGGTTAAGTGACTTGCCCCCGGTCACACAGCTAGTAAGTGTCAAGTGTTTGGTCTGAGGCCGTATTTGAACTTAGGTCCTCCTGACTTCAGGGCCAGTGCTCAATTCACTGCACCACCTAGCTGCCCCCCAGATAAACTTAAGAGAAAATTAGAAAACTATTTGTCCTGTGCAGAGGTGGATGGAGTGGGCCAAGTGTCTGTCATTCACTACCATCTTTCAGGTTGGTCTACTTGGCCAGTGTGGAGATCTAAAGACATTTTTGGGGTGTGTTCAACTGTCTTGCTGGCCTCAGACCTATCAGGATTCTTATAGTATTTCTGGGTTTGGGGAAGCCATTAAAGACTCACATACATGGCCCTTCTTTCTTGTCTCAATCTAAGCCAATGGAAATCAGTTGTCTCAGTCACTATGGGAGGCCATCTCTGTCTTTCAATTCCATTAGTTTATCCTCAGTCCCTGAGAAACAAGGTCTATGAGCATCTCCTACCCGTTACTCAGTATTGCACACCACTAGAAAGCTTACTTGGTGTGAGGCTCTCTCTTCAGAGTCACCTCTTTGTCTAATAGAATTTTGTTGCTTTGTTTCAAAAACCTTCAATGATCCCCATTGCCTACTGAATTAAAATAAAAGTCCCTAGCCTGATATTCTATATTACCCTTATGATGATACCAATGAATTAATAAATGTTTATGATATCCTTCCCAGACATTGTGGTGGACAATGGGAATAAAAAGCCAAGGATAAAATACAGTCTACCATCAAGGATTTTTGAATACTGTCAGGGAAGACAACAAGTACATATATTCATACATTAAAAAAAAAAGGTCATTTTGGGGCCAAAGCCATTTGCAGCTATGATGATGAGGAAAAGCTTCCTATTGAAGACAAATTCTTGACCTGAGTTTTGAAGGAAATTAATGATTCTAAGATGTAGAGGTGAAGAGGGAATGTACCCTAGGCATGAGGTACAATCTTTGAAAAAGGCACAGAGACAGGAGAAGGACTGTTATATCTCTTACTGTGGGACTTTTTACACACTAAGTACCATATAAAATAAACTATTTGCCATTTCCTGAATACCTTTTGTTCAACCCCTGTTGAAACTATTCCTCATTTTAATAATGATAAAAACAACAATAACGGTGTTTTAATATTTTCAAAATATTTTACATGCATTATCTCACATGATTATCACAACTATTCTTTGAGGAAAGTATCACTGTTATTATTTTCAATTTACAAATGAGGAAACTGAGGTTCAGAGATACTAAGTGATTGGCCCATGGTCTCACAATTAGTACATGTTGGAGGACTCCATACATATAGTGGGTGAATAATAAAGGTGGACTAACTGGGATTGAATTGGATTGGATTGGACATGGTAGTCCTGCAGTCTCAGAATTTGAAAAACCTCTATATTATTGATATAGTCCCCCCTCCCTTTCCATCCATAAAAAGGCTGCTATGTGTTCTATTTTTTTATTATTTATGGCATTTTGGAAAATGGAGGAAGGATGCAGACTAGAAATTTTTGTTTATTTATATAGATTCATAGATTAATAGAGATGGAAGGAACCTAGAAATTCATTTGGTGCAATTTCATCATGAAGAAAGCAAAGACCCATTCTGGGGAGCAAAACAAAACAAAACTAAATAAATCTAAATTTTGCATACACAATTTGATATTCATCTGCCCATCTATTCAGTAAGCATCTATTAATTTTCAACTGTGTCCAAAGCACCATCCTAGCTGCTAGGAGAGATTAAAAAGAAAAATTAGATAGAATGTAGCCCCTGCCCTAATGAAGTTTATAGTCTACTAGTGAGACAACACACAAACTTAGACAACTCACAACATTCAATGATAAGTACATTAAAAAGGTAGAAAACACAGTTCTGTGTGAAGTCTGAGGGAGAAGCTTATTACCAACTACAGTAAGGGAAAGGGAAAGGAAACAGGGAGAGGCAGCATGACAGGGAGTATGTTAGACCAGTAGTTAACAGACTTCAGACTCCTGTTGGCTGTGGGGCCATGTACAAGAGACTTAAATTCCATGTGGCTCAATTTCTTCTTCTATATCCTATCCTTAAAGTGGTGTATAATTCTTAATTATTGTTATTAATTAGGCACGGTTTTATCAAAGGATTGCCATTAAATTTGAGTGTTCTAGAATGAGTAGGAAACTGACAAGGTAAGAGAAGAGTGTTGTACATGGGATTCTTTTTTGTATAGTTCAGATTAGACAACCTCTGAGGTTCCTTCTTACTCTAAAATATCATGATTGTGTGTGATTTTGAAAACATATTTGGGAAAATGGAGGACATCTCAAGTATACAGCTGCAGTAAGGAGCTGCAAAAAAGAGATGTGAAGGTAAATAGCATATTCAGAGAAATATACAAATTTAACTGAATTGTAGATTCCATAATGGGCAGTAATATGAGCTAAAGCTGGAAAAGTAGGAAAATGTCAGGTTGTGGAATACCTTGATGCCAGGCAAAGCATTTTACTGATCAAAATGCTGTCATTCATTTGGCTTAAATAGCCTGGCCTGCTTTGTGTCAGAGCTTTCTGAAAAGCAAATCTATAGTTCACTTTGACTTTGTCTCAGAGAGATTGAGAAAGAGGAAAAGGATTTGTATGTGCAAAACTACTTATAGTAGTTCTTTCCATAAGAGCCCCATATTAGACTAAGCAAATAACCACCTGCTAACAAATTATGTCATATGAATATGATATTATGACATAAAATGAAAAAATGGACAATTTCAAAGGAAAATTTCTATGAGTCAAGTGAGGAGAATTAGGAGAACAATTTGTATAATGATAGTCATTAAAAATAAAAATAGCTTTGAAAGACTTTAGAATTCTAATCAAGCAATGAGAAACTGTAAGTCCAGAGGACTGAAGATGAAATGTTCCACCTGTCTCCTGACAGAGAGGTGATATTCTTAAAGGGCAGAATGAGATACTTTTGGACATGGTCAATGTGGTCATTTGTTTTGCTAGTCTATGCATATTTTTGAGGGTTCTCTTTTTTAATTTTTTTTTAATTCTTCAATAGAGAGAGAAAATAAATGTTTATAAAAATAAGTAAAAAGAAAAAGAAAAAAAGTCAATCTGTTTAAAGACTGAACAAAATACCCCATTGAAAAAAAATGCACATTTTTGTTCAGCACATTGATATCCCTGGCCATGGAGCTTTACATACATATGATCACAGAATTAGAGATGGAAGGAATCTCAGAGGTCATCTAGACCAATCCTACCATTTTACGGATGAGCAAACTCAAGCACAATGGGATTAAATGACTTGTCCAAGTTCACACAAAAAGTAAGGCAAGATTTGAATTAATTATTTCAATTAAGATAGAAAGATTCAGGAAAATAAGGTAGTGAAACCTCACTCACAAACTTTCTTCTTCTGCATACAGCTCTGGGAAGGACTGAATGACATCATCCGTTTATTTCCAGCCTGAAATCTCTGAAGCAATGGTACTGCCAGTAGGTGCAGGGCGCTGTCCAGCACTGAAGCCCTCTGGGTCTACCCTGTGCTTGATTTGTGTCTGCTGTAAAGAATAACTCCCCAGCTCAGCACATTTGGAGGGAGAAAAATTAAATGCACACAAAGCTACTGTTCTCAATGCCAGGAATTGATGTCAAATCCCTTTGGCTAGCACTCTTTAGGCTCAAAGTTAATTGGAAAGTAAAGACTTTAATATCATGCTAATAGCTGTAGCATAGATTGTTTTGTTTTGGGGGTTGGGCTTTTTAAGCCCTTAAAACACAGGATTCTAGAATTTTTCAGATATTCCCAGTAAGAAAAGCTACTTCTCTAGGCACATAGCATTTCATATGCAGTGCCATTTATACATAATTATAAATTTTCAAAGTAAGGCTATTTTCCAAAGTAAGGTTCAGAGAATAGCCTTGAAGTGGGACTGGGGATTTTTTTTTATATGTTACTGATGGGTATGGGCCCAAGCTGAGACCTTGCCCCTTGTCCCCAAAAGAATTGAATTCGGTTCCCATTTGCCTATGGCCCCAGAAAGCCCTTAAACTTTTCTGACTCTTGTCTCAAAGGGTTCCTTATGGAATTCCCTTATCTCCCTTTAAAAGCCCTAGCCCCACCTTTTGATCTTATTCAGATGCCTTTCAAACCTCTTCCTTCCAGTTCCCTTCATTATCTATTCCCATTGTCCATTCAATCTCTCAGACATTCCAATCAGAATTCTCACCTAGACCTTTTCCCCAGCCCCTCCTCTGGTCACCCAAAGCTACTTTAGTGTATATAAGATCCACCCTGGCCCCCATTTAAATGTTGAGACTTTCTCATGCCTGCTCATCTTTACAGGCATCACTAGTGTTCTGATTCCTTAAGAGTCTGGCCTGTATGGTTTATCTCTAATAAACTTTTTCTCTGGCTGAAAGAAGATTTGGGCTGAATTCATTCAGACAGGGCCCGTGAGTTGTGATCTCAGAGTCCCAGCACCCCTAACCTCTAGACCTTATCATTTGTAGAAAATTTCTAGAAGTCCTAGAAAAGGCTAGAAAAATGCTACTCCCTTAAGACCTGTAAGTGGGTCTTCATAACTTGAGAACATGAAATATCTACAACTTCATACACATTGCAAGAATGAATAATGGAACCCATTCATGGTCTCCACATGTGGAATGATTTCCCAAGCAAACAGAAACCAATCTCTTTAAAGTGAATCAATCGTAAGAGGCAGCAAAGGCTTAGGCAAATAGCAGATTTTGCCTCATTTTTTTCAATTTTTTTTTAAACAAAATAGAAGAAAATGTGGTCAGAAAATTTAGAGAACTTTTATTTATTCAAGTGGAAAGATGTTGCTTTTAAATTGTACCTTGGGAAAATTCCTAGAATGTTTATCCCTGATCTTCTGCAACTACTTGTTTCCCTTTAATTTTTAGATTTGTCCATATGCCATTCTAACTGAAAAGGAATAGCCTGCATGTTCATTTGGCTGAGTTGTATCAAATCTGAAGTAAGAAATCTATACCTGGTAAATTCTCTAATTAATCCCTGGAGCAAGTTCCTTTAAAATACGAATCTACTGGCATTATAAATATATTACAATAATTGGGGAGAGGGGTCATTATGAACAAGTTGTATCATCACAACAGAGAACTATCCATTGTACTCCTTCCTACAAAATACCCAACGACTCCAATACACAATATCAGCATCCTTTCCATATCTGAAATTCTATAATTCATCATAATCTACATCGGGGTGGGGAAGCTACCACCTTGAGGCCACATGTGGCCTTCTAAGTCCTTGGGTACAGTCTTTTGACTGAGTCCAGGTTTTACAGAATGAATCCTTTCATTAAGGGGATTGGTCCTGTGAAGTTTGGATTCAGTCAAAGGGCCACATTTGAGGACATAGAGGGCCACATGCGGCTTTGAGGCGGCAGGTTCCCCACCCCTGATCTACACCTGATCTACATATGGCTTCTGCTTCGACAAGCAAGACGTGGCTCTAAGAAATAAAAGATACACAGAAAAGTTATACGTTCTTAAGCTCTCAGCTTGCTATATTCCATTGCTGTCAAATCTAAAAAAAAAATCCACATTTAGTGAGTGGAACACAATTGAATTACTATAGATATTTTCATAACAATAGGTAAACTTAAAAAAAAAAACAGTGACTGCAGCACCTTATATTTCAAATTGGAATATTTCATGCAATATTTTGTAGGACAACTGCTTCACTAGTAAAAATTTCTTTAAATTATTATTAAAGTGAGTTTTCCTTTCCTGAGCATGCACCAAACAATTAGGCAACGAGGAGCAGAAAAGGAGCTAAAAGGGGATGGTAAAGAAAGAATCCAGAATTGTGCCGGATGGTAGATGGAAGATTTTCTGGGATGAAAAATTTTCATGTGGATAATTGTTCAGAATAAAGGGTAGCAGATGGACAGCCCAAGTGCTGTGCTTAAATACAAGAATTTCTTGTTAAAAAGTATAAAATCTCTGGTGAATTGAATAGATTTTCTACGTACAATTCAGATGAATAAATGACTAAAAATGGTGTGAAATTAGAAGACATAGAGGGGTTGAAATGTGCACTGCTAAAGAAAGTATCCACATTCACAAGATAATGGAACCACCAAAATAGTGAAGGATCTTCACCATTGTGAATTCATTCACTCATAAATAAGTGAGAGTTGATTAGAATTCCTAATGTTGGGGATCAAAGCAGATTATTCTCCTCAAATTGGATTAAACTTGAATTAGCTAAATGGATTTTCAAAATAAAGAAAGATATTTTCCCGTGTGTGTGTGTGTGTGTGTGTATGTGTGTGTGTGTGTGTGTATACACATTTGCTTGCACATAATTACTCTGCACCTAAATGGTTATATTTTCCAAAACACCAGTATAAATAAGGAATGAGAACTGAGATTGGTTATATTTCAAGGTACAACTTAAGAATGTATTCTTTACCTGTAATTGCTGATCAGACATTATATTCATATACATGGTATTCTATCAAGCACATAAACTGTTGCAGATGCTAAAAATAAGTGTAGTAGAAAGAATATTGGATTTAAAATAAGAACAACTAGGTTCAGATCTTGGTTCTGAAACTTACTAGGATACAATAATGCTTATGTAGATCCAGTACAGCATGGCAGAGAGAGGTTATAACTAGTTGTTTAAAGTCCTACCTCTAACATATACTGGTTCTATTACCCTAGGTAACCTTAACCTTTCAGTAGCCAAAGCAGTTCAATATAGGTGGCACATAAGTTAAAGACTGGTGGAAGAAGTTCTCTAGTCTGTACTGTCTTCTTCTGAGTATTTTGCCCCTTTTATCAAAAATCCTACTCTGTAAAACCCACCCTTGGATTACTCCTCCTATCAACTGCTTTCACTCCTATTCACATGCTACTGAAGGAATAAAGAAAATCATGAAACCATGTTGATGGATGGGGTCCACTACAAATGATTGCATAAATAATCTCAACGGGGCTCTCACTGTGGCAAGGTAATCCCCTTACACCTCACTGAGATGCACTATCCCATTTGTCAGCTTTTCCAAACATTTTTATTCCTCCTCAAACCTCCAAAAACTACCTTACCATATCCTTTCAGTTGAGATTCTTGTATCATATTTCACTGAAAAAAATAAGGCCCTTCACAGAGAGCTCCCTCTTACCCTTTATTCCTTTTCTCACATCATTCAGATGTTTTCTGTCACTTTCTCCTCTTTTATCCTTATTTCATGAGAAAGTGGACTTTCTTTTTATCATGGCTAACCCTTCAACAAACACAAGTGATCCCATTCCATTGCATCCTCTTTTTCCAGCGATTACACTCTCTATCACGCTTACTCTCAGATCTTCAATTCCTCCATCTGCTGGCTGCTTCCCTATTGTCTACAAACATATCTATGTCTCCCCCATCCTCAAAAATCCCACATTTGATCCATCCATTCCCTGCCATAACATCCTTTTTCATGGCTGACTCTTTGAGTAGCCATCTAGAATAGGCACCTCCCATTTTTACTATTACCTCTTATTTTTGTTTTTACTTTACTTCTTATTTACTATTACCTCATTTTACCCCTGGTCTCTTCTTAACACTTTGCACTTTGGCTTCTAACCTTATCATTCAACCAATGCTGCTTTCTCTGAAATTACTAATTATCTCTTAATTGTCAAATCTAAAGATCTTTTCTCAATCCTCCTCCTTCTTGACCTCTCTAAAGCCTTTGACATTGTGAATCAATCTCTTCTCCTTGATACTCTCTTCTCTCTAGGTTTTTGTGACACTGCTCTCTCTCCTGGTTCTCCTGCTACCTGTTTATCAGTCTATCTTGTTGGGTCTTCACCCATGTCATGCCCTCCTAGTAGGGGTCCCCCAGTGTTTTATTCTAGGCCCCCTTCTCTTCTCTCTCTACACTGTTTCACTTGATGATGTAATCAGCTCCCATGGTTTCAATTATTATCTCTAGGCAAATGACTCCAAGAACTGTTTGCCCAGCCTAATTTCTCTCCCAACCTCCAGTCTCACATCTCTAAATATCTACTAGACATCCTGAAATGGATGTCCTGTAGAAATCTTAAACTAAACATGTTTAAAAGTGAACTTATAATTTTTCTCTGCAAACCTTCTACCTTACATCTATACACCAAGCTGGGTGTGGGGAAGGTGCTCATACTATGGGTGAACAAGTTCTTCACCTTTTGAAAAAGAGAAAATGACTGTCCCAGTCTGGTGGCTTTAAAGATCTACACAGTTCTAGATCTAAAGATCTAGACAGCCAATGGAAATAGCTATTCCCACCCACATGGTAAGGAATCACACAATGTCTTCACCTAGAAGTTGGTCATTGGAATCTCCTGCATGGGTATCTCCAACTTAGGTAATATTTTGTTTTTACAAAAAACAAACCTCAAAATCTGAAATAGTTTTAAAGAAATTTATTAGGTCATTTTGGAGTGAGAGAGAGAGAGAGAGAGAGAGAGAGAGAGAGAGCTGGAAAGAAGGGATGGCTCTCTCTATAAGTCTTTACATTATAAAGATTTATATCATATAGAGTTCAGACAAGGGTATAAGGACATTGGCCTAATAGGCCTCATGTAGACAGTAGACAGTCTCTGAGAGACAAGCAGTTTGAGAGCTGTATCAGCAGGTAAGTCAGTCTACTTGGAGGAATACAAAACACAAGCTTTAGGTGGACCCAAAACAAGACCAGTGGGGATTCAAAACAAACACTGAGTGGGATCTAAGCATTACTTAAAACCATCCAGTTTCCCTAGAGCATCTCTGAGGTCAGCCTGGTTTCTTTTTCAGGGTAAATCTGTGGCAAGGCCCACAGATCATCAGGATTTCCTGTGAATTCAATACAATACAATTTAGCCAACATTCATTAGGCATTTACTACGTGTAAGATATATTGTGGAAAAAACTGTACTATTAGAGAAAGTAATAGTATGAGATGTTCCCTTAACTGAGAGAGACAGTAAACCAGGGCCCCTTCTTTGAAAAAGAGAGCAGAGAAACAAAAGTTTTCCTTTGTGTCCTGATACAAAACATTATGGAAGAATGATAGGACCGGTTTATATCACAGATGTCACTTAAACTAGCACCTCTAAACTTTTTTTTTTAATTCACTGTCAATTATCTGAATGTCTGGCCTATGAAATGGCCATAAAGTGTGAGGACATCTATTTCAAATTGAATCTGTCACATTAAGATCTATTTGAGCCTATAAAATGTATATTAAAGGAGATTTTTTCCCTCTCTCCTCCTCACTCCTTTCTGTGTGTCCCTCATTAAACACAAGCTTTCACACAAGCAGTATGTCATCATATTGTTTAACTGTTCCTTGGAATATGCCATTAATGGAAATATGTAACATTGAGCACTGTAATTTCTAGTTGCAGAGGTCTCTGATTTTGAGCAAGGCATTTTAGGTAGTATACTATTCTCTACTCTTCCTGTAATTTTTTTTAAAGATCACCAAAGTCAGTATTCTCACAGAAGAAAATGCAGCACTTCAACAAATTATGAATAAGGAATCATACAGGATGAGCAATATAAAGGATGTCACCAAAGAAATGTTACAAGCAGAAGAAAGAAAAGGAAAGATAAGTCAGGAGGGAAAAAAAAAAGAGAGACTGGCCAAGTAGTGAGAGTGATCCCCAGCCTGTGAGCTCCTTTGGTATCCCTGGAATGTCAAGGGAACTGGCAAAAAAGAGGTGACTTGGTATGTTGGGACCCACTATTATGAATTTATGGGAAGACAGGCATAAGAGTAACATGATATGGACACACATAGATGAGTTATGATTTGTATTGCTGGAAAGAATACCCATATCCTTGAGACAATGTGTATATGCATCAGTATGTTAGAATATATAGCATGAACTTATTATTTTAAAAAAAATATCCCAAGGGGTAGTACATATTTTCATAGAATGTTCTAAAAATAAAGCAATTTCTTTTTTTCCAAAACATAACTGTATTTTCCTTATTTTCTTGAATAATTGCAAAGAGACCCCAGATACATTATTTCAATGGTATAGGAAACACACAGAGGAGGAAACACTCTCTACCAAACCCCTTCTCCTCAGCTTTCAGCCTTAGAAAGTTGCCTAGAGCACTGAGAAGTTAAATGTCTTGCTCTGGTATATATTTGGAAATTATGTATTAGAAGCAGGACATGATCTTGGATCTTCTGGTTCTAAGATGAGTTCTCTATCAAGTTGGTCATGCTCCTTCTTCACTTCAATGATAATTTTATTAAAACATATTTGTACTCTTCTACTGGCGTCCTGTTCAGTGTCTGACAGTGCTAAGATGACCATGGTTTCTTGAAAACTATTCTAGATGAATGTTAGCTATGATAGAGCCTACCAGCCTAGAGAAATTTCACCTAAGGGCCCAATAATGGACTATTTCTCTGCTCTATGAGGATAAAACTAACTAAATTCAGAGAAGTTCTAGTCCAGGTTAGCTGCAGCTGGATTGGCCACAACTCTGGAAAACAATCAATCTGTATTGATAGGAAGAGAACCCACACCAATTCAATTAAAATCCCTTGAAATACTGAAGTAAATTGTATTGCTAGAAATGACTATCTTGTTATTTGCTGGGGATAAAGGCATAGCTTAGGAACCCAGAAGTTACTTAGATATTTATATTCAACTACGAGCTCATCTGGGTAGATGCTTTGTCCACTAAAGCAGATTGATGCTGATAAAGTATGCTTTATCGTCCTGTATGATTTTTTAAAAAATCGTTATCTTTCATTTGGATATCTTCATTTGGAATTTATTCAATGCACTGAAGGCCTTCATTTGAATCTTACAGTGTGTCAGGGGTTTCAGTGGAATGTTTCCTTTCTCTCATTTTTAATGATGGATGGTCCACCTATTAATTCAGGTCATACATGCCTTTGACAGTGTCTTTAAGACAAAATAAAGTTGGGTCAAGTCAACAAGAATTTATTAAGCGCCTACTATGTGCCAAGCATTATGCTAAGTACAAAATAATGCAAAGAAAGCCCAAAATAACAGCCCTTTCTTTCCAAGAGCTCACACTCTAATGCAAGAGACAACATGTGAATAACTATGTACAAACAAGATACATACGGGATAAACTGGGGTTGATCTTAGCCATCTAAGGCATTTTACAGAAGATGGATTTTTTAACTGCACCTTAAGTAAGCCAGAGATGCAAAGAGGCAGAGATAAAGAGAGATAATTTTCCAGGTATAGGAAACAGCTAGTGAAAATGCAAAGAAAAGGGAGATAAGACATAGGAGAAATGGCAATGAAGCCAGTGCTCATGGATTGTACCATATATAAAGGGGAGTAAAATGGTGGGAAATATAAAATGTAGGAATTGGCCAGGAAATAGAGGGCTTTAACATTCAAACAGAGGATTTTATATTAGATCCTAGAGGCAGCAGGTAGAAACTGGAATATCTCCAGAAAGAGGAGAGTAACCTGGTCAGACTTATGCTTTAGGGAGATTGATTTAGATGGTTGGAGTTGGGAGACACTTGAGGCAGGGATATCAACCAGTAGGTTATTGTAAGAATCCAGGCATAAGGTGATAAAGGCCTGCACCAGGGTATTGTCTATGTCAGAGGAAGGAATGGGGTATTTATGAAAAATATTATGAATATAGAATCACCAGGACCAGATCACTGATCAGAAGTGATAGGGAAGAGATAAGGATAATACCTAGAATGTGAAGCTAGAGGATTGTAGCGTGGTGGTACTCTCAACTATAATAGAAACGTTAGAATGGGGCCGGGGGGTGGGGGATGTGCTCAATTTTGGACATATTAATTTTAAGATGTTTACAGGACATCTAGACTGAAATATCCAATAAGAAATTGGAGATGCAATTCTGGAGATCAAGAGAAAGTTTAGGGCTGGATAATTAGATCTGATAATCTTTCGCTTCAGGATGACAATTAAGTCCAAAGAAGCTGATGAGATCATCCAGTGAAACAGTATAGAGGAAGAAGAGAAGAAGTCCTAGGACAGAACCCTTAGCAAGTATAACCTAAATGAAGATCAAGCAAAGGGAAATGAAAAGTAGTCATATAGACAGGAGGAAAACCAAGAGAGAACAGTGTCACAAAAAGACAGTATCCAGGAGAAGAGGTTAATTGACAGTGTCAGAGAATTTAGAGAGGTCAAAAAGAATGGGAATTGAGTAAAGGTCTTTAGATTTGTCAATTAAGAGACCCCTAGTAACTTCTGAGAGGTAGTTTTAGTAAAATGATGGGGTCAGAAGCCATACTGTAGAAAGTTAAAAAGAGAGTTTGAGGAAAGGAGCTAAATGTCACCAGCTGCAGATAGCCTTCTAAAGGAGTTAAGCCACTAAAGGGAAGGGGATATAGATGATACCTAAAGGTGATAGATGAATCACCTGAGGATTTTTGATGGGGAATTATAGGTATGTTTGTAGGGAGCAGGGAAATACCTGAATACGGGGAGAGACTGAAGATTCTTGAGAGAGTGGGGATGGGGGGAGGGAATCTGATAGAGATTTATACATGAAGAAAAGTTTGCCTTGGCAAGGAGATAATGCAACCTCTTCATATGAAGAAGGGGTAAAAAGATACCTGAGTGATGCAATATGAGGATGAGGTAATAAGAGGGAGCTCTCAGCAAATTGTCTTAGTTGTGTAGTGAAATGTAATGCAAGGTTCTCAATTGAGAAGTTAAATTGTGGCAGAACCAAAGAAAACTTAAGAGGTATGAAAAGTTTTGGAAAAGCCACTGTGTTAAATGGGGTTGCAATGAGCCTGACCTGATCCATCTGGGGCTAGTACTTTCTCCCTAGAAGCTATTTGAGGCTGAGACCAAGGCCAGTAAAAAAGTATATTCCCCAAAACAACAAGAGACTGAGATAGATTTGAAGGACATCCCTGGGAGTAAATTCACCATCAAATCAGAAGGAGTAAAAAAGTGAGTAAAAGAGGAAAATAAAGAAAAGGACTAAAATCACAAAAGATTTCAGGAGAAAGAAAAGGCAGTTAAAAAAAAGAACACAAACAGATAAATCAACAAATCAATCTAAAATCAGAAGGGAAGATGATTACCAAAACAACCAGAAGACTGCAGGAAAAGAAAATTAATTCGTAAGAAAAGGAAATGAAATCAACACCTATTGAAACATAGAACTCTGTTGATTCCCAAGACAGCATGGAACCATAGGAGAATGTTACTGAATGTTTCAAGAGAGAAATCAAAAACTTGAGGAAAGAATTTAAAAGGGAACAAATGGAAGAATTTGTGGCCTGCACAGCAGAAATAATTAACAAAACAGAAAGACTTGAATACAAAGTGGTGAGTCTCTCCAAAGACATAAAAGAAAGAAATCACTGATGGGGAATAAAAATATACTGAAGTTAAGAATAATCTGAAAGAAGAGAAGCAAAAAGTAATAATGTTTAAAAGGAAACATAATCTCATTATAAGCAAAACACATTGACTTCAAAGATAGGATATGAAAGACAGCTTAAGGATAATAAGACACCCAGAAGAACAATACAAGTCAAAAAATCTGAGATCATAATGCTGGAAATGATACAAGAATACTGGCTAGAATAGGCCTGCACAACATATGGTCCACCAGCAGCCCACCAAAGGATTTTGGGCAGGCTGCAAAAAATGTAGGATTGCCACTGCCCACTTTCCTGTTTGTTATGTAACCCACGGCAACCAATCATCATCAGTCTGTCTCTAGTCTTACCTATCTGAAGCCCAAAGAAGTTACCCTATTTTACTGCCAACTTATGCAGGTCTGGTCTAGAATATAGAAGGGAAAAATAGAACCTAAAGAATCCACTGATCATCTAACAGAAAAACCAAATAAACAAACCCTTTGCACAAACACTAAGACACAGTGATTACATTCAACTACTCTAACCATAAGCAAAGAATTCTACAAGCAACCAAGAGAAAGACCTTCACATATAAAAGAAAGGAAATGTGAATAATATAAGACTATTTTGTATCCATCAAAAAGTACAGAAAGGATTGGAATAACATATTATGAAAAGAACAGGAGGTAAAAGAGGAAACAAAAAAATATATATCCTGTTGAACATAACCTAATTTTCAATGAAAAGGTTGAATTTTCTATTAGAAGAAGTCCTAAAAGCATTTCTGGAGAAAAATCAACAGAAAAATAGATGTATGTATATTATTCAATTCACAAACACCCAAAAAAACCAGAAATTAAGAAAGGTAAATAAATACAAATACCAAGGAAAGAATGAGTATGAAATAAATTAGTGCCATATGCTGAGGCTGTTATGAATATGTTAGTGCTAACAGGATTGCCTTTTGTAGTAACAAACATTTCAGAATCATTGAAAGCCCTGTGAAATTTCATAAATTCCATTTAGGCTGATCTCTTCTTCTACTCAATTACAATTCCAGGTCATTTTCCATCTAAATTAACTGGCCAAAATTAGATATAGATTAGATAGATGAACTGATAGAGACACAGAGAGGGAGAGAGAGATAATAGATAAACAATTTATCAAGCTGTATGACAATCCATGAATATAAAACGCTCATGCAATTTTTCCAGTGTGAGTGCCTTTGTAGTATCTAAGCCTCGGTTCAATTTGTACAATGCCATTCTCAAATAAGAATATTTGGAAAACTTGCCATTGACGAGGAATAAATGATTTTTTTTTTGATTCCATGCAGATTTTCTTCCATGTCACTGTAAAATATCTTAGGCAAACACAGACCTATCTCCCAGATTTACACTTTGTTTCATGTCAATACACAATGCATCACTGAACAAGTTATCTCCATAGTCACATATATCATTGAATTTTGTATAATTTTAATATTTGTGTAGAAGGCATGGACTACTGGTGAACATAAATACAAAAGCTTCTTTCACAGTCAATCCCTAATTATTAGGTGTGTTCTTATTACTTACCCTGATGTGTTTTTTTTTTTTGAATAGGCACAAAATACATTATGCCTGTAAACTATTTATTAGGTTTTTATAAGAATACCCATGGCATCCTCCTGAGCCCTAGTAAGCAGTGATTTCATTAGAACATTAACCATTTTCTGCTTTGCCTCTGGATGGATAACCAACAAATGAGTTCCTAATTACCTATAATGGCTGATTCCTTGGGAATTTTGACTTTAATAATACATGGAAAAATAGACTAAACAAACCAGCTATGCATTTTAACACTTTTTCATATGCAAGTAATTTAATTAAGATTCTATTTTCTTCTTTCAAGGGGCATGGGGCAGAGATTTCTGTAAATGCTTGACTTTTAATTCAAACTGTTTGAGTTCAGGTGACCTGTACTATTCAACTTAATATATCCCTCCTTTATGCTTGCACATTAAAGACTTTATTTTCCAATTTTTAAAAACTGCTTGGAAATAATAACTAGAATATAAAGTGCTTTAAAATTTGCGAAGCATTTGACATGTGCTAACTCATTTGACAGAAAGCAAAGAGTTTGGTTGAGGGGATCTTAGGTTTATTTTTTGACCAATGTTCTTAGCATTCTTGCTATCATTCCTATTTCACTGGATCTATGATCAGAAAAACCTGTGTCCCTGTAGTGAACAGATTGCTGGATACAGAGTGCTGGATTCAGAGTCCTCTGTTCAAATCCCACCCTAATAGCTGTGTGAGTAAATCACTGCATTACTCAGCACCTTAGTTTTCCCATATGTAAAATGGGTACAAAAATGATATGAATTTCACAAAGTTGTTATAAAAATCAAATTGTATAACATATGTAAAGTATTTTGCAAATCATCTGAGGAGAAATAAAAGTGAGTTATTATTAATGTTCTGGCTCTATCAAAGAATGTTTCAGCTACTATCAGTCAAGTACAAGGAAAACTACTACAACTTTAAAATTAAAATCTCATGAAAACATGAACAAAGGTAAATATGGAATATTTAAACATAAGGTCAGCATTTTTCCCCCAAAAGATATTTACTTTACCTTTAAAATACTTCGTAGAGGGGCAGCTAGGTAGAGCAGTAGATAGACTACCCGCCCTGAAGTCAGGAGGACCTGAGTTCAAATGTGGCCTCAGACCAAACACTTGACATGCACTAGCTGTGTGACCCTGGGCAAGTCACTTAACCCCAATTGCCAAAAAATAAAAAATGCTTCATGGGTTTCCATGGTTAGATTTTGTGGCCTAATACCCAACTGTTTGGTGGTGACCCTCTCTCTAATCAGTTAATGTGGTTCTCACACAGTCACAAGTCAACAAATATTTATTAATCATTTACTAGATGCCATACGTTATGCAAAGCACTGGGGGGGAAAATACAAACAAAAAGACAGTCCCCTGAGAAGCTTACAAGCCAGTAGGGGCAGACAAATACATAAAGATATGACAGGCAGCTGCAAAGGTGGGTTGGGGGGGGAGGGAGAGGGAAGAGACAGAAAAGGTTATCACTTCCAGTGATTATTGAATGCAGCTGACTATGAACTGACCTTGCCTAATTACAGAGCCTGATCACAGAAACAAGTTGAAAGGAGAACTTTAGAAACCAGCTGCGATGTTTATCCTTTGTTCTTAAAGGGTACCATAACATCTGGGAGGTGATGCAATGACATGCAAGTGAATTGGATTTAAGTGAGGGAGGACTGTGCAAAGTCACCAGTCTCACTTTCGCCTCTGGAGCCATCTAGGTCCAGTGGCAAGATACAGATCAGGACTACTAGAGATGGCCTTAAATACAGTGGAAGACCACGGCCCTTTAAAGCTCAGGTCTTTAACAGGCTTCAGTTTGACTGAGACAACGCCCATTCAGTGACTGAGGTTAGGTAAGAAATGTGGCAGAGAATGCTCCCTTTTACCTAGTTAAAAAAAAAAAGAGGGGGCAGCTAGGTGGTGCAGTGGATAGAGCACCAGCCCTGAAGTCAGGAGGACCTGAGTTCAATTCCTGCCTCAGACCAACCACTTGACACTTACTACCTGTGTGACCTTGGGCAATTAACCCCAATTGCCTAAGAAAAAGAAAGAAAAGAAACCAGTCAAAAAAAAAGAAAGGAGACTCTCCTCAGTATCACCCAGCCTTCTCTATGGATTTTTAGTTGTTATGCAAAACAACCTATATCATAGCTGCTGGAGGATGTTTCCCCTGAGACCTGAGACTCCCTCCCTGTAGAAGTACATCCCTCCTCTGCCTCCCTTAGGTACTCCAGTACTTTGGTGCTGTGAGGTGGCCTAGGATTGTGATCCCCTTACTTCCATCAGAGATCTTAGTTTTTGCTACTTTGTTAGTGTTGCAGTCTAGGGGTGTTGGGAACCCCAAAATGCAAGGGCAAAGGGCATGGATCTGCCTCAAAAGAATTCAACCACTCAAGCCTTCTTTTGATGTGGTCTAGAGGTTAGGGCTCCTGGAATCCCAAAATCATGACATCCGGGTCCTGCCCGAAAGATTGCGACCCAATCCTTCTAGCAGCCAAAAACAAGGTTTATTGAAGATTCACCATATTAGCTAGACTTCTAAGGAATCTGAGCATCTATGGGCTATTGGCTAGATTCTAAGAATCAGAGCATCTTAATGGAGACAAGATGGACTTTATATACAGAAAGATTGTGGGAGGGATCTAGGAGTGGTCAAGTAGTCCATGAGGTAATAGAATTACCAAGGGTGGGAAGTGGCCTGGGGCCATAGGGAGGAAAGACAATGGAGGGGAGATTGGGTGTAACCACAATGAAAGGCCAGTTGATGAGATTATAGCCTCAGGGGAATGCCAGAGATTTGGCCATGTGGGAAAGTCCAGGGTTTTTCCTTTCTGGGGCCCAGATTCCAACCCCCATCATTTTCAGTCCCAGTAGTTTATTAAAATACCAGTTGGGGGTGGGTGAGATTCCTAGTGAGTCTGCACTATTGTGATGCCAATACAAGTGGGTCAGATTTCAAGAATGTGAGCAATTTAATGGGGGCAAGATTGATATTTTATATAGAAAGACTGTGGGAACATGTGGATGAGATCCAGGAAAGGCAAGTAGCCTGGGGTGGGCCAGGTGCAGATAATGGAGGGAGTTAAGTGGCTAGAGAACCACACTGAAAGGACAGTTAAAACGATTATTGCCTAGGATGGGCAATG
>NW_020954548.1:18639093-18654700 GCF_900497805.2 Vombatus ursinus
CAATGCTTCATGCAAATGCCAGGGATGGGGCCATGTGGGCCTTTTAGGGGTCCATCATTAACACCTTATCATCAGTATTCATTATTTCAAGTTGATATATTGAAATCCAGAGATCCAGAAATCCAGAGGGCCAGGAGAGGAGCGAAAGGTGGTACAGAAACTTCCTCAAAATGGACATTAAGGGAGGAACTCACCTTGCAAGCAGGAAGCCAGAGGGAAGGAAGGATCTTCTAGAGTAAAAAGGCAATTGAAACACAGTGACAAATTTGAGAGAGTCGGGTGCAGAGCCAGGAGAGCAGCAACAGACACAATCCTTTAATAGACCCACACTCCAAACCTTTCCAGCTTGGTAGTGATGGGGTTGGAATCTGGGCCCCAGAAAGGAAAAACCCTGAACTTTCCCACAAGGCCAAATCTCTGGCTCCCCTGAGGCTATAATCCCATCAACTAGCAGTTTCATTGTGGCTACACCCAATCTCCCCTCCATTGTCTTACCTCCCTATGGCTCCCAGCCATTTACCGCCCTTAATCCTAGCTAGGCTCCATTCTCCCTTGGCCACTGGGTCCAGGTCCCAGGAGTTCTGTTCACCCCAGCTTACTAGCCACTCCCATCCAGATCTCCTTAGGCCCTTCCTCTTGTCACCCGAAACTACTTGGCCCCTCCTAGATCCCTCCCACAGTCTTTCTGTATATAAGGTCCATCTTGTCTCCATTAAGATGCTCTAATTCTTAGAATCTAGCCAATAGCCCATAGATGCTCAGATTCCTTAAGAGTCTAGCTAATATGGCGAATCTTCAATAAACGTTGTTTTTGGCTACTAGAAGGCTTGGGTCGAATTCTTTCGGGCAGGACCCGGGTGTCATGATTTTGGGATTCCAGGACTCCTAACCTCTAGACCGCATCAGTAGTACTTGCCAGAGTTTGTGATTTCTTGGTAAAGGCTTCAAGAACTCAGGGTCACCTCCTTACGACAATGAGACACAAATGTTAAATTTGGAAAACTACTGAATTTATAAAAAATATCATTTTAAAACATAATGATACAAGAAGTAGCTGGATGAGTAAGATGTTACAGGCCAGCTTATTTATCAGTGAAACATTAAATTTGAGAGGCTGGGATTTATCTGTTTTAATTTAAACAGATGAGAGGCATCTCAGAAGTCAGGCATGAGATCAATATGGTTGCAAATCCTATTTCTGGCTGTGCCTTTGACTAGCTGTGGGACTGTGAGAAAGGCATATAACTTCTCAGTGTCCAAGTTAACTCAGCAAGACCATAAATGACAGGCCAAATGCTAGTCTGCATTAGTAGGGAGAATTTCCTCACCAGAAGTTCTCCACACGGAAAAATGCATCAGTCTTTAAAAAAAAAAAAACTGTGATTTCCACTCTTGTAATTTTCGTGTCTTTGAGAAACTAGCTTTCAGTTTTACTCTAAAACCATCATTAAGGTAACAGCAACATGAAACTCCCAAGGTATTGTTCACACATTGTAGATTTCTGTGCATCAAAGTTACTGAAGTGAAAGAAAGAAAGCAACCAGCCTGTGGGCAAATTGAACGTTTTTTCCTCAGTCTGAGGAAAAAACAGTCATTTTCCATATGAAATGATAATTTATAATAATTATAGTACCCTTTAACAGTTGTAGTAGCCTGAGCCATTAGAGAAAGAATTGGGATATTTCCACGACTGCATATCTAAAGATTTCATTAAATACTATGCCTATTTTTCTTTGATGTTTTGACAAATAAGAACAATCTACATAAAGGTGTGATGAATAACAAAGAAGAAAAGTGACCTAGTAATTTTAATAACAACAACAGAACTGAGAGATCTGAATTTCATCCCCATCTAAGTCCTTGACACATGCAGAATTGAAAATGCTTATTACTTCCAAATGACAAACTTTAAAATATAGTCAGAATATTAAGATTATGTTCTGAGGTCCTAGAATATAAGAACTCAATGTCCAACTCTGTATGAAAGATGTGGAGTACAAGGGCCCCCAAATAGCTCCTATTAAAGAAGTAGCATGTAATACTAGAAAGAGTTTAGGAACTCTAATCAGAAGATCTGGGTCCCAACCTTAGATTTCACAATAATTCATTGTGTAGCCACAGACAAATAACCAAGAGGTGTTCTTTGGGCCTCAGTTTTGTCTTCTTTAAAATGGGAACAATGTGACCTTGCCTCATAGGGTTATTGTAAGGCAAGTCGTTTATAAATCCTCTCCACTATGTAAATATGATTTGTGATAAAGCTGGGCTCACTGATATGAGGAGAATGCAAAATCAAAAGGAAAACCCTGCTTTTGATAATATCTTGTGTCATGTTTATGGATAAATAAATTGGGAATCAAACATACAAGCCATTTAGAAAGAATTTGTTTTAAGAGAAATACACTTTTATCCATTTCAAGTGTTCATATTAAATAGAACTCAGTCACACTATACATTATTCATTGTATGACCTTTGACCTGCTACTCTATGGGCATCTTTTTCTTCATGTGTAGAGCAATGAAATTGTATAAACAACTTCTAAGGTCTTTAAAAAGAGAACATAGATTTTAGAGATGGAAAGAACCTTAGAGGTTATCTAATCCACAGCCCCTTATTTCACTGATGAAAAAACTAAAGCTCAACATGGTTAACATAAGTGTCTTGAGGCAGAATTTGAAGCCAGGTCCTCCTGATTCCAAGTCCAACACTCAATCCACAATGCAACATTACCTCTCATTTATTGAACAAAATTATAAGTTGTCATTACATAGTGTAACCCAGGGGTGGAACTGCATCCTCGAGGACACATGTGACCCTCTAGGACCTCAGGTGCCGCCCTTTGACTGAACAAATCCCCTTTGACAGAACAAATCCCTTTAATAAAAAGGTTTGTTCTGTGAAGTTTGGATTCAGTCAAAGGGCTGCACTTGAGGATATAGAGGGCCACATGTGGCCTCGAGCCCACAGGTTCCCCACCCCTGGTCTAACCCATCTTCTGAGGTACAGAAATTCCAGGATGCCCAAGAAAGAATGGTTGGGAAAACTCTGAAGGTTGACCTTGTGGTATGTGTCAGAAATTAGTGTGCAGAGAATTCTGGGAAGAACTAAGTGGAGAGGAGAAGCGTACAGAGCTTGCAATTTGAGAGTTTGGAGAAGCAGATATGTTCTCCATCTTGAGGAAGAAGAACATATGGGGGAACGTATTTCCTCCTCAGCATCTACATTCAGAGGGACTATGAGAGATAATACTCTGTGATGTCCACAGAGACAATGCTGGTCATATGGGTGAGATTAACTGAGACAACCCAACCCCTCACAGACTCCATTTCCCCCCACCTCCACGCCTGCCATGTCCCTCATATCTTAATATGCACTAAAGGAATGTACTGATGAAATACCTTCTTTGGTATTTCCAGCAAGATATTTTCCCGTCTCTTACAGTTAGCCCTTTCGTAGTGCTAATTAGCTCCTATTCTTCTCCCTCCCCCAAATTGAATGTTCTGTTCACTCCCTCTCTCTAGCTTTAAGATTCTAACTCAACTTGCTTGATGTATAAAAATTATTTTTAGTGCTCTAGCCCTAGCTATGCAGTCACCTGGGGAGTGCTAGAGGTGAGGAGCGGTAGTGTTTTGTAGTTCATTTGTTTGTGTGTTTGTTTCTTCTTGAATGAACATAATAGATTCATTCAATGCTTTGTTCAGGAGTCAGTCCCAGGGCCTAAAGTTGCCCTTTACAATGAGCCTGAGCATCAGTGTACACCCTGTTTTAAGCCAGACCAAATTCATAAATAAGAGAGGTAAATACCAGAGAGAGCATTCTATTAAAACCCAAATTCACCCTTAGATGCAGCCTGAGACCAGTATCATTAGCCCAGTAATGAGAAGGAAAGAGAAGCCAAGAGGACTGGAGGGCATAGCCATGTGTTGATTGTCTGTACCCCTGGCACTGGACCTCTGTATCTGCTACAAGGGAACCCTTAAATGTTATTATAGTGGAGCAGAAGACTCTCCTCATTACATTTAAAAGGATCATTCCAGACCAACTCTACCTACCCCCACCTCCAGCATTCCCCAAATAACCACATAGCCAAAGCTAGAGCACTAAGACAGTTTTATGCATCAAAGGGGATGAATAAGGATATGAAAAGCAGGGGAGTGAGGTAGAGAACAAGTAGAACACTCAATGGGGAAGAGAAACTAATAAGTGCAATCAAAGTATAATAGGGATTCATCTGACATCAGGAAGCAAGAAGAGCTTCTTGCTTGAGTTAAGAAACAGTTCCCTCTAAGAGTTCCTTAGTACTCCCCCTCCACGTGGTAGCTGGGAATTGAGGGGTGGGGTTTAGGGAAGAAATAGTTTCTGTGAGAAGTTGTCTTGCCCAACTAGATACAATGCATAACTAGATATCCATACTGCCAGCAGCACCTCACCCATCAATGGGTCCCTTTAGTCCCTCTAAATACAGATTCTGAAGAGGAAACAAGTCCCTCCATGTATTTCTCTTGAATGAATAAATGAACGAATGAAGAATTTATTAAACACTTAAAATGTGCAAAGTTGTACTAAGTATTGGGGATACAAACAGAAAAGTAAGATAGACCCTACTCTCAGGGAACTCTATTTATTTGTTGGTTGGTTGGATTACTTGTTTATTCATTCATTCATTTGTTTATGGCATTCATTTTTTAAAAAATTTTGATTTCAAAATTCTCTCTCCAGCCCCTCCTCAAACCATTGAGAAGGCAAGCAATATGATATCTGTTATACATGTGAAATTGCACAAAACATATTTCCATATTAACCATGTTGGGAGAAAAAAAAGCAAGAAAAATTAAGAAAGTGAAAAAAGTATGCTTCAATCTGCACTCAGAGTTCATCAGCTCTCTGGAAAGACAGGACTTTCTGGAGTCACTGTATTGATGAGAGTTACTAAGTCTTCCATAGTTGATCATCATTACAATATTGCTGTTATGGTGTACAACGTTCTCCCGGTTCTGCTCAAGGAGCATACTTTGCAATGGCAATATACACATATGGAAAGTTTCAGCTGCAAGTCCTCAAGATGGAGGACACATATGCTTCCCTGAACTTCATATGCCTCTCTCTTCTCACCTTCTCAGAATTCTCTGTGAACCAATCCCAGTCATCTACCAGATGCACTGAGGTTTTTCTCAGTTATTGTTGTCACAGAAGACAGATTTATAATAACAATTGCTCACAAGTAAATGATGGCTCCCAAAATTGCTTGGGAGTTTTTGAAAAGTTTCAAAATTTCAGTAGTTTACAAATTTGGAATCTAAACTTTCTGTAATCTTAAGTTCCTTACCAAAACAGAGAATTTGGGAGTGGAAAGGGGTCTCAGTAAGCATCATCTAGCCCAGTCTCAACCTAAAAGGAGTACTGGAATACTCACTATCACACACCTGTCAAGTGATTAGTCAGCCTTGCAGACCTTCAGTAATAAAAAGTCCTCAATCTCCCAAGAAGGACATTACACTTTGGGGCAAGTCTAATCGTCAGAAAGCTATTCTTGACTCCAAGTTTAAATTTTCCTCATTGCAACTTTCACCAATTTCTCCTAGTTCTTTACTTCTAGACACAAAAGAACAAGTTTATTCTTGTTCCAAATAATAATAAAATAGCTAATGTTTACACAGTAGTTTAAGGTTTGCAAAATGCTGGATCCTCACAAGTACCAGAGGTAGTGCTTTTATCCACATTTTAGGGACAGGAAGACAGAGAGGCTCAGAGAAATTAATAACTTGCCCAGTACCACAGAACTTAGTAAATGTCTGAGGCAGGATTCTAACTCAGGTTTTCTATGCCACATAAGAGTACTTCACATACTTGAAACAAGAGTCTTTCTTCTCTTGACTAAAGCCTTTCCTTTTATATTGACTTTTTTTTAAAAGAGACAAAAAAACTGTCAAATGTGCCTACTTACTCATCTCTATAAAAGCTTTATAAATATGATTTATGGCCACATTGAGGGTATCTTGAAGGAAACAAGAGGCAGGTACAAGAAAGGTTTTGAGCTAAACTGACTGATAGGTATAGAAAATAAATGATCCTGCTGTGTCCATTGTTTATTGATTTTTTAAAAAAGCATTTGATTCAGTAGAACAAAGCCTTGAAAACTCCCTTTAATCAAAATGTCTCACATGATATGATACAATTATTCAAGATTCTATGACAGATGCCACCATAAGGATGTTTTCTTAAGATCACTTGTTTAAGGGGCAGCTAGGTGGTGGCAGTGGATAGAGCACCAGCCCTGGAGTCAGGAGGACCTGAGTTCAAATCTGGCCTGAGACACATGAGATTCACTAGCTGTGTGACCTTGGGCAAGTCACTTAACCCCTTTGCCTCACCAAAAAAACAAAACAAAACAAAAATGATCACTCATTTATGCTTGCTTCTCTCTTCTGACATTACTATCATACAGGTCTAGACCATCAACACCTCACAACTGAACTATTAAAATGGTCTGCTGGTTGGTCTCCCTGTCTTATGTCTCTCCTCATCCCAGTACATCCATTCAGCTGCCAAACAAGTCTTTCTAAAGGACAAGTCTGACCATCTCACTCTTGTATTCAATAAACTCTATGACTACAGAATCAAATATAAAATCCTCTGTTTGGTTTTTAAAGCCTTTCATAACCTGGCTTCTTATCTTTCCATTCCTCTTACACATTACTCCCTTCCACTTACTCTGTGATCCAATGACATCAGCATTCTTCTTCTTTCTAGGACACTCTATTACCCAATGCTGCACATTTTCATTAGCTGTCTCCCATGCCGAGAACTCTGCCCCTTCTCATCTCCTCCCCCTGGCTCCCCTGCTTTCTTCTAAGTTTTTAACTACTACTAAAGCCCCAGGGATACAAAGTTGTCTTTGTCCTCAAGGAGCTTACCATGTAGGGGCATGGGTAAAAACAAGAAAACACACAAGCTTCTATAAAACAGTTTGAGGAGAGACAAAGTCCAATATCAACTAGGGGACTCTTGATCACCCAAAGCAATTCATACATGAACTGCGTTTTTAAGGAAGATGGGGATTCTAAGAGATGAGGATTGACAAGAGAAAGGAACGCCTTTGTGAGATGCTTTATTGTGTTATTTTGTTTTGTCTGGCAAGAAAAATTATTGCAAAAAAAAAAAGCTGAATATATTCATACTGGAATCAGTGTAAACAATGAGATAATGCTATCTTTCTTTTAATTTCTTTCCACTGAGGCAAGCATTCTAAATTCAGAAACTCAAATGGCTGAAAAGTTTAAATAATGAAAAACTTGACCAAATCTTAGTCAAGTGATTTCTAATGGCTATAAGTATTCACATGTTTGTACCCAAAGAGCCATGTGAACCACCATATCTCCGATTTTCATGGTGAGAAAGAATAGCTATACACCAAGGCATTGGCCATTGAACCCTTTGGTTTAGACTGCGTTGAGATATTTTTGAATTTTGATTTTATAATCCAATATTAACTATCCCTCCTAGCTTTGCTGATAAGCTGAGTTAATAACCATACTATCTACACCTTCAACCTAGTCACTGAGGAAATGTATCAGTCCTACAATTATTTTTTTTTGTAGCAGTCCTAACAATTTTCCTTACATAGGAAAAAGATTTAATGTCATTGAGCTTCTGTAACTTCAATGACATTTCATCAACCACAATATTAGCACACATAGCACTTAGATAATAAAACTCAAGTCTTCTGATTCTAAAATTCAGAACACTTTTCACTAATAATAATAGTTGTCATTTATATAGCATTTTAATGCTTCCAAAAAGCTTTAGAAATATCATCTTTTTTTTGACCTCATAACAACTCCAAGAGGTAGGTGCTATTATTATCCCCATTTTATTTTCTATGTGCTGTCTGAGGCAGACAGACATTAAGTAAATCTCTCAGGGTCACAAAGCTAGTAAGTATCTGAGGCAGAATTTGAACTCAGGTCTTCTTAACATCAGGTCCAGCATTTTATCCAATGTGCCACCTAGCTGCTTCACTATCTCACCATATAATAATCATGCCCCAACATCTATCATGTAGATTATTCCATTGTTAGAATAAGTAATAAACATGTATTAAATGCTTACATTTGGGCAAAAGTCTATGCAAAGGAGATTTTTTTTTTTCATTTTTGGATGGGGACTCTGATGTCAACAGTGTAGGTGATTTATAATAAGGAAACTCACTTCACCAATGCAGATCAGCAACTGCTGTTACACTGGATTTATATTCTTAGAAAATTGCCCAGAGGTACAGTGAGGTGAAGTAATTTAGATGCAAGCCTTGAACCCAAGTCCTACAGCCAAGTTAAATTTCAATCCTTTATTAAGGGCAGCTAATGGCATACTAGATAGAGCACTGAACTTGGAGGCAGGAAGATATAATCCAGCTTCAGTCGCTTGCTTAGTTGTGTGACACTGGGGTCATCTCTGTAAAGTACTTGGCACAGTGCCTGGCACATAGTAAGCACTATTAATATGATAAATTACTATATCACTGTTATTATTAATATTATCCATCTTGCCATGTTTCTTCTTTTTGGAAAAATACAAAGTTTAGATAAAATCTGGTTGACCTTCAAGAATCCTGGAGTCTAGGAAAGGATTAAGACACCATTTCAGATAAATATAATATGGAATGTTACATGATAGCACTATTATAAACTTAAAAACAAATAATGATATGAGGAGGGTCATTACCTAAAGAGAGGACAAGAAAAGGCTTCTTGGTAGTGGTGGCATTAGAGTTGGTCTTTAAAGAATGGATAGAAATTGAATAATTAACAGCTAACACTTATCTAACACTTACTACGTGCCAGCCACTATACTAAACACTTTATATTTATTATTTTATTTGATCCTCACAGCAACCCTGGGAGGTAGCTGCTATCGTCATCCCTGTTTTACAGATGAGGAAATTGAGTCAAACAGAGGTTAAGTAAGTTGTCCAGGGTCAAGCAGCTGCTAAGTGTCTGAGGCCAGATTTGAATTCTGACTCCAGGTATGATGCACTCTCCACTATACCATCTAGCTGCCTCTGTTCAATTGAACAGATGAAGATGAAGATGGAATGCTATTCAGACAAAAGGGGATTAAAGGCAGTGAGACGTGAGAGTTTAGGGCTAGATCTGAAAAGTTTGGAGAGCAGAGTAATGATATAAGTCTGCAAAGATAGGATGAAACAAACTTATGAGAGGCCTTCAATATTAGGCAAGAGTTTGAATTTTATTCAGGAACCACAGAAGAATTTGAGGAGAAGCATTTTATGACAAAGTCTATTAACAGATACGCAGATGTATATATTCTCATATTAGTAGCAAGATAGATTAAGGGTGAAGAGAATGGATATAGAAAGACTTCTGGAGGAGTGAGAAATGTAAAAATGGTCAGAACTAGTATAATGGAAGTGAGAAAAGAGAGAAAGTGGATTCCAAAAATGTAGAGATATCATTGACAAGACTAGTCAAGTACTAGAGAATATAAGAAATGAATGAGAGGGAAGTCAAATAATGTCCCAAAGGTTAGAAAACAGGTAGGCTTGAAGTGGCAAAAGACAGAAATTTTGAATCTGAGAGTGGGTACTGCTATGTTTCTGTCTTAACCTTGTGCCTAAAACAGTACCTTACAAATAATATGCAAATGTGCATTAAGTTGTTGAGTCAAGTTGGAGTTTAGGGGGATGAACAAAAGTAAGGAAAAAAGAAAGGAAAGAAGGAAGGATTATTTTCTATTTGCTAGATAATGAGCTAAGCACTGGAGATACAGATACAAAATGGAAATAAGACTTGCCCTCAAGAAGCTTATATTCTAGTAGGTGTAGACAAGACATACTGAGAAGTTTTGGCCAAGGAGAGGCATTGTGGTGTGGGAAGTAACATGGATGGTCATTATTAACTATCAGAGAATCAAATGACATATCCTTTTAGTAGCAATGATGGTATTGCTTTGATTACAGTTTTCTAAAGGAAGAGTCAGAAAGGTGTGGGTGTGTTGTGAGGCTAGAGAGCAAAAGGGGTAAGAGTGGGTCAAGAAGAGACTTTTCATGGCAGCAAGTTGAAAACGGTCAGGGTGAAAGGGCCTGGCCTCCAGAAACTCCCAGACATAGATCTCACCAATTACAACAGCCTAGCCCTAGTGAGGTGGTCTCTGGGCTCTAGTTGAAGGATGCAGCAGCAGTAATGGCAGGTCAGAAAATGGGTGGGGTAAAATAGTATGGTTGCATTAGCTTAGTTTACCAAACGTTAATTTTGAGGTAACAGTGAGATATCTAGGTAGTAGGCCATCCAGTACACGTATTTCACTTTATAGTGGGGAATCTGAGGCCCAGAGTCACACAGTAAATGACAGAAGCAGGATCTGAACACGGATCTTTTGCCTACAATTTTAGCACTCGTTCTCCTACATCATGACTAATATTACAAGTTTATAGCTCTCCAAAACAGCAGCTTTGAAGGTCAGTTATTTAACGATATTCTCACGTTTGTTAAAAAAAAAAATCAGTCACACTTTGGTTTTCTAGTTGTTTTTTTTTTCATCCTTTCTTTCATTCTGTCTTTCCCTTTTCTTCGAATTTCTTCCTATGACAAATGGCTTCCAAAACTATAGCGGGTAACAAAGACAATTTTTTATTAGACGCAAAACCCTGTCATTTTATATGCATCTCTATTAAAGAATTATATTATATAGCTACCTTGGCCATGTTCAACTGCAGCAATTAAAGACTTGGCTGAGGCCCGAGAAGTCTTCATCACTCTATCTCAATTCCCAACAAACCTTCTTTTAGAGATAGAAGGGCACTGGGAACGTGTTTCATTTCTCAAGCAGGAATGCAGGCGTTTAGAATATGTGGAGCCAGAGGAGTGTTAAATTGTAGACTTAAAAACATTGAACACAAAGTCATTTGTAAAAGAAAATTAACAAAATAGCATGTGTTACTAACTTCAGATTTCCAAGTTGACTTCTCAGACAAAATGACAGAAAAGATGACCTAATTTTTCTCTGTGTTCTCTTTAGTCTGAGGGTGGTGCTCCCTGGGAAACAGGCTCATTTCTGCTAGAAGTATTTGGCAAGGACACTTCCTCCGTAGATTTCAACATGAAACCAAAAGGGGGTGGGGGGATTTGTTGCCTAGCAACAGCTCTCTCTTTGGGTCAGGTTACTGTACGACTATGAGAAAAAAAATCTGTAAATTCTCTGGATTTTGTTTTTAATTCCTCAGGAGACTTTCCATTGTGAGCATTTTAGCTGTGCTTACCCCTCTCTCACATACAGGCATCAAACCTCGAGAAATAAGAAACCGTGTTCTTTTGTTTGTCTGTATGCTCTTTAAAAATATCAATGATGATTATCCAAAAGGGGTTCACTAAATGTTGGTGAAATAGTTGCTTTCATATAAAGAGGTACACTTAATTTTCAATAAGATATCATCTTCAAACTCTAGCCTGTGGGGAGTAGGGAAAAGTGTTTTATAAGCCACTGGTACACTTTCATTATTGTAGTTGCTAAATAACATTGATGAAATTTGAGGTCCTCCTACCCCTCTTAAAAATCTACCCTCCAGGATTTTTTGATGTGTGATACTGGGAACATTTTGATTGAAAATTCTGATGAGCCCTTTGTAGTAAGGTGAGAGTAAACGAACAAATGTATCACTGTCATGCGCCTATTTTCTTCAAATCATTCAATACCTGTACGCCTATAACAGTGGGAATGACAGCTTTTCTTATGTAAAACACAGCATTACTGCTGTATTGATAGGATCCCCTAAAAACCATCTGCAGTCTGCCAGTAACCATAGCAGCACCAGAAGCTTAAAAGTGTATGTCCTCAGTTCTAGACACTGTGGGTATAGGATCTATTCTCAGTTAAGATGATTCAAAAACAGCTACAGCCTAATATTGGCAGTAGTCAACATCCTCCTCCTCCTCATCATGGATCATAGAATAAGAGGTTTAAGGTACCTTAGAGGTTATCTAGTCCAATTCTCTCATTTTACAGAGGAAGAAACTGAGGCCTAGAGTTTGTGACTTACCCAAATCCCCAAATTGTGATAGAGCTGTGATAGATCCAGCCTTTCTTCCCCTAGGTCAATGGTTTTTATTTACATTGTATTTGGAGTTTTTGAAAAATACTTTACACACATTTTCTCATTTGAACCTTGGAAAAACAATGGACATTACTATTACTCTAGACTCCAGAATCCAGAATCAAACAAGAGAAGGGGGATTGCCTCTGCAGAGCTAGTTTCTTGAAGATAAAAGAAGACTGCACATTTGGTTCCCAGAGCTTCGGTAGCAGCAGTGTGCAGTCCGTAGGTAGCATGCAGCCTTCTAGATTCCTAAGCAATGGCAGCACTAGAGTTGCTTCTCTAGAAATCCCAAGTTAGAGAGTTCATGTATTTAGCCTTCTGGAAATGAGGGGCTGATGGAGCAATGGGACCCCTAAAAAAGGGTCCTTGAACTTTCCCACAAATTTTAGCAGCCCAGATCCTTGGCATTCACCTGAGGCATCCAAGCCATCCCAGTATAATCCTTTCAACTATCCTTTCATAGTGGCCTGCCTAACCCAGCCCAACCCTTCATTCTCTGTTACCAAACCAAGCTAGTTGTCATTCCTTAATCCCATCAAGATCTTTTTACTGACCATTTTTTTCCCCTTTCTCTGTATAAAAGTATCATTTTCATCCCTATTAAGCACAGACTCACTGGGAATCTTGCCCACTCAGCAGGTGTCATAACAAACTCAGTGTCATAATAAACTGGCTACTTGGACTGAAGGAAGGTTTGAGTAGTCAAATTCTTTCAAGGCAGACCCACCATGTACCTTTGCATTTTGGGGTTCCTACTACCCCTAAACAGCATCAGAGAGAGAAGGGAAATTCCAAAGCAGAAAGGAGGTATTGTTAATGTGATTTCCCATCCCCCTAAGCTGGAGCAACTATTATCTAAAAATCTAATTTACTGCCTTAGAAGGTAGTTTATTCATCCTCACTGTACATCTTTGTTGAAAGGCCAAAAGATTATTTATTGAGTATGAGGTAGAGGGAATTCCTGTCCAAGTACATTTTAGGTGACTGATGGCCTCTGATGTCTCTTCAAACTTTGAAGGTTTTTTTTTCTTGTTTTAATTCTGTGATTCATGTATCTTCTCCTGTCCCTCTACTACTGTAAGCATTAAGTGTCTTACCAAGAACTCCACTATGCCATTGGTGAATCAGGAGGGACTTTTGTTATCATTCTTGCAAGAGTGGGTGTACACAAATAGGCACACTGGTTAAGACAAATACACAGATTTGAATTTCCATCCCCTGTTTCCACATTGGCTGGGTACCACAGGGTTTAAAGCCTATCCGGAGTGCCTAAACTTCCCATGTGAGTCTCTGCCCCTGTTCACATCTCCCATTCCCCACATTTCAGTGCTCCCTTCCCCTTATTTTCTTTATACCTTATTTGGTCATAGTTCCTTATAGCTTTAAGCGGACATGCTAGACCTCAAAACCAGTTTCAACTAATTTTAACCAGGCCAGTTTCAGTACATGCTCTCAAGTGTGCTGTCACCTGATAAGTGATATGCAGAAGCAACATCCCCAACCACATTTTCTACACTATTTAACATTTTTATAAATCACCTGGATAACATCTGCAGAAGAGACAAAGCTAGCAAAGAAGGATAGCAAATATGCTAGACACCAAATTTTGAGCAAAAACAATCCCCTATGGAGAAGAATAGGATAAGCCAGGGGCAGCTAGGTGGCACAGTGGATAGAGCACTAGACCTGGAGTCAGGAGGACCTGAGTTCAAATGTGGCCTCAGACATATAACATTCACTAGCTGTTTGACCCTGGGCAAGTCATTTAACCCCACTGCCTCTAGCCAAAATAAAATAAAATAAAATAAAATAAAATAAAATAAGCAAAATATAAAATAGGAAAATAGGTATAAATATATTGTCTTACAGTCTTTAAAATTCAACTGCAAAAATATAACACAGGGTAGGGTCATGGTGGCTAAATAGAAATTTGCCTGAAAAAGAATTCTGAGTTTCAGGGGACTATGAGCTCATATGATGTTCATATGATCTGAATATGATATGTCAGGGGGGGCAATGTTCTCCTGGTCTGCATTTCTAAGGACATTTTAGCTAAAAATAGGGAGCACTAACTGTAATATTTCTTATTGTATTATGTTTGGTTCTAGATGCCACATTTTGGTCAAGATACTAATAAGTTGGAGAATGTCTAAGGGATGATGACCAGAATGGTGAAGGGCATTAAGACTGTGATATGGATATGATCAAGTGAAGGAACTGGGATTGTTTAGCTTCAAGAATAGAAAATTTAAAGGCAACATGATGACTCTTAAAGACATTACAGGAAAAGGAATTGGATGTGTTTTCCTCAGTTTCAGAGGCCAGAACTAAGAGAAAAGGGTGGGACTTTGTGCTATGATTCTGGTCTGACCTCAAAGCTGACTGTTCACCTCCCCTAACATATTCCAGCAAAATCCTGACGTTTGCAACAGGCTGAATAATGATCAAGAATCCAATGAGAAACTGATGTAAGGGACTTCTTCAGATTGTACCGAATTATATTTTAAAAAGTTATGCAGAAGCCTACTACCCCTCCCAAATTCCCACCCCAGCTCACCTCTATGACAAGGAACCTGCCAGGATCTTGTATAGCTTACAAAGCCTTTTGTCTGGAGGCAGTAAGAGAAGAAGACTCCTCAGAGAAAACCCCAGGTTGGTCAGAAGCCCCAAGGTGAGGACATTCAAAGCCCTGGGGAGTAGCATTTAGTTATACAGCCACTTAAGTACTTAAGCCTCAAGCTCAGATTTTGACAGCACAGGCAGAAGAGCTGAGCAGTCCTTAATGATCTGTCTTGAGACACCAGGGAAGGCACTGAAGATCTAGCACTCTGAACCACTAAGATCCAGGGAAGGCATAATGATGGATGGCAGAAATCTGGACAGGAACCAAGGTTAATCAGGAAATGAGCAAGCATGTCTAAACAGTCCAACCAAAAAGGTAACAGAGCCCCAAGCCTAGCCCTGGCACAAAGCTCCAATTTAGGAATTAAAGCTGTAGAGAGCAGTAAGTCATAGAAAGTGACAGTCTCAAAAATTATTAAAAATCTAACTCTATAACAGCTGCAAAAAGAATCACAAAGAAAAAAATAAGGAAGAGATTAAAAAAAATTACCTACAAGAGCTGGAGGAAAGAATCAGAAGAAAACTATATGGCTTACAACCGAAATTGGTAAACCTTACCTGAGAAATGAAATCCCTGAAAACTAGGCTAGATTTCCACTTTACAAGGAGAAGTCCATGTCTGTTGCTTTGCTTTCAGCTGTCTAGGCTTTCTTTCTTTCTTTCTTTCTCTTCCTTCCTTCCTTCCTTCCTTCCTTCCTTCCTTCCTTCCTTCCTTCCTTCCTTCCTTCCTTTCTTCCTTCCTTTCTTTCTTCCTTTCTTTCTTTCTTTCTTTCTTTCTTTCTTTCTTTCTTTCTTTCTTTCTTTCTTTCTTTCTTTCTTTCTTTCTTTCTTTCTTTCTTTCCTTCTTTCTTTCTTTCTTTCTTTCCTTCTTTCTT
>NW_020954548.1:18654800-18919319 GCF_900497805.2 Vombatus ursinus
GGCCAAAACAGAAACAATTGCTATTTACATTCATTGGCCAAAAACAGGTCCCAGGCCAAACCCTACTTGGTCATTGTTTGGTCCCTGATTGGCTCAGAATGAATGTAAATAGCAATTGTTTCTGTTTTGGCCAGAAACCCTGAATGTATTCCTCTCCCAGATCTATTTTTTCTCTTTCTTTTGTTTTTTTTTTTATTAATTTATTTTGATTTATCAACAATCACTTCCATAAGCTTTTGAGTTTTAAATTTTTCTCCCCCTCCCTCCCCAATTAGGCCCATAATCTGATATAGGCTATACATATATATTCCTATTAAACATATTTTCACATTAGTGATGTTGTAAGGAAGAATTAGAACCAATAGAAGGAACCATCAGAAAGAGGAAACAAAACAAAACAGAAGAAAAAAAATAGCAAATAGTTTTCTGAGGTACCACATCACACCTATCAGATTGGCCAATATGACAAAACAGGAAAATGATAAATGTTGGAGAAGATGTGGGAAAATTGGAACACTAATGCATTGTTGGTGGAGTTGTGAAATGATCCAACCATTTTGGAGAGCAATTTGGAACTATGCCCAAACGGTTATCAAAATGTGCATACCCTTTGACCCAGCAATAGCACTTCTAGGGCTGTATCCCAAAGAGATCATACAAATGGAACAAGGACCCATATGTACAAAAATATATATAGCAGCTTTTATGGTGGCAAAGAATTGGAAATTGAGGGAATGCCCATCAATTGGGGAATGGTTGAACAAGTTGTGGTATATGAATGTAATGGAATACTATTGTGCTATAAGAAATGATGAGCAGGAAGACTTCAGAAAAACCTGGAAAGACTTGTATGGACTGACGCTGAGTGAAATGAGCAGAACCAGGAGAACGTTGTACACAGTAACAGCAATGTTGTGCAATGACTAACATTGATAGACTCAGACCTTCTCAGCAATGCAAGGATGCAAGACATCTCCAAAGTTCTCATGATAGAAAATGCTATCCACATCCAAAGAAAGAACTATGACGTTTGAATGCAGATCTAATTTTTTAAGAGGTCATTCTTTGCCTCATTTCTTAATTAAGACTTATTCACTGAATGGGCTTTGCCTCAGTCAAACCTAGGCCTGTTAAAGACTTTAGTTTGAAAAGGTGAAGGTCCTCCACTGCATCCTGGGCCATCTCCAGTAGTCCTAATCTTTATCGGTGACTGGACCAAGATGACTCTGGAGGAGAAAATGAGGCTAGTGACTTTGCACAGCCCTCCCTCATTTAAATCCAGTTCACTTGCATGTCACCTCCCTGATGTCATGGAAAGGAGGACAAACAGCTAAGTCTCTTGCTCAAGTCTTATCAAGAAAGAGTAGAAAATAAGACTCTTATAGTTGCTATTCGTGATGTATTCTAACATGAACTGCTCCATAACTTTTGCTTCATAGACTCAAGCTTCCAAAGAGGAATATTCTCTCATTAGAATACTAACTTCTATGATGGGAGTGCTTGTTATTTGGTCCAAATTTCACTATGAGATTTAGATAGGCCTCTCCTCAAGTCCCCACGAATTATTACCATAACATAGCATACCAACTGCCAACCAAAGAGCAGGCCAACCATTCTAGTTGAGGGACAAAAGGCAGCATGTGACAGAGAAGTCAAACCCCTACCATAACCATGATCTTGATCACCATCTCTTCTCAGACTCTGATGGGGACAATCCAGGACCATGAGCCCAAGAGTCCTGGGAATCACTGCGCTCCCCCAAGCCACCAGACCTTCTTCCAGACCAGCCTTCACAGCCATCACTGAGGAGACAAATCATTACGGAGAAGGGGCCTTCCTTCCTCATCAGCACCAGCAAAAACTGCTGAGCAATCAATAGGTAGGCAGAGGAGTTCTAGGATTGGCAGGAAACACCAGGCCACTATTCCTGCTTTCAGGCCAGCCTTCATGACCATCATCTGAGGAAGCAACTCCTATGAAGTAAGGGCCAGTTATACCCATCAATGCCAACTTACGGCCACAGACAGGGCAGGCAAGTCAGCCCAACCAAAGCAATAGGGCATTCTGAGAGTCAGAGGACGGCACATGCCAGGCAAGTCAGATCACCACATTAACCACCATTTACCCTCAGAGTCTCATGGTGACAGTCAAGGACTTTGAACCCAAGAACTTTGAAAATAACAATCATTTCCAGCCCAGTGCCCTCACACATCGTCCTGGGAAGCAACCAATGTTGAGATGCAACCTGGTAAAGGTTCCTGCAGAAGTAGTTCTTAAAGCTACTGAAAACCCAGAAGAGAAAGTTCTTGCCAGTGAAGTCCTTGGCATTGTCAAGTGATTCAACGTAAGAAGTGGACATTACTGGGGCAGCTAGGTGGCGCAGTGGATAGAGCCCCAGTCTTGGAGTCAGGAGGACCTGAGTTCAAATCTAGCCTCAGACACATAACATTTACTAGCTGTGTGACGTGGGCAAGTCATTTAACCCCAGTTGCCTCACAAAAAAAAAAGGAAATGGACATTATTTCATCAGTGGAAATGACATTAAAAAGGAGTCATTAACATCTGCTATACCACTTTACCACCTAAGGAGCATGGGACTTTTCCCCCGGACATGCAACAGAAATCTTCCATATATGTTGCATCCTCCATTAGAATGTGAGATCCTCAAGTTCAGAGGTTTTATTATTTTTCCATCTGTATCCCCAGAAATCATATTTTGCACATAATAACATAGTAACTAGGTGGCAGAGTGGATACAGAGTCAGGCCTGGAATCTAAAAGACCTGAGTTCAAATTTGACCTCTGACACTTACTAGTTGTGTGACCCTGGGCGAATCACTTAACATGTTTGTCCCAGTTTCCTTATCTGTAAAATGAGCTGCAGAAGGAAAAGGCAAACGACTCCAATGTATTTGCCAATGAAATGCCAAATGGGTTCACAAAGAGTTGGACATGACTGAAATGACTGAAAAGCAACAATATAGTGATCACTTAATAAATCTTTCATTCAATCATTCTAAATCCATGATTTTAAGATCCTTATTTCAAATATGATGTTTTAAAACAACCTTTTAACAAAATAAACATACAAGGTACATTTGGGTACTTACTTCTACATTGACATGGATCCTTGATCTTATTAAAATGGGCATTTTCTCCAGATCTATAGAATAAAACTCTTGAAGACCATTGCACACAAAACTTAAATAGAAAAATAATAATAACAATAATTGCAAACAGACTGCAAGGTTCTCTAGATACAATTTTTGATTATAATTAAAACCCAGTTGCATACTTTATTGTCTAACTCTTACTTTATGAATACATTCTCAATCTTTAATTGCAATTAGAAGACTACAGAGATTTGCCGTAACTAATCAGACTGGCTTGGTGTCAACACATGCCTCCCTCCCCCTTATTTTTCAGTGGCTATTTTCTTCCCTTCTCAGCTATATTCAGTCTTCTTTGATGGAGTTGTGTGTATTGCCTGTAAAGTCTCTACTTGATTTCTGTCCAACTAGCAGAAAAGAAAAAGAAAAAGATCCTATATAATGCTGCAGAGAGTATCTTTATAACATGGTTGACTCTAGCTCCCTTCTGCAGGGACAGCTCTGTTACACTTTACTCTTGTATGGTTCTCTAGTATGTTGAAAGGGTGGGTTGGAGAGTCTTTTTTTCTCTCCCATGAGCTCAACCTCCCCCTGATTGGGTCAGACCCAGTAAGTAGTACTCCAGTTCCATTTTATCACTTAACATTGGATTAGCTTTTACAAAAGAATATTTACTTCAAAAATATGAAAAGCATATACAAAAAAATTTCTCCTAAACTTCAGGGGCATAATCCCCCCTGTACTGCCTCAGTGTATGGAGAGTGGAAAGGAATTAAGCTCATACTTAAGTTCACTTCTTACATAGAATTAATCCCACTAAGTTCAGGGCCAATGTTTGTTCCTGGAATATCTAGCCTGGATTCCTGGACTCTCAGACCCAGTGACTAGAGATTCCTAACTGGACTGCAGAGTCTACCACCTATACTTAGACTAGAAAAAGAGCAAATGAAAAGGCTAAAACTCCAGATTTATTTCTTGGGGCTGATGGGGTGCTTGGGTACCTATGCTCGGAACCCAATTCCAAGACCATATTTCTTCCTAGCCTCAAAAACACTATCCCTGGCAATTTCTCCCCAGCCCAAGGACACTATGTCTAGCAATTACTCATGAGTGGGCCCCAGCAAAACACTTATCTTTCTCCCCGGTACAGTAACAAACCACACTTGTAGGAATTATTAGTTTGAACTGGCTTTGTACTGGCTCATAAAGATATTTGGTACCCACAGAACTATCTATACCAACTCCCTACCTCACCATATGCATCCTGGACTCCTCATTATGTGTATCCTAGCCTTAAGACATGTGTAGACTCCATACATCTATCTTGTCAAACAAGACATTGATTGTGGCAGTCTATCCTGAGTTGGCTCTGCCCACTAGTTAACTTAGTGACATAGAAGACCTATAAACCACACCTGCTTATGCATGCCCGCCCCTGGCTTTTCCTAGTGATCTCTGGGTAAAACACCTCCTGCTCACTAGATACAAAAAGTGCCTCCCTCATCCCACCCTGAATCACCTAGTTAGCATACTTGGCACATATTTTACTATAGCTTTACCTATATAAACTTTAACTATACCCCTCTAAAGTCATGGGTTCCCTAAGAACTTTTGCCCACTGAATAGCATAACAATAAACCTTCGCTGATTGCTTGAGTCCATGAATTCTTTCCAGACAACCCTGGCCTGTAATTCAGTCCTTGAGGAGTCCCTGAACCCCTCAAAATACATCAGGGCCACACTGGGTAAGGGGGCTCTGAGGAGAAGGAGTCTGCATGTTGTCATCAGATATGAGTTAAAGAATCCTTTCTCTCAGCCAAATACAGGAAAAGTCCTGTAATTGCTCTGTCAGAAAGACATAGACACAGCCTAAATTCATCCTCAACTCCTCAGTCACAACCCCCATATCCAATTTGCTGTCAAGTCCTGTGGATTTAACCTTTGTAACATCTCTTCACATACACCCCCCTTCTTTCCTCTGACATTGAAACCACTCTGTCAAATGCCCTCATCGACTCATACCTGGACTATTGCAATAGCCTGCTGGTGGGTCTCCTTACCTAAAGCCTCTTTCCACTTCAATTCACTGTCTATTCAACTGTCAAACTAATCTTCCTAAATGACAGATAGGACCATGTCACTCTGCTATTCAATAAAATCCAGTAGCTCACTACTGCCTCTAGACCTAATATAAAATTATCTAGATTTTAAAGCCCTTCATTACCTGAACCTTTTCTACATTTTCAGTCTTTTCTTTCCACCTTACTCCTCTCTTCATATTGTATAATCTAGTAGCACTGACTTCCTTGCTGTTCTTTATGAAAAAAAAATTCCACCTGCTGACTTCAAGAATTTTCATTAAATGTTCCCCATGCTTAGAATGTTTTTCCTCCCCATCTCTGATTTTCTGGTTTCCTTCAAATTCCAGCTAAAATTCTATCTTCTACAAGCAGCCTTTCCTGATCCAACATTATGCTAGTGTCTTATATCTATTGGTTATTTCCAATTTATTCTGTATATATCTTATATGTACATAGGTGTTTTCATGTTGTCTCTCCCATCAGACTATGATCTCCGTGAGAATAGGGACTGTCTTTTACCTTTCTTTATATTTCTAGTGCTTTGCACAGTGTCTGGAATTTAGTAGGTGCTTAATAATGCTTATTGACTGAGAGACTGATTGTTCTGGCTAAAGAGTCAGTGGGAAAAGGCTGCTCCCAATCATAGTAAGAATGTCTACATGTGTCCAATCTTCCAATACCCTGGAAGTGATTCCCCAAAGCTTCTACATCAGCTATATCATCATAGGTGGCCTAGGAATGTGCCAGATCCCCATTACATATATTTATCTCTCATCATAAAGAGGTAACTTTCACCTTTCCCCTTCTTGGCTCCTTCCTTATCACTTTCTCCTGTTAGAGTTATTGGTTTATGTTGTACCTACATGTAGAGCTACTCATTGGTCTCTGTACTTACTGATCCCCTTAGCAACTTCATACAGTTCTAAATAATGGCTTAACTTATAAACTGATGCATTTAAATAGACTCTATTCTATATGCCAAGAGGGATATAGAGAAAAAAATAAACATTTAGTAACAGATTTTAATCATTTTCATTATACCATTCTCAACTTTCTTGCTATCTTCTTAAAGAGAGTAATGAGAAATGAGATTGAAATCTTCTGGAATTTTCTTGGGACTCCAAACTGCAATACTTCAAAAGATTCAGGATTTATCAATGTGGGTAGCCCTCTCTCTAACCACCCCTCCTCCAAAATTTCCAAGTAATCATGGAGTAGTGGACAGATAGCCAACTCAGAGTCAGGAAGATAGATTCAAGCTCCTCCTCCACCCTGTAGGGGACATGAACCCCTAGGCAAATCACTTAAAAATTTCTTTACCTCAGTCAACTGTAAAGATTATAAATTAGAGAATGCCTGATGATGTAAATTGCTCATGAGAATTTGATCATTTAGAGTTCCCTATAAAATGAAATCATAGGTCTTTATCAAACTAAATAACACCCCCAATTGATACAGATCACAAACCATTCACAACTTAGTAGACAGTTTCATGAGTTTTCTGGCAAAAGATTAATCATCTCATGGATAACCTTTGCATGATGAGTTTCTTCACATTTAGCTAGTCTAGTATTTGGACTACTGTGTCCCAACTTAATTTCTCCAGCTGTGTAGGAATTTACAGAGCATATGTTATATTAGCCAAGCCTTGGTGAACCTAAAATTTCCATAGCACCATGATGACTATCAGAAAAGGCCATTTGCATATGTTAAGATCCCCATGTAATTAGGAAATGTTTATGTACATAACCTAAAACTTTAGAGTTTTTAATTGTAAATGCTAATAAATGTCCTCAGAAATATCAGCTTTACTATTTCCATATGTTGGATTCCTTTTAAATGCACAATATCTAGTAATTGTATGTTTCCATCAACTATATGGTATAATAAAGTCACTATAACTCACTTTGAATTTGAAGGGTATTTTTTTTAATAGCTTGTAAATTTTATCTTCTGATTTCTCAACCAAAGATCACATGGTTTAATTCTTAATTATGTAAATACACCCAAAGGCTCTGTTCCAATGCTTATCTAATTATCAATTGAAAGGGACAATCCCGAACCCATTTCAGATTTGTTTCATAGATATAGCCCCAAAGGAAAAAAAATGAGCATATTAATATAAATAATGTATTATGGAAGAGAATAGCCAAGAATTGTGTAATTCCCCTGCCCACCAGTCAACTAGTGTGACCTGCTATACACATAAAGGAAATTTGGAAATAATTTGGAATAAATTTGGAAATAAAGGAAAAAGAAAATAAAGAAACCAATTAGCTTTATTCCCTACCAGTATTACTTAAGGGGGTAGCCATCACCATTTCTTCTTTGTTAAAGGATTTCAGATGATAAATTGGGATTGTTAGGTGAAAAGAGAAATTAAAATTATTTAAAAGCAGGTGCTGCTAAGTAAACACTTGAATCCATGACCTGAACAGATTGTGTGGTGGAAAAAAAAAAGGTACTCAAGGGGCTTCAAATCTAGGCATATTGTATCATTTTTGGCTCTCCATTTCTTGGCTACAATAATGTAACAGTTACACAGAGCTTTGAGAGAGCTGGATCATATGAAATAATTCACATTATAAAGCCTCAGTGGAGTTGCAGAAAAACTATATAATGTTACATTCATAATCAACAAGTTCAAAATAGAAAAGAAATAAAGGATATCCTCTTGATCCCAGTTCAAGATCATTTTTCATTACTTCTTAAAACATTTAAGAGAAAGAAAGAAAAAAAAAACAGGGTAGGATCACAAACAACAAAAGAAAGCCTAAGTTTAATTAGGCTACAAGGTTTTGGTCCTCAATCTCTGATTTCAGGAGTATGTAGAACTCCTGGCACAGAAAGTTCCCTCCACAAATGCTCTGTCAAAAATAATTCACCAACTAATAAGTATCAAAGATAGAACTTAGATTCTAGCATTCCTGGCTTCAAGGCCAGTCTTCTTTCTCACTCTGCCTCCCACCACTAGAGAGTAATCAATCCATATATAGAGAGAATACCCTACCACATCTTCAGAAAATTGTTGAGCTAAAGGAAGCTGCATTGTTATGTTCCTCACCTAATTAACATGGACTATATGTATCCAAGAGTGCTGAATTATGTGCGTACCCTTTCCCTGTTTAAATTATCTACTTGACATAGAATCATTGAATTTTTAGTTGGAGGAGATCTTAGACAATACCTATTCCAACCCCCCTCCTTTTTTTCTGAAACTAAATCTGGAGAGAACGTATAACTTGATCAGGGGCAAAATCAGATTCCTGGCTTCTAGTCCTGTGCTATTCTCCCCATACTATACTGAAATGGAATGAAAAGGAAAAACCATAGTGTAAGGTCAGGCAGTTGCCTGGCTTCAATGGAATGGTAGAAGTCTTAGGTTTGGGAATGAAGTTTAAGAATTGTGGATAAAAAACAAAAAAGAAATAGAAATTTTGAAAGAAGGGAAAAGTGAATGAGAACAATTTGAAATCTCATTGAAAAATGGGGAGAAAAGAGCATTGTAACATAGGAATCACAGAATCTTGAGGCTGGAACATGCCTTGGATGATGTATCTTCCAAACTTGCATTTGAATAAGCATCCTTTCTACAAAATGCCACATGCTGTAGAAATAAGCATCCAGCCTTTGTTTGACAACATTAGATGAAGGAGAATCTACTACCTCCCAAGGCGGTCTGTTTCACTTTGTGGTGATTGTTAAGCTGTCTTTCCCCAGAAAGAGCCAAATTTTCATCTTTGCAAACTTTAGATTCATTTCACAGACATAATAAAACTATAAGGAAGAGCATGTTAATATAAACAATGGATTATGGAAGAGACGATCACCATCTTCATCAACATCATCACCATCATCAACATCAACACATCATCTAATATTTAAATATCATTTTAAGTTTTGCCAAGTGCTGTACACGTTACCTCATTTGATCCTCGTAATGCTGGTATAGGAGCTATTATTATCCTCATTTTACAGATGCAGAAATTGAGTCAGACAGAGGTTACATGACTTGCCCAAGATCAGATAAGCTAGTAGATATGTTTGAGGTAGGATTCAAACTCAAAGCTTCTTAATTTCAGTGCTAGCACTCTCTCCACTGTGCTAACTAGTTACCTCAAAATAGAGATCTCTATCGGTAGTCTCAGCATAAAGTGACAAAGGTTTGGAGAAGGGTCATAGCCAGTGGGTGGGAAAGAAAGGACAGTTATACCAATAGAAATGCTCCTCATTCTGATATCTACTACAAGGATTGGTTAAAGGAGCAAGAATGGGAGAAAGAGAGGTAATAATTGTCTTCAAGTATCTGAAGATTTGTCATGGATTAAATTTGTGCTTGATCCCAGAAGTAGAACTAGAAGTAATAAGTTTCAGAAAAGTAGATTTCAACTGTTTGAAAAGGGAAAAATATACCCTAACAATTATAATTTTCCCAAAATGCAATGGATGGTTTGCCTGAGGAGGTAATATTTTTACCATGTCTTATTTGTTAGGTATTTAGGTACATTTAGGTACATTAGCTACATTAGGGGCATACATACATGACTTCTTTCAACTCTAAGCTTCTGTAATTCTATGACTTTTTTTTTTTTTTACCATGGAGGTACTGAGGAAAGAGGAGCTCCAAGAGAAGAAATGAATTAAATTTTAAAACTATTGGAGCAAAAAACTCTGTCTGCTATTTATTGGAGGAGAACAAAAAAAATAGAAGGGTGCTTTGTTACCCTTTCAGATTATTATTATTTAAAAAAAATCTTTTTGGCTCCCCTCTTCTTTATCTTTTCTTCTTCTCTTTGCTCTTTCTCTTTTCTCTTCTTCCCTTAGAATAGTGACAACTATAGGAAATTTGAGCAAATTAAAAAATGAGCTTGTCAACTATCACAGAAGAATTTTGCTTATGAGATGGAATTCATATTTGTTCTCCCTTTGCAGTGTTTTCATTTTATATTCAAGTTAGTACCAGGATTGGCTGGTAACTCTGTCCTAACTTGCCTCTCCCATCATTATGAGAGAACCAACCCATTCAAACAGTCTTAGCCTGAAATGCTTTCTCAGGGCTGGCTGTTTACTGGGGTTCAGGCACAGGTCATACCTGTAGGCATCAGGTTGTGTCTCTGTGGATTACAGCCCTATTTCAGCAATCACTGGGGCTTTCATTTATTTTAAGTAGAAATGTTGTGTCAGAGATGTCTGTGGCATGAAGGTCCCAGGGCACAATTTTTAGGAGGTGTGTGTGTTGGGTGGGTGGTGGAGTAATTTCACCCTTCTTTTGTCTTGAAACCAGAAATCTGTCCATTAGACAACTCTTAAGATTTTCTCTGCTTGACAAACGGGTATGGTAAAGTGGAAAGAGCAGACAACTTGATGTCAGGATACTTGAGTTTAAAAATTGGCTCTAACACTTATTTAGATCTAGAAAAATCTTTGAGATTATCTATTTCAATTCCCTTAATTAATTTACAAGTACTTCCATGATTGGGGTGCCAAGCATGAGGAACAGTATATCTAGTTTGGTTGGATTTTAGCATGTATGAAGTACAGAAATGTGTAAAAGGGATGGAGAGGTGGGACAAAACAAAAAGTGAAGTGCTATAAATGCTAAACTCAGCAGTTCATAACTGATCCTACAAGTAGGGGAATAACATATTCAGATTTGCATATTAGGAAAACCACCTTGACACCCGTATGGACAATGGATTGAAAGGCACAGAAACTTAAGCCAGAGAAACCAATATGAAGGCTCTTTGCAATAATTCAAGAAAGATGTGAGGAGGGCCTGAAGAGTAGTGGTAGCCATGTGAGATAAGAAAAGGGGAGGGAAGTAAAGAGGTTCTACAGATGTAGAAATGCACAGGATTTGGCAACTGACTGGACATATGTGATGAACCCCTTAAATCTTCTTCTCTACTTAACTTTCTTTTTCTGTCAAGGGCACCACCATCCTGATCCTTACTTGATTCCTCACTCTTCCTCACTCCCAAATCCAATTACTCACCAAATCTTATCATTGCTACTTCTACAACATTTCTTACATCTGACCCCTTCTTTCTATTCATAGCTACCACCCTAGTTCAGGCCCTTATTACCTATCACCCAGAGAACTATAACAGCTTCCTAATTGGTTTCACTGTCTCTCAATCCTTCTGCCTATCCTACAAACTGCTGCCAAAATAATTTTCCATAAGTGAAGATTTGACCATGTGACTTATCTAATCAATCAACTCCAAGTCTTCCTACTTCCTCTGGCATTAAATAAAAACTAGTTTTTGTAGCTTTTATGAACTTTCACAATCTGGTCCCAAACTATTTGTCTAGCCTGATGGACATCTGGCCTCCTCTCTGTTCTTCACTCCCACTACTTGATCTCCCATGTAGTACCTTTGCACTGAGTCCCCCACATACCTGGAATGCACTCTCTCCTTACCTCCACCTCATGGATCCCTTTCTTCCTAAAGATATATCAAGCACTACTTTCAGCATGAAGATTTTCCTGATTCCTACAACTGCTATTTTTCTTATATGTATAGATACAGATATATTTAGATATGTACCTTTAAGTACTCATTTAGAATGTAAGCTACATGTGAACAGGGATTGTTTCATTCTTTGTACTCTAGGATAGTGTCTGGCACTTAATAAACTCTTAACAAATATGTGTTAATTGTTTGATAACATTTCAAACTTGAGTTTCTACTTTTACCTTTCCAGTCTTCACTTTACTCTTCTCCAGTGACACTGGCCTTTTCACATGGGATACTCATCTCCCAACTTCATGCCTTTTTACTGCCTATTCACCAGGTCTGGAACATTCCCCCTCCTCCCTTATACCTCCTCACTTTCCTATTGCAAGAAGCCTTTGTTGATCTCACCTACTGCTATTCTCACCCTCTGAAAAACATATGTATATATATGCACACATATAAATATTATATACATACAGGTATGCATGTACAAAGTTGTTTGTGAGGTGCATTCCTCATTAAAATTGAGCTCCTTGAAGGCAGGGAATGAGCTTTTGTCTTTTTTTTTTTGTATCACCAGATCTTAGCAGAGTGCCCAGCACATAGGAAGCCCTTAATAAACATTTGATAGGGATGATGCCTATACAAATGAGTGGCTCAGTTTGAGGTGAAAGATTGTGAGTTGCCTTCTGGACACAAGTTTGAAATATTTATGAGTCAACCAATTAGAAATGTTCAATAATCAGGTATTGATGGAGAATGGGGAGAAACTAAGAACGGTAATATACATCTAGGAGTCATCAGTATAAATATGAAAATAGAACCCATGAAAGTTAATAAGGACACCAGGAGAGTGAATAGAAAGAGAAAAGAGAAGAGGCCCTAGGACAGAACCTCAGAGATACCCACTTGAATGTCCTTCGGTTCAGTAAGACTGATGCACATACACACACATGCATACACACACACATAGACATATACATATACATATAAATATACACACAGAGAGACATATGCATACACATATTTGTGTGTGTGTGTATAAAACTCTATCTCTCTTCTCTGTTTACTTGCATAGTCTGCCTCCTTACCTATGAAGTAAAGACATTGATAAGATGGAGAATATCCTAAAGAGGTCAACAAAAATGGTTAAGTCAAATTCATGCCATACCTAGTTTAGATTTCATCTGATTTTCTAGTCTTTTAAAATCTATCTATCTCCTAATGATTATGGAGTACATTAACCCCTCAGTTCTGAGTCACATAAAAATTTAGTGAAGATAACTTCTATGTCTGTGTGCAACCCACTGAGAAATATGTTAAAAGGCACAGGGCCAAGCATAGACCTTGAGGTTCCTTCTTTAAAGATCTCTTTCTAAGTTGATATTGGACTACTGACGGCTAACTTTTGATTATGCAATGGAAGAAATACAGGATTTTAGAATCAAATTAACTGCTTTGGAATCCTGACTCTGCCATTTACTTCCCATGTAATCTTGTAATACTTCATCTCTGAGAACCTTAGTTTACTCATCTGTAAAATAAAGATTTTATATTTGATGACTTTTAAGGTCCCTTTGAAGTCTAAATCTATCAGTCTGACCACTCAACCAAACCGACATAATTGTACATTATCTAGCCCTTAAATTCACACCTTTTATACAGAGATAATAAGATATTTTATCAAATATCATGCTAAAATTTAGATGAACTATACTGCAATCTCCTGACTTTTTTTCTGTTTAGTAATACATTAGAAAAAAATAAAATAAAGTTCATCTGGCCTAACCTATCTTTGATGTAGCCATGCTGGATCTCTTTGATTGATACTCTTTCTAAATATTCACTTAATCAGTCTTGCTGTTGTTCAGTTGTTCGGTTGTATTTGATTCTTTGTGATCCCATGAATCATAGCATGCCAGGCCCTTCTATCCTCCACTATTTCTTGAAGTCTTTCCAAGTTCATGTTTATTGTTTCCATGATATTATCTATCCATCTCATCTTCTACTGTCCCTTTTTCCTTTTGTCTTCAATCTTTCCCAATATTAGGGTCTTTTTCAATGAGTCATATCTTCTCATTATATGGCCAAAGTGTTTCTGCTTCAGTTTCAGTATTTGACTTTCCAGTAAATAGCCTGAATTAATTTAAGTATTGAGTGATTTGACATCCTTACTGATCAAGGTAATCTCAAAAGTCTTCTGTAGCACCACAATTCAAAAGTGTCAATTCTGTGGTGCTCAGCTTTCCTTGTAGCCCAACTCTCACAGCCATACATTGCTCCTGGAAAAACCATCACTTTGAATTACACAGACTTTGTCAGCAAGGTTATATCTCTGCTTTTTAGTATGCTGTCCAGATTTGCCGTAGCTTTCCTTCCAAGAAACAAGCATCTTCTAATTTCATGGCTGCAGTCTCCGTCTGCAGTGATCTTTGAGCCCAAGAATATAAAATTTGACACTACTTCCATTTCTTCTCCCTCTATTTGCCAGGAAGTGATGGGACTGGTTGCCAAGCTCTTAGGGGTTTTTGCTTTTGTTTTGTTTTGTTTAATGTTAAGCTTCAAGCCAGCTTTTACACTCTCCTCTTTCACCCTCCTCAAGAGGCTTACTTCCTCTTCACTTTCTTGCCATCAGAAAATTTGTCTACAATTTAGAATTTTCTTGGGAGTTAAAAGTCTTTAGTTTATAGATTCTCTTGTTTGTTTTGGTTTGGTTTTTTGGAGGGGAGGAGTATTGGCTCCTCTCCAGTTGCACTACCTCACCCATCCTCCATGATTTTTCACCTATCGTTGAAAATGGCTCAGTAATTTCATCTACCAGTTGAAGACCGTAGTTCATCTGGGCCAAGGGGTTTGATTTTATCAATGGTGGCTAAATGCTCTCTTGCTATATTTGCACTTCTCTTTGGTAACAACTTCCCAATTTTTCATTTATGTTCTTTCCTTTCAAATCTAAAGAGCATTCTTTTTTTAAACAGAGAAAACTGAAGCAAAGTAAGAATTAATTAGCTCTGTCTTGTTTCTGTTTTAAGTTATCAACATTTTGTTGGTCATAGGCAGAATCTCTTATTCCTACTTTGATCCTCTTCTTTCCCCAGTATAGTTTGTTTGTTTGTTTGTTTGAATATTAAGCATCCTTTTAAAAGTTTTTCCTTTGGTTTCCTTGTCAGCAATAGGTCATTCTGAGCTTTAAAACTCCTGACAAAATTCTTGTGGTATCACACTGTGATTTATTTTCTTTTGCAAACATTATATATTTTGTATTTACTTTTCTGGGACTGCCAGGTGATGCAGCAGATAGAGTACCAGGCCTGGAGTCAGGAAGAGTCATTTTCTTAATTTCGAATCTGGCCTCAGACACTTAATAGTAGTGTAACCCTGTGTGCCTAAGTTAATCTGTAAAATGAGCTGGAGAAAGAAATGGAAAATCACTTGGCAAGATATCTGCCAAGAAAAGTCCAAATGGGGTCACAAAGAGTCGATCACAACTGGAAACTGCTCAACAACAACAATATTCACTTATCTGTAGATACATTGTAATAGAAGTTTCTTGATGGCAGAGCGTTTTATTTTTTCTTTACATCTTGAGGACCTAGCACAGTGCCTGACACATAGTAGGCTTGCTGAATGGAATCAAAATGAATATTTGGGTTTGCCTCAATCTCATTCAATACCACAGCTACAGGCTGTGGCAGGCTTCATTTAAACCCTGAACTCTTTACCCAGCTCTAGTTTATGGAAAATCTCACATTTTAGTTACTTTATCTTTCCTGTCAAAACTATTATGACTTGATTTAATTTGTTTTTATACTGCCTAAATTTTTTTGAATGACTGGGCTGGTGTTCTCAGTCCTGTCTTTATTGCTTAGAACTCAAACCATTGCCTATCCCTGGGAACTTTAGCACAGATTTTTACAAAATCCCCCAGCTCTATGTAGCCTAAAGAACAAATTTTCTTTGTGCTCTATCAGTTACATCCTCAGCTCAAGATTGTATATGAATCCTGGGGACAGGGAGGTAGAGAATAAAGAGCATATGACTTTCACCCTGTTTGTTGGAGGTGACCACTAGCTACTTAGATGACTGAAGCAGTCACTCAAAATGAAATAAAATGTGAATCTACCAACTAAAAGAGAACTCCTATATTCCCCACCCACCTAATCTTGTAAATGTTCAGTTTGTATGCTGGTTCTTTACTTTTTGAGTGCCTTCTTGAGTCTTATTCATGGGCTGGGAATCTCATTGTTGAAAAATCAATTTCTATTCAATTAGGAGATGAAGATTTCCCTGCTGAAAACTGAAACCAATCAGCTGCATCTTCCTAGCTTTTAGCTTACAGGTCCCTTGATAAATGGAATAGAACATTATATCATCACTGTGAATAGAGCTCTGTGGCTGATGAGGGAGGTTACTCTTGTACACAGTGTTGTTGGCAAGCTAAACAAATCCAGATCCAAATTCACTCTATATTAATGATGATAGATTGGGCTTCAGATTTTGATTTTAGCATTTTTTATTTATTTTCTTCTTCTTCCTGTTATCTTAGCCATTGATAGCACTAAAAACAATATACTACCTGCAGAAGTCAGCAGAGGATTGGATGTAAACTGAGTTGAATTCAGCTTGGCAAAGGACAGAAACCATGAGCCATTCCTGTAGTATTGGCTTTGAAAAGATTAGGTCTTCTTAGCTGTAGGTCACTACCCTCAGGCCAATAATAAATAAGTAATACTCTCAGCCCTTTTCCTGGAACAGTCTGTTTAGATAGACTAAGATTCAAATGAAGAAGAAACAGTTCAGAAGCTCTTAGATCTATACTTTTACGACTTAATTTTGGTTAATTCTAACTTAGTTGAATGATTTACTCAGGGTTACACAGCTATATTTTTAATGGTAAAACCAGGAAATTAGACAAGATCTTTTGACTCTTAGTTCAAAGATCATTCTTGTATATCTCTAGCACTATCTGATAAGATTGTTAGCTGTAATATTATACAATATTTAGAAAGCATGAAATGTCTTAAAATATTTTGTAATAAAATAAACTGAAAAGTATCATTTGAAAAGGGATGATGACATTAAAAGTGATAAAATAATGAGAAGGATAAATAGGAATAATTCATAAATTTCCCTTGAATTCTAGTGTAATAAAAATTAGGAGACTCCTTAGATCTTTAAAGCATAAATACAAGTGTGGTTTTTCTTAGTGGGTAGGAATTTTGTGGAGTTAACTATGACAGAAGACAAGAGAACCCTAAAACACAACAGTTTTGTAAATGGTTTAGATAAATTCTTCAATGGCATATCCATTATAGGTAGTTAAAGAAATCAAAGATGTTTGGGTTTATGGATTATAATGATATCTATAGTATATGGATTATAATTATATCCATAACATAGTCATGCTATTTTGATGTTGACACCAGGAAGGACCACCCCATCCTATCATAACAAGTCTATTGGTACCACTTTAACAGACAAAAAACTCTACAGGATTACCGAAGTTATTGTCCCTGGTAATATTATTATGTCCTGATATCAGCAACTTCATTACTTTTGTAAGTGACAACTTTTTTTATGGCATGAAAAAAAAAATCATCCTGCTCATCAAACCTATTGTAGACACAGGAGAAAAGGAAAATTGAGGGTAAAGAGAAAGGCACATTAAGTAGAAATGTAACTCAAATGTTTAAAGGAATTAAGATAAATAACTTAATTTGGCCACTGTTCCCCTCATCTGGCTCAAATGCCTCCTGTGTGGTCTTGAGTAAAGATGTTTTAGTTTGTTCAATTATGCCTGAAAGGTTAGGGGACATTAAAAATGAAGACTTAAAAAAAATAAACTCCATACAAAAAAAATTGTTGAGCCATTAAAAGGGCAAAGAAAGAGCACTTCTGTTGGGTTTCTTTTAATTACTTTCTATGTTAAACATTTTATAACAAAAACAATGACTGAATACAGAAATAGAATAGAATATTCTAGAACATTAGGCAAATGGAAACAAGTGGGATTAAAAAAAAGCCATTTCTTTGTGGAGGTTCAAGTGGTCATTGGGTTTACTAGAATAGTCACTCTCAACCCTGCCGTAGTAAGTAGAAGAAGGAAAAAATATTTGATATTTTACATCTTTAGAGGATCTTAGTAATTTTGGCTCTCCAAGATCATAGTTAGGAAGGTATTCAGTGTCAAAAGAAAAAAAAATTTGAAAATTATGGATATACTTCCTGTGCCATGATGACAAAGTGAGGAAAGAACCCTCTGAAGCCCTCCTAAATTCCCCTCCAAACAATTGGAAAACCGTCTCAGAATTCATCTAGGACAGTAGTTCCCAAACTTTGTTAGTCTACTGCCCTCTCAAAAAAAAAAAATTACTCAGTACCCCCTCCTGGAAATCTACTTTCTTTAACCCTTTATTTTTTTTTAATTTGCATCATTTCAAAAAAATATATATTTTTTAAATGATGCATCTTAAATTTATTAACTGCCTCCCCTGATGATCAGTAGCAAAGCCCCACCCCAAGGCTGGCCAACAGCACTCTGTCCCTGGGGCTTACCAGCTGTGAAACCCTGTTTCCATAGCAAGCCAGTAGCAGGGCCCCACCCAACATATAAGCATATCAGCATTATCAGCATATCTGGCATGTCAGCAACAAAATTTCTCCTCCAGGGTCTGTTAGCAGAGCAGCTAGCAGAGTTATGAACAGATCCAACCATTCTGAAGAGCAATTTGAAACTATGCCCAAAGGGCAAACTGTGCATACCCTTTGATCCAGCAATACCACTACTAGGTCTATATCCTGAAGATATCCAAAAAAGGGGAAAGGACCTTACAAAAATACTTATAGCATCTCTTTTTGTGGTGGTTAAGAATTGGAAATTTAAGGGGGTGCCCATCAATTGGGGAATGGCTAAACAAGCTGAGGTATATGAATGTAATGGAATATTATTTGCTGTAAGAAATGACAAGCAGGATGATTTCAGAAAAATCTGGACTTACATAAACCAATGCAAAGAGAAGTGAACAGAACCAGGAGAGCATTGTACACAGTAACAGCAATACTGTTTGATGAAGAACTGTGAATGACTTAGCTATTCTCAGCAATGCAATGATCCAAGACAATCTCAAAGGACTAGTGATGAAGCATACTGTCTCCAGAGAAAGAACTGATATTGAATACAGACTGAAGCATGTTATTTTTTCACTTTCTTTCATTTTTTTCTTTTATTCTAATCTTGTGCAAAATGACTAATATGAAAACATTTTACATAATTGCACACGTATAACCTACATCTGATTGCTTACTGTCTCAGGGAGTGGGGAAGGAAGGGACAGAATTTGGAGTGCAAAATTTTAAATGAAAATGTTTTAAAAATTGAAAAAAAAAAGATAATTATGGGCAGAGCAGCAAAAAGGTACAACTGCAGGAACGCAGAGCAAAGGACACCAACTCCATGCATCCTCCCACCCCCAGTGAAACTCCAGGTTAAATTGCATGGCTTTTACAGTAGCTACCAGTAGAATATGATGGGAAGTAAACAAGTTTTATTCACTAAAAACTAGCACATATACCTGGAAGCCTGCTGAGGGGGGAATGAATGGAGAAGAAAGAAGAGGAAAGGATGGGTGGAATAAGAGAGGAATGGGAATATGAGAGAGAATAGGAGAGAGGGAGAGAGAGGAAGGAAAAGAGGATGAGCTCTCAGACTAATGGCTCTTTTCTGTGCTCTTTTGCCCTCTTTACATCTAAAAATAATCATTTAAAGCACTGATACTTTGGAAAAGTTCTCAAATAAAAGGAACCTTGATTTATTTTAGTTTTTAATACTTTTTCTCTATCTGACATGAAGAAAAGTGTGAAGAAAGTATAACTTTCAAAAAGCAATTTAACATCTTTCCCACAACCCTATCCTAACTCTTATGATTACAGGATAGACACATGATAATATCATACTGTCATGGCGTTTACTACCAGACTTATTTTCGGGGGTTTAAAACTTGGTCTGAATTCACCAAACCAATTTAAAGGCAAAATTGCATTAATATCCAAGGCAATTTTATGGATTAGGGAAGAATGTGAATATGTTTCCAGAAAATAAATTGTTAGACTTTTGAGCACTATGATTTCCTTAGGTCTCAGACAAATGCCCTTGATTTCTCAGTCTCCAGGGACATTAGGGTTGGCTGTGCAGGAATACTGGGTGCCCTGTGCAGTGTAGCCAATTACTCTGTCACAGAGAAAGACACTTCTAATGGCTATGTATGTTGTATATACATTAGGTAGCAAATGTACATGTATAAAATGACTGAATATGTTCCTTGATTCTCTTGAGTCCTTTTGTCATGGCCATTATGGCATACAGATAAACCAGCATTCCCTAAAGCTATGACAGCTGAGTGTAAGATAGAAAGCCTATAAATATGGTAACAAACCATGTTGCTGTTAGACAAGAACCAATCTTGATTACTTCAACAAGATTAATTACCAAGTTGTTGATCCTAGGGAGGTAAATTTTCTCTTGCAACATGGCTAAAAGGAAAATGTTTTGTATGACTGCACATGTGTAATCTATATAAAAGTGCTTGCCTTCTCAAGGAGAGGTTAGGGAGGAAAGGGAGTGAGAAAATTTGGAACTCAATTTTTTTAAGTGAATGTTAAAAATTTTTGTTCACATGTAATTAAGAAAAAAAACAAAAATAAAAAATTTAAATCTTAAAAAATATTCATCTATTCATATAATGATATATTTTTGTTATTAATATGGTTAGTTATGTTTATAGTTTTCCTGCAGCTTAAAAATGGCTCAGGCTGAGTACCTTCCCACTTCCAATGCTTTCAAAGTTGTCTAGAGAAAAGTCTGATCATTGCTTTCCTGGTCTGAGTTCTACAACTTCCTTGCCTAGATCTGGGTCTGAGCAATACATCTTTGGCCTTGCACTTGGTTGGAGTTCATTAGACTGCTCCTGGATCCAGTCACTATCAGCTGACTAGAAAGCTCTACACATTCAGAATGACAGAACTGCAGATTCCACTTTGATTTGAGATTTTTGCCCTCATTATTCACCCACATACTTCAGACTTGGCTGGATGCTGAAACTAAGACCAGGCTTTGTTTCGGAGGTCACAGCTGTACATCTCCTCCTTGATTTTGCTCTTTCTCCTTGGTTAATACTCAGCTTAGGGTCCATGACAGCTCCCATTCTGGAACATCACTACTAAGTCCAGGTTCTCTCCTCAATCAACTCTCTATATATCATCCAGAACTGAATGGTAACCAGGAGAACTGACAGTTGGGACCTATTCCTTCATCCTGCACAAGGTTCAGCTCCTTGTGTGGGTACAGGATTTCTTCTAGCACTGTTATACAACCTAGAATCTCTATCACTTGCTTTGATAGAACTGCCACATGATACTCCTGAGTAAACTTTTTCCTGTGTCTGTAGACTTCTCGTTTTTCCCTGGGCTGACTGGGCTGGAAAAATAAATCACTCACTGATTTTTTTTTCTTCGATTTCCCATGCAAAATTTGGTCTGGTGAACTTTCTAAATCTTTTTATAGGAGTTGTGCTAGGGAACTATGCTGTGATTTTTTTTCCCCTTTTATTCTGTCATCTTGGCTCTGTCCTGATTCTTTCAAAATAAGTTTGTTTTAATGACAAACTAAAGCATAGTACTAGGTTTGATTCTTCCCCTTTGTGCAGATGACTGCCCTAAAAGCAAATAATTGCTGCATATACCATATCTTTTCCCTCTGTCTTTTTCTCTGTCTCTGTCCTTGTCTCTGTCTCTGTCCCTCTTAGTACCTACCATGTAGGCCCTTGCACATAGTAGGAACTTCAGAAAGGGTAATTTATAAAAAAAAAATTCTAATTGAAAAAGAGACCCAAAGTATCATTCTGAGTCCAAAACAATTTTGTGTGTGTGTATAGTATGTATGTGTGTATATATGTATATACATATATGTATACATATGTGTGTATATACATACACACATATCAAATAAATGTAAACTTCTACATTTGGTTTCCAAAAAAAAAAAAACTTCAGCAGTTCACCTGAGACAGAACTTGGGGTTTTAGTGAACTGCAATTCAATATGAGTCAGCAAAGTAATGTATGGGACAAAAAAAAAAGAAAATGTAATCTTAGGCTGTATTAAGTGAGCCAGAATGTCAAGACTTAGGAGATAATAATCCTGCTTTCTTAAGTCAAACAACAGATGGAACGTTATATTCAGTTCTAGACACTGGGGTTTACAAGGGAAATGATAAACTTGAGTTTCTAGAGGAAGGAGACTAGGATGATGAATGACCTGGAGGTCATAGCTTATGAGTATCATTTGAAAGAATCAGGGTATGTGTGTGTTTGCTTGTAATCTCTTGTAATCAAGAGAATACTTTAAGGGTTTGTGATAGCTGTCTATAAATATTTAAAGGACTATCACATGAAAAAAGGCCTAGATTTGCTCGCTTAGCCAAAGAAGACAGAACTACATGATGTGATTGAAAGTTGCAGCTTGGAGTTGGGAAGCCTTTCACAGTGTTTAGTGCTCTCTCTCTCTCTCTCTCTCTCTCTCTCTCTCTCTCTCTCTCTCTCTCTCTCCATCTATCTATCTTAAAAAAAAAAAAAAAAACTTCCTAAAAAACCCTTAAGCAAAAATGGCACTGGTTGCTTTAAGAAATCACAGGTTTCTTTTCACTAGGGGAATTCAAGAAAGTGATGTATGATCAAATTCAGAAGATATAGAAGAGGTGATTCTTGATTAAATGTAGGTAAACTCTGAGGTCCCTTCCAAATCTGGGAATCTGTGATTCTGAGTCAGCATCTTAGGCTAAATATTTAATCATAATAGTACTCATGAATCTATCCTCAGAGTAACACATACTTCTTTCAAAGCACTGAGAAATAAGCACAGTCATCAGAATAATTTTATTGGCTGAATTTCCCACTAATGACCATATTCTATTTCTGATTGGCCTTGTGTTGGTTCTATACAGTAATTTCAGTGAATTATAATTTTTAATGCTTCACTAATCCTTTTTTTTAAAACCTTACTATCCCTTCTATTTTGCACAAACCAGTAGTCATTCTAAAACCATTCAATTTTATTTCATTTTTGAAAAAATTTTCAGTTGTTTGTATTTCCCTCTACTCTATTGTCATCTTTCCCATGTTCTTTCTATTTAGTGTAGCTGTTATTTTGGGGAGTCTTTTCCTGTCTACTGAGCACTCACTTCCTTCATATAAAGCTTACAACAAAGCTGGTAAAAAGTGAACACTGCATGAATGACTGTAATCTTCAACCTTCTTAAAGCTGAAGTACAACTGTACTCAACTGTAAAAGTGATATAGCAAATATATCTAGCCCTCCTTCTAATGTTTAAAAAATGTTTTGTCTCCTAAATTATCTCTGTTGTTCCTTAGAGCTATAAAACAGGTTCTAATCAAAATAATCACATACTTTAATGGGAACAATAATTCCGCAAGAAAATTTAGCCTAACAATTGCTTGATCAGTCTTTCCCCCCCTCCCTTTAGGCAATTATAAATTTTTTTCATTAAACAGTATTTTATTTTTTCTTACAATTACATATCAAGAAAACTTTTAGCATTCATTTTACAAGATTTTGAGTTCCAAATTTTTCTCCCTCTGTCTTCCCCTCCCCTCTTCTGAATGGCAGGCAATATGATATAGTTTATAGATGTGCTATCAAGTAAAACATATTTCCATATTCATCACAGTTGTGGAAGAAGAAACAGATCAAAAGGGAAAAAAACATAAGAAAGAATAAAGTGAAAAAATATGCTTCTATCTGCATTCAGATTCTATCAGTTCTTTATTTGGATATGGATAGCATTTTCCTTTGTGAGTCCTTTGCATTTGTCTTGGATCATTGTATTGCTGAGAAGAGCTGAGTCATTCATAGTTCATCATCACACAATGTTGCTGATACTATGTATAAGGTCTTCCTGGTTCTGCTCATTTCACTTTGCATCAGTTCATACAAGTTTTTCTAAAGTCTGCTTGCTCATCATTTCTTATTGCACAATAGTATTCCATTACATTCATCTACCACAGCATGTTCAGCCATTTCCCAATTGATAGGCATCTCCTCAAATTCCAATATTTTATCACCATAAATAGGACTGCTGTAAATATTTTTGGACATGTAGGTCCTTTTCCCTTTTTTATGATCTCTTTGGGATGCAGACCACTAGTAATGGTATTGCTGGATCAAAGGGTATGCACAGTTTGGTTGCCCTTTGGGCATAGTTACAAATTGCTCTGCAGAATGTTTGGATCAATTCACAACTCTACTAATGCACTGTTGTGCATTAGTCCCAATTTTCCCACATCTTCTCCAACATTTATCATTTTGTTTTTTTGTCATATTAGCCAATATGATTGGTGTGAGGAGGTTTTTGAGTTGTTTTAATTTGCATTTCTCTAATCAAAAGTGATTTAGAACACTTCTTCATATGCCTATAGAGAGCTTTGATTTTTTTCATCTGAAAACTGCCAGTTCATATACTTTGACCATTTGTCAACTGGGGAATGGCTTGTTGTCTCATACATTTGACTCAGTTCTTTATATGTTTTAGAAATGATGTCTTTATCAGAGACAGTTGCTGTAAAGATTGTTTCCCAGTTTTCTGTTTTTCTTCTAATCTTAGTTGCATTGGTTTTGTTTCTACAAAGGCTTTTCAATTTAATATGATCAAAATTATCTATTCTACATTTCATAATGCTCTCTATCCCTTGTTTGGTCACTAATTCTTTCCCTCCCCATAAATCTGACAGACTATTCCTTGCTCTTCTAACTTGATTGCTTCATTTTCTAGGTTACCTTTTAGAAAGATGTAGTTTCTTTCCTTATCTCTTTTAATTAGGTCTATTTTTTTTTAGGTACTTGGGGTTAAGTGACTTGCCCAGGGTCACATAGCTAGTAAGTGTGAAGTGTTTGGTAGGAGGCTGGATTTGAACTCAGGTCCTCCTGGCTTCAGGGCTGGTGCTCTATCCATTGTGCCACCTAGCTGCCCCCTCTATTTTTATGTTTACTTTGTCTAAGATCAGGACTGCTACCCTGCTTTTTTTTTCCTTTTTTTTTAAACTTCAACTGAAGTATAATAGATTCTGCTCCATCCCCTTAACTTTACTCTGTGTGTGTTTCTCTGCTTCACATGTGTTTCTTGTAAGCAATATATTGTAGGATTCTGGTTTTTGATCCACTGCTATCTACTTCCATTTCATGAAAGAGTTCATCCCATTCACATTCACAGTTATGATTACTACCTGTGTATTTCCCTCCATCCTATTCTTCTTCCTGTTTGTTTTCTCTCTCCTTTCACTGCTTCCCACATCACCAATGTATTGCTTCTGTCTACCACTTCCCCTGATCTGCCCTCCCTTCTGTCAGTACCACCCCCACAACTCCTTTACTTGATCTCCCCTCTTACTTCTTTGTCAGGTAAGAAAAACTTCTATATTCAACTGATTGTGTATGTTATTTCTTCTTTGGGACATTGCCCATCACCTCCCCCCCTCATCTTCCCCTCCACTGTGTGATAATGCACCCCACTCAACCTCTCCCTTCCTTCTGCATCCGTTGTATTCCTCTTTTTCATCCCTTAATTTTTTGTCATTCCCTCAAATTCACCTCATACCCATACCCTCTGTCTATGTATATTCCTTCTATTTGTACTCTTAGTGATACAATCTTTAAGAGTTACAAGTATCATCTTCCCATGCGGGAATGTAAACAGTTTAGCTCTATTGAATCCCTTATGTTTTCTTTTCCCATTTTACCTGTTTATGTTTCTCTCGGGTCTTGATACTGGAGGATAAATTTTTGGTTTAGTTCTGGTCTCCTTATAAAGGCTTGAAATCCTTCTATTTCGTTGAATGATCATTTTTTTTTCACTTGGAGTATTATGCTTAACTTTGTCGGATAAGTGATTCTTGGTTATAGTCCTAGCTCCTTTGCCCTACAGAATATCATGTTACATAACCACTGATCCTCTAATGTTGCAGCTGCCAAGTCCTGTGTGATCCTAATTGTGGCTTCCCGATATTTGAATTGTTTCTTTTTGGCCACTTTATCCTTGACCTGATAGTTCTGAAATTTGGCTATAATGTTCCTTGGGGTTTTTATTTTGGGATCTCTTTCCTGAGATGATTTGTAGATTCTTTCATTGCCTATTTTGCCCTCTGGTTCCAGGATATCAGGGCAGTTTTCCTTGATAATTTCTTGATTGCTGTCCAGGTCCTCCTTTTGATTATGGCTTTCAGGTAATCCAATGGTTCTGATATTGTCTCTCCTGGATCTATTTTACAGGTCAGTTGTTTTTCCCATGATTTATTTTACATTTTCTTCCATTTTGTCATTCTTTTGAATTTGTCTGATTGATTCATGATGTCTCATGGAGTCATTAGCTTGCACTAGCCCAATTCTAACTTTTAAGGTGTTGTTTTCCTCAATTAGTTTTGGTACTTTCTTTTCCATCTGGAAAATTGTACTCTTTAAGGAGTTGTTTTCTTCCATAGATTTTTGTCTCCTTTTTCCATTTGGCCAATTCTATTGTTTAAGCAGTTTTCCAAGCTACTGACTCTTCTTTCATAATTCTCTTGAATCACTCTCATTTCTTTTTCCGATCTTTCTTCTACCTCTCTTATATGATTTTTAAGCTCCTTTTTGAGCTCTTCCATGAGTTCTTTCTGGGCTTAACACCACTTCCTGTTTTTCTTTAGGGTTTTGCCCAGGTGTTTTGACATTGTTGTCCTCTTCTGAGTTTGTGCCTTAGTCTTCCTTGTCACCATAATAACATTCTATGGTCAGATTCTTTTTGTTGATGTTGTTTTTTGTTAATTTTTTTTTCCTTTCCTTTAAATTTGAGCTCTGCTCCCAGGGTGGAAGGGACACTATTTCAGGCTTCTTTTGTTAGTGGCAGCAGGCCCTGACTGTTTACTTGGTGCTGTGCTGATGTTGCTGTGAGGCCCAGGAAGGACCCTTGTGTATGGTGCTGCAATGAGGGGTTTAGGGTCAGAGTTGGCTGACACTGCTTGACACTGAAGGGGTCTGGTCACTAACCTGGTGCTGAGCTGGGGTCCTAGTGGTAGTGTCTGGCATGTGCTAAGCCCAGGTGGAGCATCTATGCATTTCCTGGTAGCTACACTGCAGCATGTGGTGGTCTGGCCTGTGGAGGCTGCTTGTTTGCCTGAGGCTAAGCTGAAGCTTGGTAGGGTGATGCTGGCTGGTGGCTACCTGTTTGCCTGGGGCTGTGGAAGTCTGGCCTCTGGAGGCTTCCTGTTTGCTCTGGGCTACATTGAAGAGTGGTGAAGTCTAGGTCTAGGGTTGATTTCTACCCATCAGCCCAAGGCTGTGCTGTAGCACTTGGAGATCTGGCTACTGGAGGAACCTTGTTTGCCTGGGGCTACACTGAAGCACATTGTGGTTCTTGGAGCTAGAGTCTGGCAGTTTCCCTGGTTATGCTAAGATACATTGGGGGTCCTGGTGCTGGCATTTGCCTGTTCCACCACACTGGGGCTCAGGATCTCCCATTGGTTTGCTGAGATGGGGCTTGTTGCTGGCTTGCTGGGATGCTTCCCATTCTTGACTGAACTCCCCTTTTACCCAAGTGAGATGGACCTTTCATGCCAATCGTCCAAGTTTTTGGGCTAAAAGATTATTTCACTCTTTCTTTTTGCTGGTTCTGTTGCTCCTGGATTTGCTTTGTGGCTCTATTTTATGGATGTTTGGAGGTGAGTATGAGAGAGATACAGTGTTTTACTGCTTACTCCGTCATCTTGGCCCCCAGAAGTCACTTGATCAGTCTTATGTTAATTTTATAATGATGCCAGAAATACTGGGTTTCAGATACTGTCTCTGACACACCCAGACTATATAAGCCTAGGCAGTTCACTTAATCTTTCAGCAAATTAAGCAAATCCCTATCAGTTGCTGAGAATGTGCTAATTTGCACTGATGGAGTGAGTCTCTTTGGGACAGTTAGGTGGTGCAGTGGATAGAGCAATGGGCCTGGAGTCAGAGAGATCTGAGTTCAAATTTGGCTTCAGTTCCTTATTAGTTGTATGACCCTGCAGAAGTCACTTAACTCTTATTTGCCGCAGGTCCTCATCTGTAAGAAATGGAGACATACTAGAGAAGAAAATGGCAAACTACTCCAGTATCTTTGCCAAGAAAACTCCATGGACTGTATGGTCTACGGGGTCACATTGAGTCAGATACAACTGAACAACAACAAAAGTGAGTCTTTTCATTAATGAATTTCTCAATTCCTTGTTGAGAGTTCCCTATGATAGCAGAATAACAAGTCTATAATACACACACACATACACACACACACACACACACACACATACACACACATACACTTTTGAATCCTCTGTGTCTGCTTTTTACTTTCATTTTTTCTACTTTCCAAATTATTTTGCATCTCATTCCCTGTCCAAAGGGTCCATACTATTCTATTACCCTGTTTTCTTGCAATTTTATGACTTTAGTCTTCATTTGTTTGGCTCTTATGTGAGCTTCTCTGGCATCTTCTTTATATCTTATAAATACACACCGTCTGTTATTCCCTCTGTTATTGTTTGTCATCGTGGTATACAGGATGACTGGATCATGTTAATTTAGATCTGAAAAAGACCTCAGATGTCATCAGATCCATCAAATTTTACAAATGAGAAACTGAGGTACAGAGAATAAAAGTGACTTGGTATGTCCCACAGAAAGTTGCAGAGCTGAGATGAATCAACATCTTCATTATTTAATGGCACATGAGTAGCAGGGTACAGTTTCAGGACTTAAAGCCACATGTTCTGATTTCAAATCCAGTGCTGTTTTCACTCCCCCACCATCATCCTCTCACCTGGCCTCCTTTTTAACTTTATACTGGACATTTCCCAACTATCTCTTCTGAAATGTTGATTTAACTGACTAAAGTAAACCCAAAGTCTAGTTTTAAGCTCAAGATCAAGAAGATCAAATAAAATACAAATACGTGTGAAATCTTATGTTTATATTCCAAAAATGATTTTTTTTTCTTTTTGGTGAGGCAATCAAGGTTAAGTAACTTGCTCAGGGTCACATAGATAGTAAGTATAAAATGTCTGAGGCCAGATTTAACATTATTTTATGTATGTAGGTATATATATGTATGTATGTGTGTGTATATGTATATGTGTATACACACACACACACACACACACACACACACATATATATATATATATACACATTTGGTGAGGCAGTCAGGGTTAAATGACTTGCCTAAGGCCACAAAGCTAGTAAATGTCAAGTGTCTGAGGCAGAATTTGAACTCAGGTCCTCCTGACTCCAGGGCTGTTGCTCTATTCAGTGTGCCACCTAGCTGCCCCCCAAAAAACAATTTCAAAAGTATAAAAAGGAGTATAGAAAGAGGGCCTGGCTAGCTAGCAGTGCCCCTGGAAAAGATCTTGTGGTTTTAGTGGACTCTAAGTTCAATAAGAGTTCCAAGGTTGTTCAGTATGACTTAAAATGAACACTTTTTTTTTCTTTTGGAGAGGATCTATGGGCTATATAATTGCTGTGGTTGTTATTGTTGCTGACCCTGTTACTGCTTAAGGTGGGGAGATGAAGAGAGGCAAAGAGGCTCCAGATCTTTGCTTTCATTGACGTAGGGAATTCCTGGTTTAGAACCTCTTCTAGAAAGGCAGTAACTCTTCCTAATTACAGTCTTTCAGAGTTATCTGAGATACCAGGTAGTTAAGTGACTTGTTATTATGTGTCAGAGGATAAGTGATATACTTATTGTGTATCAGAAGTATACTCAACTGTACAGCCTGTAATTGTAAAGAACTTGAACCCAGATATTCTTGTTTTCAAGAGCAAAACTCAATTTACTGTGCCTTGTTGCCTTCCAAATCTCTTATGGGGCTACCTAACACTTTTTCCCCCCAAACATCATTATAGTGGTCATATTAGTATAAAATAGTCTTACATATTTCAACAATATTTCTCACTATTTCTTTTCATGACAATAAAGTGAAAAACAAAATAAACACCATACTTGTTCAGCCAATGAGGTTTTTTTTTTTCCCCTTGATCTAAATAAAGTAAATATCTTTCCTACCTCGTTTCTTTAGGTATGTTCCATAATGACTTCCTTTTAAGTTGATCAGCTAGGTATTTTCCATCCCTATATTATATGACTGACCTTATTATATAATACTATGTGTTACTGGATTTTCTTTATATTTTCTTATATTCCTTCAAAAATTTTATAATAAATATTTAGCTATGGCAATGGCCTTCAATTTCTAATGTTACCTTTTTTTGGTAGATTTCATCACTCAATGTTTCATTATGAATGCTTATATTTTTCTCTAAGATATCACTGAAAGGCAAAGGTTTATTCGACCAGATATCATGTTTTTTAAAAGTTAGCACTGAGGCCATCAGACCCAGGAGCACTTCCAATCTTTGACAAGTTGATAGTGTTGGCTCTTCCTAACTCATTTTCCAGTAAGTTTTTTCCCCCAACCTTCGATTGTTGGGGGGAGAATCAATAGAATGCATTCTTTTCCCACTATCTATAACATTTCCAGCTCCTGAAACTGTCCTTATCTAGAAATAATTCATGTCTATGCAAGATAACTTTTTTAGTCACTCACAGATTTTCTATTCATACCTTCTTAATCAGTTCATTTTTATATATGAATTTTACCACAACCCTCACTTTTCTTCTTGCAAACTTTGCCATATCTCTAGCTTGTGAGTGTCTTTACCTATGCTTGCCCTACTTTTTTCTCCCAGTTGCCTTGATCTTAGCTATGTAAGCCATTCATTTGTTAATTAACATTTTGAAGGTTTTTCCCCTCCATTTTTTCCTTTTTTTATAAAATCCATCTACTCCATTAATTATTTCTACAGATACATAGCTTGCATATTAAAGCTTTTTGACATTATTACTTATTTGAGAACTTTCTTCATATCATTTTTTAACAAGTCCCACCATTCTATCATCTATAAAAAAGGAGGATAGTTTCTCTCAACTGGCTCATTTGTTATATTTAGTTTATTTTTTCTTGATCTAACAGGATTTGCTTTTCCCCCTCCTTTCTTCCTGTTCAAGTAAGAATTTGTTCACTCTTTACCAAATTTCCCAGACTTTGAAAAAAAAATTCAGTTATCATTACGTTGTCTGAAAAACTGATTCACTTCATTATCTTTTTAGGATCATAGAATTATAGTGTTAGACCTGGAAGGGAAATCAGAAAACATCTACTGCAATTACCTTATTTTAGAGTTGACTTGGGAGGTTAAGTTAATTAATCATCATCACACAGGTAGTAAGCTTTAGGGTCAGGATTTGAACCCAGATCCAATGACTCCAAAGTCAATGCTCTTTAAAGGTTTATTGATTAATTTTAATTTTATATAATATTAATTTCTGCATATGCCTTTCTATCCCCTTTCCTAATGCTCAAATTAGTCTGTTTTTGTATCAAAGGAAAAATCATTTAAAGCAAGGGAAAAAAAAAAACCCAACACATTAACCATTTATAACAATGTACAAAACATTTCACACCCATAGTTTTCCCACCTCTCCAGAATAAGGATAGAAAGGTGTTTCTTCATTTCTTCTGACAAGATTTGGTTATTTTAATTGCACAATGCCCCATTTTCATTTATATTTACATTATAGTAGTCATTATGTTGTGGGCTTTTCCTATTTTTGCATCACTTCATAAAAGTACACACACACACACACACGAATTTCTCATATTTATTTTCTTACTGCACAATTTTTCATTGCACTCATATACCACTACTTACCTAGCCAACCCCCTAACTGGCATCTATTTTCTTTATAATTGCTTGCTTCCTCAAAAATATAATATATATGTATATGTATATATGTATGTATGTATGTATGTATATGGGGTATTTCATTTTGTCTTTAGCTACCTTGGGGAACTAGCAATGGGATCTCCTGATCCAAGCATATGAACAGTTTATTTCACCCTCCCTATTTTTTTTTTCTTTTTTAAGATGTTTTAGGGAGAGCAAAATTCCATTTTTTTCCTGAAAGGGTTGAACCAATTTATAGGTCTACCAATGGTGTTTTAGTACATGTCTTTTCCCAATTTCTCCAACAATGACATGCTTCATCTTTTGTCATATGATAATTTTCTGTATGTGAGATGAAACTTCAGAGTTATTTTAACTTGTGTCTTTCCTATATTTGTGATTTAGTAAAATCTTTCATGTGGTTAATAGTTTGCAATATTTAACTGTTGACTCATATACTTTGACCACCTATCTACTGGAGAACAGCTCTTGGTTTTATATAATTAAGGTACTTCTGACTTCAGTGGGGAAAAGGTTAGGGAAGAAGGAAGAGAAGAAGAGAGAAGGACTAGAGTTGAAGGAGAACAAAAAAATATGTAGACAATGTGGAGGGATTTGGGCCAGTGAAGTAAATCAGGGACTGAATTTGAGGAGGAAAAATATGGTGAAATTGGGAGAAAGTGAGGAAATTTTGAATGAAAATAATAGCCAGAACAATATTGTCCCAGATTTTAATTCCAGTGACCAGGATTTTTTTTTAATATATATATATATGTAACAATGAACATGATGAATGCAGAGAAGTCCATTAAAACTCTAGGTTCTTTATTCAACCTCCTACTCTTACAAGCAAGTTTCAGGTTCAGAACAAGGCTACATGTGCCTCTCAGGGTTTGAGGAGTATCCATAAGCAATCTGGGAAAATTCTCTAATGCCATTATATGTAATTCTTTTTGATAATTATAAATTGAGAATCATTTTAGTAAGAGAGCTTTAAGTAGCTTTTAGAAGTGGATATTTATTATGATGGTAAGCACTGCTGATATAAAACATCATCCCAAAAGTCTATGTCACAGTCTTCCACCAACACATTATTATCCAGGGTAAATCAGCCTCAACTTAGAGAACATATATAGCAAAGGGCTAACTTCCAAGTCCTGGGTTGTTGGAAGTACTATTCTTCCATTGTCCGGGTACTCATGAAGTTCACTTTATACCATAAATTTATGTACAGTTTGTCTTTGGCTTCCAATGCAGATTCTGCTACCAGCTGTTCTGGGAACAGTGCTAGGACACCAATGGGAAAATGGAAGTCCTGCATCTTTTGGACTCTTTCAAATCCCTAAGGGCCTCCTCTGGACAAAATAGGAAAAAAAATCAATTTTGCTGAATTTTTCTCTTCACTTTTTTCTCAAAAAAAAAAACAACACTTTGTTTTTATAAAGGATGGTTTCTATATCCTTGCTTAAATGTCTTTATTTTTTCAATAACACATTTAAAAAAAAGGTAAAGCTGAAAAAATAGGCTAATACCAATTTGTAGAGGGCTTTGAATAGCCGTCAAAGGCATTTCATAGAAGGTAAGATGGAGTCACTGCAGAGTTTTCAGTATAGGAATGACATGGCCTGACATGGATAATAAAAATTACACTAGCTTTAGCATAGGAGGAAGTAGAAATAATAGAGGTAGGAAGAACTTTTAAAAGGTATTACATTAGTTCAGATGTAATGGAGAGGAATGGAGAGGAGAGGGCCTGTGATAAGTTAAAAAGATGGAACTGAGAGGGCTTATTAACTAATTGAATATGAGAGGTGGAGAGAGATAGACCTAAATTTTGAAATGTGGAAGATGGAATGGTATTACAGAGATGGAAATGATGGAGATAGAAGGAAGAGTAGGTTAGGAGTAAAGATAATAAGTGTAGTACTGCATATTGACTTCAAGGTATCAGTGGGATATTCAGGTGATAAACTCCACAAACATTGGAGTTATCTTGATTACTTCGTCCTCCATCCCCATTCTTTGCAATGAGATCGTGCTCCCTGACAATGCTCCTTTAACTTCCCTAGTTTAAACCTTTTGTTACCTTGTACTTATACTCTTCCGATATTTTCCTAATGTGTTTTAGCCTCCACTGTTTCTCCTTTTCAATTAATCTCGAATACTGCCACTGGGCTAATACTCCTAAATGCTTGCTTTCATTAAGTTACTCATATTCTCACAAACTTTCAAAGGTTTCCCACTGCTTACTGCATAAAGTCGTCTTCACCTAATATCCAAGAACCTCTATTCTATGGTTCCAAGATAGCTTGTTAGCCTTTTCTCTCGTTGTTCACCTTCCCAAATCCTCTATTTGTCAAGTTTCAGTTCTCTGAATCTAACTTGAACTTTCCTGCCTTTTGGTTTTTGCTTGTGTTTTCATACCTACTGGAAATATCCTCATCTCTTCACTGTGTCTACTCCATGCCTATCAATTTATCAAAACCCAGATTATATTCCACCTCCAACATAAAATCATTTCTGATTACTTAAGCCTAGTAGCCTAGGTTTTTTCCCCTCTTTTAAACTTTTATAGCAATTGTCCTAGAGCTCATTTGCCATTTCAATACGTTCTGCCTTGGGATATCTTCAATTGTTATCATGAACCATCATATAATTTTCTTTTTTTCTACTTTGCATTTCATAAGTATGCTTCTTATTCTAACCTGTGAGCTCCAATGTTTTGACATAATAGGTAATCAATAATTATTTAAGAGAAACAAAATTAATCACTTAGCAGCATAAAATTTGGTAAAATTAGTCAACTTCTTCAAAAGTCATCACAAAATAAATAAAATAGATTAAATGAAACAAATGAGCAAAAAGGAATAGGCCTATTTGTTTAATCAAATCTATACAAACATAAACGAAGGAGGCATTAATAGACAGCAATTCGTTCTGAAAAGGATCTTAGGATTTTAGAGGATTCAAAGTTCAGTATAAGTCAGCAATGTGATGGAACAACAAAGTTAATGAAATCTTGGGCCACAGTAGGAGAGGCATAGCTTCCAGACACAGGAAATTGATAATCTTACTGTATTATACACCTGCCATCCTCATCTGGAGCATTATATTCAGATCCAAGCACTGCAGTTTATGAAGAACATTGAAAACTTTGAGACTTTACCCTCAAAGAGAGGGAAGATTTCCTCCTTTACTTTTCCTGAATATCACCTCATTTAACTTTGGTCAAGAAATTGACCTTTGTCCACTCACTTAAAGGATAAAATTTTACTTTTTCTGGGTCAAATGCATCTTTGGCAATAACAGCTTATCAATAGTTACAATTGCATATCTCCATACCCATTTGGAGTTCAAACATGCCTCTCATGAGATTTTGACCTTCTAAACTGGAAAAAAAAATTAGAGTTCCTATCTCTAGCATAATCACTAGTATATCAGAATCAATCTCAAATTTAGCACTTTTTTTAAAAAATGCCTTCATTCCTCTTAGTGGGCAAAGTGTTATTAAAGGTGGCTGAAATTATACTGTGTTTTCAGGTTTGTAAACTATTTTACATATATTATCTTTTGATCCTCACTCCAAACTTGTGAGATGGGTACTATAAGTATATTATTCCTATTGTTTGCTCTTTGCTTTTGTAGAGGACCAATGGCATCATGGATGATGTCTTGGCTTGCTCATGAATTTGATGTAAGTAAGGCAGAGGTGTACAAAATTGTTAGCCTCACTCTCTCTTCCAGAATCATTGAAGTCCAGTGGCAAAACAAAAGCAAGGACAATGGGCAATGGTTCTGGATGAAGTGCATGACCTTGGCATCTTCAACGTGTGACTAAGCTCTAAACCCTTCACAGCACTTGTTTCAGTCATCTTTATGGCCACTGGAACAAGCTGTACTCATCTGCCCATTCCTCCAGGGAAAATCTTCACATGCCTGGGGTAGACATCTCCCTAAGTCACCAACAGGCTTGAGGCTGTTGGTTGTTGCTTACCCTCAACCTGGTTTAGTCCATTTGCCAAGATGGTTTACTGGGGTGTGGCCACTGCACAAGTTATAGCTTCTTAGAGTCACAGGTGAGAGTTGGGTGAATCAGGTGGACACCAAAGGTGTATGAGCAGCCCTTAAAAGGGCTCAGCAAGCCCTCATATCCCAGGTGCTAGTACTGAGCACCCCATACATCTCAAAAATATATTTATTCCCATGAAACACATAAGGAAGCTGAGGTTCAGAGATGTTAAGTCATGGTCACAAAGACAGTTAAGTGGGACTCAAACTTGTTTATTTCTGACTATAATCCTAATCTCTTTCTATTGCACCACACAAAAACATCTAATGGTAGACTATTGCCTCAAACTTTTTACCTTGATCAGTAATTTATAGAGTAATTCCAAAAAAAAGCATGGCTAGCATCCATAAACTGCAGAGAAGATCTTCCTCTCCTCATGTACATCACCCCACCCCAAGAGCTCTTAGAATGCAAAGAAATCTTGTATAGAAATTGAGTGCATTTTAAATATTCACTTTGAAAAAAATATATTCGATGCTTAAGAAAAGCAGTAGTTAATGAAATTGTAGTGTTAAAGATGTAAGGATAAATTCTATCTTCCACAGTCTTTTTTCATTGAGTAGGCATAATCCAAAAAAAAAAAAAAATCCAGCAATTTCATCATGCTAACTTCCAGGGAAATTCAATCATAATTCAAAGTTAAAAAACATATCAGTTGGGAGTTCAGTAGCTATTCCAAATATGCATGGACACTCAAGTCAAAAAGAATAACTTTAGAGTATCTTGAAATAAAGCATTCTGTTCTTTAGTACAAGACAACCTTAACAAAATAAAGGTATGTAAATGGAAAAGAGTATACTTATCCTGAAAAAAGTAAAGTTTTAAAATATAATCAAGCTGAAACATTATGAAATGAGATCTTTTGCAACAATATTTTAGGGTAATAGCAGAGGTGCCACTTAAGCAGTTTGTGAATCATAAATTCTCTTGACTGTGTTTGCAAGACTACCTTGTGAATCATCAGGATCTGCAACTCTAAAGGCTTTTGATTTACATTTGCCTCAGATAGAAAGGCAAGAAAGGACACCACAGATGAGAAAGCAACTTAATTGAGTAGCTGCAATTTTTTTTAAAGGCTACTTCTTCCAGAATAGCTGCAGCTAACACTCTATACTGATTTGCAACCTATCATTCTCTGCAAATATACAGGCCTTTTTCTTGATCACTTTGGAGACAGTATTTTTTCTAAGGTTTGTTCATGAATTTCACAACCAAAGTGAGGGTGGGGGTGGGGGTAGGGGTATAAAACTGAGATGAGAGAGGGAACTTTACTCAGAATTTTTATCAGTTTTCTTCCCCTTAGCTTTGACCACCCTTTTTCTCCAACTTCCCAATATCCCAATTAAAATTATTCTCTTTACCTTTATGTCTATCCATCCCTTTCAAAGTGCCATGGTTGTTTTCAGATATGCCCCAACAGAGAAGTACCACTTTATTTCTAGTTTTTTGTTAGTCGAAAGAGTGTGCCTATGAACAGTTCAGTCTGTATGATATTTTTGTTTCTGTTTTTTTTTTACCACCTTGTGATATATACCATTAGCAGAATGAATAGGTCAAAAGTCCTTATGCAGTTTGTTGACTTTTCTTACATAAATTAAATGGATATCCAGAATGGCTGCACTAATACACAGCCCCACCAATAATATCTGAAGGTGCCTGTCTTTCCATAGCCCCCCTAACCTTCACGAGGTCCTTTTGTTTACTCATTTCTGCCAATTTTCAGGGAATGTTTGCAAATCTCAGAGCTGTTTTAATTTCTGTTTCCTTTGCTATAGCATCCATATGTGGAGTACATTTTCAAAGAGCTATTAATAATACACATTTGTGCTTCTGAAAATTGTTCTTATATTTTACTTCTTGACTCTCCTCTTTAAGGAAGTATTCAGGACATAAAGAGTCTGCAGAGTCAATAATATTTTGTTCTTACTAATTTCACACTTAAAACCATGTTTTCCAAGTAGAAGTATAATTGGATATGTATGTATATGGCTAAGTCTGTATATGTGTATATATGGATATGGATAATTATGCATATAAGTATAGAGGAATGTATATCTATATATACATATATAATATATCATGTATATGTATGTGCACGGATATGTATAAATGTGTACATATAGGTATGTGTATGTGCAAATTGTATACACATGTGAACAAAGTATGTGTATGCATGTGCATGCATACATACATGTTTATAAGTATTATCGCAGATTGTATTGTGTGTACATGCATATCGATGTATGTGTATTGCATGTATATGCATATGTATAGAAGCATATGTATGTATATGTGTATATATGCATAAGTTGTTATGATTACACCAGTATACACATGTGTATGTGGATGTGTACATGTGTATAAACATGTGTGTTTATATATGCATATGTATATGTACATAAGTACATATGCACAGACACACACATAGACACATCCGTATATATTGTGTGTATTGGAGGCAGCTATATGGCTCAGTGAATAGAGTGTTCGGCCTAGAGTCAGGAAGACCTGAGCTCAAATATGGCTCAGACATTCACTTAATCTCTGTTTGCCTTAATCCACTGGAGAAGGAAATGACAAACCACTACAGTATCTTTGCCAAGAAAACCCCACGGACAATATTGGTGTGCTATGATCGATGTGGTCATGAAGAATCAGGCATGACTCAATGAATAAACAACACTTATGTGTATATGTATATGCATATGTAATTATACACACATGTATACATACATATATGTATATGTATGCCATTCCTCTTTGCTTGCTTTTCCATTGAAGTCACTGAGCATGAATATATGTACCGATTTAATTTGGAGAGTTTTTATAACGTTCTTCATAGGATTTTTTTTTTAATGTTCATCCTCTGTAATCAATGGTGATAAATAAAATGCAATTATCTTCATGGACTTCTTTTTTCAAATGCTTACTGTGATAGGAGATGACCAAATGCTCCATGAAATAATGTTTCTTGTATCCTTTGAATGTTCAATAAGATAACTCATGAATCATCCTTCCATTTGGGGAAATTTCCATTTGTTTTCTGGTCACATTTATAGTGAGAATATCATGGTTGATGAGTAAATACCTCAAGTAGTATGCCCACTCCCTAGTTACTAGAAAAGGAACTCACATGTAGAGCACTAATACCTAACTTGACACCTATAAATAGTCTATTAATTGTGTGACTTTTATCATGCTCTGCCCTCACCTCCAAGCCTTTTCACTCATTCAACTACTGTTATTCACAAAGTGGAAGGGAAATACATAGGACTGAGAATGATTCTGGACCTTGATTTGTTTCATGGGATGGCATGACCAAATACTTCATCATCAAGTAAGTAATCAGCCTACTGGCGATGAGCTTCTGTCCTCAGCAAAGTTGGTCCTTATATAAATATAAAGTCTCTTGATGGGAACATACTGGAAGGCATTCCAGGATGCTAAAAGCTGCAAGAACTTATATGCTGCTGATATAATTTTAATACAGCAAGAGTCATCTCTACATCAGGATGAGTCATTAGAATAGTGTTTTATGGAAGGTGGATGGCCAAAAAAGGACAGTTGAGAAGATATTGGCAGGCAGTGACCCACATGACTATTGTATTTTTCAGCTCTATAAAATCTTACTTGATGAAAAAAAAAATAGGAGAGGAACACTTTTGCAGCAAACTTCCTCAGCAGACTGCTTCTTCACAATCACACAATTGACTTAGAAATGTGGCTAATAAAAGATATAGTTATATCCTTGTTTATTGATAATGATAAAAGTATTTGACCTGATAAAATTCAGCCTCAAAGGTTCTCTTAGAGGTTCTATTATGTCTACTATAGATATGCTAAGATTATACAAGATTCTTATAGGATGCTACCATGTAGATAATTTCATTTAACAATTCTTTGATTATCAATATTAAATGAAGTGTAATCAGGAAAAATAAGCTCACCAATAATGTATGTTAGGGTTATGGAGAATATCCTGGGATAAACAGTACAAATGAAAGAGGAATCTATGGGTTGAATTCTCCAGTTGCTCCTGGATGCATTTGACATTATGCTGATTGTATCAAGTCCCAAAATGTACAAGAATTCCTCAATGAGATAGCTATCCAAAACAGACTGACCTAGAAATCTAAAAAAAATCAAGGTAATGAAGAATGTACATTGTTTGGATTATGATATTCAGTAGGCCACAGGGTTATTCCATCAGTGCACATATCTTGCACAGCCATTGCAGATGGACAGTTAACTAGCCCTAGAAGTGAATAAAGAGAGATACACCGGCTACTTAGTATTTGGGAAATTGTGCAGGTATTTAATGACAGAAATCTGCTTCTTGATACAGAAACTCATCTTTTTATCACAAATATTCACCTAGTGATGTTATATAAATTTGAATCATGGAGTATGACAATTTTTGAAGAACTAAAATTATGAGTGACCCATCTGACAATGGAGAGACTCATGATGTGTGTTAGTAACTTGTAGCATATTATCAATGATGTCTAACCAGAAATAATGTGGGAAACATCATTACATGATATGCACATAACCAAAACGTAGGCCAGCCAGTCATACAGTAAAAATGAAGGAAAACAGAAGGATGGCAATAGATCAGTTGCAGTCCAATCCATGAAATATTAGAAGACTAGAGGAAAGCCTCCTACTCTGTTGGTTAGATGTCATATTGGAGGGACATATGGAAGGATGTGGAAAAGAAATGCATAGGATGAAAAGGTATGGATGAACTGTTAACTATAACATTATAGCAATGATATTCCAGATCCATAAAGTTAACAAAACATAAATATAATTCATTGTTCAAAGTTTTGAAAGTAGCAACTCATTGTTAAGACAGGTGATCACATTTGCCTATGGCGTCACTGCTATTTTACATGGTTTTACTGACACGCTGAAATGTTTTCTGTGTGTCCTAGAATCCTGATGCCTGTCAGAGTCATGTGTTGCCCAGAACTCAAGTATGTGAATGAAATTTCTTGGTAACTAAACAAAGATTAAGAAATTCAAATAATTCCTGAATGAATGCTAACCTTTCCAGTTCTGGCCCTTGTCTGATCACTTTTGTTTCAATGCATATTTTGGTAATTTCCCAGGCTGTAAGCTACCAAACACTGGCTGAGTGAAATCATTTACAATCATCATTGTACAAATAGATGTCAGAATTGCCAAACTGCAAAGTACATATGTGTCCAAAGAGATGTGTTTTCTGATCCACAAACTCTGCTTTTTTCTGATTTGTGCTAAATCTCTGGGATGGTCAGAAGGATTAAGGCATATGTCTGACTTGCAGGTCAGCTAGTACAGAAACAAATAATTAAAAGACCTGAACAGGTATGGCACCATCTGGGAGAGAGTCAAAGGCCACATACCTGCAAATTACTAGAAAGTAACTGATGAAGAATCGCCCAGGGAAAATGATACCCTATGTGCATTCAGGGGGCACATAAAAGAGTAGCATGGTAAAACAGCAGTATATCATCTCTTCATATTGGGTTGAAAATGGAGATGTACCCCTCCAAATAAAAATTTTCATATAAGGTAATAAACACTGTTCCACTTAAGCTTCTGCTGAATGCATCTGATCAAGTCTGCATATTTTAATAATGATATTAAGCAGAGAACCCTGGCAGTTTCTGTAATAGATGTGTATAGATAGATATATAGATAGAGAGATAGATACATAGATAGAGAGATGGATAGCATTAAAAGATCTAGAATTGGAAGGAACCTTAGAAATTATCTAGTCTAACTATATCATTTTACAGTTAAGGAAACTATAACCTTGGGAAATTAAGTGACTGACTAATATCACACAGGTAGCAAACATCAGATTTAGGATTAGAACCTAGATCCTTGACTCCAGACTCAGGGAGGCTTCCACCACATGCCTGTTTTTGTCATTTTATCACTAGCCTGGCTATCTATTTTGTGTTAAATAAAAGAGGAAATCTAGCTTTAGTGCCAGCACACATTCTGACATATTCTCTGAGCCCACAATAAGTGTTTAACCTTTTGTGGGTTTACTTGTGGCCCTGACTCCATGATTACTTTCCCTAGCAGCTGTCTGGCTTGGTACACAGTGCCTCCATCTTTCTTTTGCTGCAGAGTCATTGTAGCTATGCTCAGGCTCCAAGTTCCCCAAGCACTGCAATGAGACTTACAAATTGTCTAGTATCTCTTAGAAACACTCAAAAGAGTGTTAAATTGGTGACATGCCATTCAAACCTTATTGCTTTAGTAAAGAGATTAAGATATTTTTAACCAATCTTAGTTCCTTGGTGCTTTAGGAGAGGTGATATAAGCCTCCTGCTTTGCCCGCTTACTCTTTGAAGTGTTTGACCAGCTCTGGACAGCTTGTCTTTCCTTAAAAGTCTTTTTTAACCATGATTTAAACCCAGTTTGTTTTTTCATCTTTTTCTCATGCATTTTATAAACTGAAGTTTATGGTGGAATTTGTATTTTTTTATTATGATAACTTAAGAGTTACCACTTAGAGGGAAAAAGACCATCATAAATAGTCTAACAGGTTGTTTTCTGCTCTTATATTTCAATAACTCCATGGCCACAGAATCAAAACAAACTTCTTGCTAACAATAAATTTGGAGTTAAACATGTATGAGAATTGACATCCGTGACCTTGTTTATCTTAAAACTGCTGTGTTGCATAGGCAGTATTCTGCTCTTCCTAATGGAGATATATGTGCATGTGACAGATATACGTATATATATATATATATATATATGTATACATACACACACAAAATATGTGTATATATCTATTATATGTTTGTATATATACACACATAGTTATAGTTATTTATACATACGTATTTATTTAATTGCATATGCACATGCATAGGACAATAGGACTTAAGAAAAGGAATGGGTCATCTAATTACTTCAGAGGACTATAGGATTTGGACTTTTTTCACAACTCCTAACATCATCCCTCGAAGAACAATAGCTGAGGTACTCTCTGCATAGGGAACTACAACTGGACATAATGAGGAAAGGTAGATTCAAGGCTCCACAATGAATCCAGCAGAAAGACAGACTACACTTAAGAAAAACTTAACTAGTATTCCATGAATGGAAGAATACATCCTTATATAATACATACATACATACATACATACATACACACACACACTTGAATACATATATTTTGTATTAAATATAATAGATATAATTTCTATAGAACTTTAAGGTTTACAAAGCACTTTACAAATATTATCTCATTTTACCTTCTGAACAGCCTTGGGAAGTAGGTACTATTATTGTCTTCATTTTATAGATGAAGAAACTGAGGCAAGAAGAGTTTAAATGATGTATAGAAGGTCACATAGGTAAAATATGGCTGAGGCTGGATTTGAACTTTCTTCTGAACTTAAGTCCACCACTATCCACTGTGTCCTCTAGTTGTCTTATCTGTCTACACATCCATCTATTTATCTATCTATCCATCTATGGGAATTTCAGGGAAAAGTTCTAGGAGCTGGGTGGATCAGAAAAGGACTCAAAGAGAGTGGAATTTGAGCTGATCTGTGAAGGAAACTAAGAATTATAAGAGTCTGAGGTGAGGAAAGAAAGTGCATTGCAGGTATTGGAGATAGCTCGGACAAAGGCAAAGATATAGGAGATGCTATATCAAGTATGAGGAACATCAAGAGCATTTGGGCTGGATCATAGAGTGTATAAAAATGTAATGTATAATAAGTTTATAAAGGTAGCTTGGATCTGGCTTGCAAAAGGTTTTTGAATGCTATGCAGGAGTTTGTCTTTGAACTTAAAGCTCAAGTCAAGACATTACCCCTTTGAAAAGGAAGGATAAACAACAACAACTACAATAGGGAGCAACCAAAGGTTACTGAGCAGAGGAATGACATGATCAGACCTATGTTTTAGTAATAACTCTTTGTTAGCTGTGTGGACCCTAAAAGTTTAATTACATATTACCTCAACCTGGTGTTGTTGTTTAGTTGTTTCAGTCATGTCTGACTCTTTGTGATCCCATTTGGGGTTTTCTTGGTAAAGATACTGAAGTGGTTTGCCATTTCCTTCTCCAGCTCATTTTACAGATGAAGAAATTGAGACAAAATAACTTGCCCAGGGTCACACAGCTAATAAGTGTCTGAGGCTAGATGCAAACTCAGGAAGAGCAGTCTTCCTGACTTCAGGCTGGGCACTCTGTCCACTGGGCCACCTAGCTGGCCCAAACTAGTGTTAGCATTTACATATATGTGTGTGTTGTGTAAAGAGTAGTATTTAGAGCTTATATATAGCTCATATTTATAAAAGCATTTATGATTCATCACATATTTCTTCTGCCACAACTGCATGAGGTTGACAATGAAAGAATTATAATCCTCATTTTATAGATAAGGAAATTTGAGTTTTTGGTAGTTAAATGGTTTGTATACCATCAACAATTCAACTAGCATTGATTAAGTATGTATTATGAGCCAAGTACTGTATTTAGGAACTGAGCACATAAATACAAAAGTGAGACAGTCCTTGCTACTAGAAAGCTTTTATTCTACTGTTAGTAAAATATGTTTACAGATGAATAAATCAAACATACATAACAAATACATGGGATGGGGGGAGCAGAGCTAACAAACTGAGGAATAGGAATGGAGTCTAGGAGATATCACGTGAAATAAACCTTGACGCTTTCCAAGAGTTCCAAGAAGACTAAGTCAGGAAGGATAGTAGCACAAGGGTTCCCAAAGCATGAAGTCAGAAGTCAAAATGTCACATACAGAGAAAGGTAAGTTGGCCAGTTTGGCTCAAGTGTAAAGTAGATGAAGAAGAAGAATGTGTAATATGTCTGGCAAAAGACATTGGAGCCTGTTTGAAAGGGCTTTACGTGTCAAAAAGAAGAACTTGACCCTAAAGGTAAAAGGAAGCCCATGAAGCTTCTTTAACAAATGAGCAGCATGGTCAAAACTCCACTTTAAGAATGTTGATTTGGTAGCAGCCATGTGGAGGATGGATTGGAGAAACCAAAGATGGAATGTGAAATGGAGGAGAGATACAGGATGATAGCTTGAGGAGATGCTAAAGTTTATTAAGGGGCAGAAGCCGGGACCTCAACTCAAGCTGTCTGATCCAATTTTTGTGGCTTCCTTTTTGCTACATTTAGATAGTCACTCAAAAATGTATTTTGTAACTTACTTTCATGACATTCCTGAGAGAGTGAAGGAATGTTATTCCTATTTTGTTAACCAGGAAGTGACAACACAGAGAAGTTAGGCAACTTGTACATGGTCACTAGAACAAGTAAACTGGAGGCAGATATATTGTACAATTTAACATGTATTTCTTTCTTTTCCATGGTTAAATAATAGGGAGAAAATTATTAACCAATTCTACAAAAAAGTTTTATATACATAATCACAAAATTTCAAAGTAAATAGGATTGACGTAGGAAAAAAATAAGAATTAATCTTATCCAACAATGAATGCACAGATTAATGACTATGATATTTACCTTTCACTTTGTTCATCTTTTAACTCTAATATGAATGCCTAAAGATAAACCATGAAAAACTTTCTATTAGAAATTTTATTACTAGCTTGATGAGGTAAGAAACAGCAAATTGTACACTGGGCTAATTTTCCGGTCAGCATATTGCTGGACCTGGAGTCAGAAAGACTTGTATTCTAATCTTTCTTCAGACACATACTAGTTGTGCAATTCTGGACAAAACACTTTACCTCTCAGACTCTGCTTCCCCATCTGTAAAATGGGGGTAATAGTAATACATACTTCCCAGGGTTTTTGTGAGAATCAAAATGAAGTAATATACACCAAGGACTTTGAAAACCTTAAAGCAATATATAAATGTTAGCTACTATTATTTCCAAAATGAAAAGGAAAATTGTAATTATGTATGAATTATACAGGAAATGATTATAAATTATGTTAATTATATTTTAATATATATTATATGTTATGTTATAAAATTACATAGGAAATGATATCTTCATGATCATCATAAAGATAATAATGATATGTAGGTATGGCACTTTAAGTTTTGCAAAACACCTTACAAATGTTATTTTATCCTCTTAACAACCCTGAGAGATGGGTGCTATTATTGTCTCCACTTTATAGATAAAGAAACCGAGAAAGAAAGAGGTTCATTGACTTTCTAAGAGTCACAGAGTTAGTAAAGGCTAGACTTGAACTCAGGTCTTCCTGACTCCAAGTCTAGTACTTTATTCATTTAGTCATCTGGCTATTTCAGTATTATGTCTTTAAACATTTTGAGGACAGCCTTTTCCCCTAACTTTCAGATTTGATTTTTAGTCTGCAAAACTAAACCTATCTAATACTTGGAGGCAGCTGAATTAGATGAATTCCAAAGTCCTTTCTAGATGTATTCCTAGACCCATAACATTTTAAAAAGTAAACACTCCATTGAGGAGCAAGGTCAGGAGGGGGATGATTCTGTGATTTTTCTATTTGGATTTGCTGTGTACTTTCTGGAGAGCCAAATTTTGAATATCAAATTATTCTGACTATGGGGGGAGGGGACAAAATTTAATAGACAAAGTAAAATCAGAAAAAGGAGGAAAAACATTCTATTAGGACAGCAATAGAAATATATCATGTCTTACCAGCTATCAGTTTTCTCTACATTTCTGATGAAAACAAAACAACATAAAATCTTGCACCTTTCTTTGGTCAGGGGTTTGTTAAAATGAGGATATATACTATGTCCCATTATGAGTGCTACCATACTGACTTTTGCATAATACATATACACACATATATACACATATATGCACACATATGTGTATATATGTGGGTATATACCTGTTTTCTGTTGCCTTAAGAATTAAAAAATAAATTTCACATTTAATTTTATGGTATTCCCTTTCCCATTATAGTGAGAGAACTGTTTTATTTACAACTGAGTTTTTCTTTGTCTCCTTTTAGATATTTAAAACAGGGGTTATTAACCTTTTTCCCATGCGATGGACTTCTTTGGCAGTGTGTTGAAACCTATGAGGCCCTTCCTGAGGATTATGATTTTTTCAAATTCACAAAAGAATAAGGTGAATGATAAATTTGAGTTTGAGGTTAGCAAAAATAAAGTAATTTTTTTTATTCAAGTTCATGAACCCTTTGAAATCTAATCATAATCACAGTTTAAGAATGCCTAGCTTAAGATGATGATGTAAATTTCATGTCTTTTACTTACACATTCTTAGACAAATGGTTGAATTTGTAGTAGGGTGAGTAAGTCAAAAGATACTATCAATACTGATTGTTTATGAGAAGTAGTGTAAAATACGCCAAAAGTATCCACATGACCAAAAAAAGAAGTGGATGAGAGTGGACAATAGCAGAAAGAGGGCCTACATGTTGCACAAATTATGTGTGTGTGTGTGTGTGTGTGTGTGTACTAACCAAAACATACAAAAACCGTCTTCAGTACACTGTGTAGATATGGGAATATCCTAGAGTAATACAAACAAGAATTGCACAGAGTAAAAATGGATGAAACAACTCACAAAGACCATTTATCAGATGTATTAGTAGGATGGAAATTATATCAGTAAAGGGAGTATACATGCATTATGGTAATTCTGGCATTATGGTAAGTCAGTCAACTAGCATTTATTAAACATAAACTATTTTTTCAGGCAACATGCTACTGCTAAGGGTACAAAGAAAAGGGGGGAAACAGTTCTTACCCTTAAGAAGCTTACAGTATAATAACAGAAGAGACAACATGTAAATAATTATATACAAATGAATATATAAAAGAGAAATTTGGGATAGTCTCAGAAGGAAGGCACTAAGATTAAGGAAAGGCTTCTTGCAGAAGATGGCACTTAAGCAAAGATCTGAACAAATCCAGAGAAGCTAGCAGGCAGAGATGGGAGAGGGTCAAGGAAAACACACAGATTTAATAAATGGAGTATCCTGTGTGAGGGACATCAAGAAGGCCAGTGTCACTAAATTGGAATAAATGGAGAGGATTACTATGTAAGAAGACTGGAAAGGCAGGAAGGGGCCAGGTTATGAAGGGCTTTGAAAGTCAGACTAGGTGATGGAGTCAAGATGGTAGAGTCAAGAAGCACTCAGCTGAGCTGTCCCCAGTTGCCAACCAACAGCTCTGAAATAACACCTCAAATGTAATACTCTAGTAGCAGAAACAAGACAAGGTCTAATTAAAACATTTTCCTGGCCTAAGATAATTTAGGAAGTCAGCAGAAAAGATTTGTCTCAAAGGATTGTGCTGGGCACTGGGAGCTAAGTTTAGGCCTTGCCTTGGGCACAGCTGCATTGGCCGAAAGCTCTCAGTCCATGAAAGTGCAAGGGGGTTGGGAAGGGGGGTTGGACAACTGGTCAGAAGGAGATGCAGGGGACCCTTTGCTGGCACTGGGTTTACAACCTTGTTGCATTGCCCATACACAGTTCCAGGTCACAGACCCAGGGCCAAAAGGAGCTATAGCACTTGTGACCACAGGGAAGCAGGGGCCTACGCTGTAGTTCCTGGACTACGAGGAGTGCTTATGGTCAGTCATGGACGAGTAGGGACTCTAGTCTCAATTTCAAGACAGAGGGGAGCACTAGCAATTGTGGCTACAGGTGAGTGGGGGACCTAGTCACAATCCCAGGACCAAGAGGAGTGGTAGTGCTTGTGGGAAAGAAGGTCCCTTCCAGGGTGAAGACCAGAACACAGGCCAGGAGTTCTCCTTACTGTTCACTAACCACAACTCTCCTTGGAAGCACCAAAAACCTACAGACCTCCAGAGCTACCTCTAAAGAAAGAAGCAAGAAAGACCTGAAGCTCTCTGAGAGCAGAGCCCAACTTTAACATAAATAGGTTGAAAAATTGAGCAAACAAACAAAAGAAAAAGAATCTGACCATAACAAGTTACTATAGTGACAGGGAAGATCAAGACACCAAACAAAAAGAAGACAATGATGTCAAATCACCTACAAGCAAAGCCTCAGAGAAAAATGTGAAGTAGTCATTGGCCCCAAAAAAGAATCCTTTGAATAGCTCAAAAAGGATTTTAAAAATCAAATAAAACAGGGCAACTAGGTGGCACAGAGGATAACATTCTGGCCTTGGAGTCAGGAGGACCTGAGTTCAAATCCAGCCTCAGACACTTGACACTTACTAGCTGTGTGATCCCGGGCAAGTCGCTTAACCTCGATTGCCTCACCAAAAAAGCAAAAACAAAAAACAACAATAAAAAAATCAAATAAAAGAGGTATAGAAAAACCTGGGGGAAAAATGAGAATGATGCAAGTAAATTATGAAAAGAGAATCAACAACTTGGTAAAAGAAGCACAAAAAATAGCAAAGAAAATAACACCTTAAAAATAAAGTAGAATTAGTCAAATGGTAAAAGAAGCACAAAAATCCACCAAAGAGAATAATGCCTTAAAAAGCACAATTATCCAAATGGGAAAAAAAAGGTGGTATAAAAGTTGACTGAAGAAAATAATTCCTTAAAAATTGGAATCAGCAAGTGGAAGCAAATGACTCCATCAGACACCAAGAAACTGTAAAATAAAATCAAAAGAATGAAAAAAAATAAAAGAAATAAAATATCTCATAAAAAAACAACTGACATAGAAAGATAATTTAAGAATTATTGGACTATTTGAAATCCATAATCAAAAAAAGAGCTTAGACATCATATTTCAAGAAATTATCAAGGAAAACTTCCCTGATATCCTAGAACCAGAGGGTAAAATGGAATTTGAAAGAATCTACTGATCACTTCCTGAAAGAGGCTCCAAAATGAAAACTCCCAGGAACATCATAGCCAAATTACAAAGTTACCAGGTCAAGGAGAAAATATTGCAAGCAGCCAGAAAGAAGCAATTCATATATCATAGAACCACAGTCAAGATCACACATGATTTAACAGTTTCCACATTAAAAGACTGGAGAGTTTGGAATATGATATTCCAGAGGGCAAAGAAGCCAGGATTACAACCAAAGAATTACCTATCCAGAAAAACTAGGTATAATCCTTCAGGGGAAAAGTGGGACATTTAATAAAATAGAGGAATTTTAAGCATTCCTAATGAAAAGACCAGAACTAAACAGAAAATTTACTTTAGAGAAGCAAAAAAAGGTAAACATGAAAGAGAAATCATAAGGGAATCAATAAGGTTAAAATGTTTACATTCACATATGAGAAGATGATAATTTTAACTCCTAAGAATTTTATCATTATTAAAGCAGTTAGAAGGAGTGTTCATAGACGGAGGGTACAGGTGTGAGATGACTATGATGAGATGATTTAAAAAAATAAGAAAGGAAATAATAAAAGGAAAAAATAATAAAAAAGAGGCATGAAAGGAAGAACTTTTAAAATGGAGGGGAGGATGGAAAGGGTGGTAGTGGCAGGCAATGCTTGAATCTTGCCCTTATTGGAGCCAATTCCACTTGGCTCAAAGAGGGAATAACACATACTCAGTTGGGTGCAGAAATCGATCTTACTCAATAGGGAAATAGGAGGGGATGGTGGGAAGGCAACAAGAGAAGGGGAAGGAGGCTGATGGAAGGAAAGGTGGAATAAAAGAGGTAGTGGTCAAAAATAAAACAGACTTTTGAAGAGGAATATGAGTGAGTGAGTGAGAGAGAGAGAGAGAGAGAGAGAGAATAAATGGAAAAATAGGATGGAGGGAAATACACAGCTAATAATCATAACAATATGAATGAGATGAACTCACCCATAAAACAGAAGCAGAATGGATTAAAAACCAGAATCCAACAATATGTTGTTTACAAGAAACACAGCTGAAACAGAGAGACACACACAGAGCAAAAACAAGGGACTGGAGCAGAAACTATCATGCTTTAGTGGAGATGAAAAAAAGAAAGTCAAACACAGCATTTTATATTTGATCCTGAAGTCATTAGGGAGCCAGTGGAATTTACAGAATAGGGGGTATATGGTCAGACCTAAGCATTAAGAAGATCAATTTGGCAGCTGAATAGAAGACATATTGGAGTGGGGAGGGACCTGAGGCTTGGAGACTCAGCAGCAGGTGATTGCAATAGTCCAGTTGTGAAGTGATGCAGATCTACACTAGGTTAGTTGCCATGTCAGAGGAGAAAAAGGAGCCTATATTAAAGATGTTATGAGGGTAGAAATGACTAGATTTGACAACTGATTGGATATGGGACAGTGAGAAAGAGAGGGGGTGTTGAGGATGACACCTAGGTTGCATTCCTGGGTGACTGGGATGGAGCGAGGAAGGAAATAAACATTTATATAGTGATTAATATGTGCCAGGCACTTTGCTAAGGGCTTTTACAAACATTTTATCACAACAATCCTGTGAAGTAAGTACTATTATTACCCCCATTATCCCCCCAGATGAGGAAACTGAGGAAAGCAAAGATTAAATGACTTGTCCAGAATCACCTTGGTAGTAAGTCTTGGGGCTACATTTGAACTCTGGTCTTCCTGATTCCAAGTCCAGCACTCCATCTACTGTGCCACTATCTGCCTTAAGCATCCTCTGGGAGGATGGTAATACCCTTAACAGTTATGGGGAAATTAGGAAGATTGGAGAGTTTGGGGGGAGAGGAGATAAGGAGTTTAGTTTTGGACATGTGAAGTTTAAGATGTCTAAGGGACATCTAGTTCAAGATATGAAAAAGGCAGCTGGACATGTGAGACTGGAGTCAGCAGAGGTTAGTAATCTGAAAGGCATATGCATAAGGATGATAAGTGAATCTATGAAAGCTGATGAAATGATCAAATGAAAGCATATGGAAGGGAGAAGAGAAGAGGACAAAGGACCTAAGACCAAGCTCACTATGGCAAGCCTGGGACTCTGGGGGGGGTGGGGGGGTGGAGTGGGGTTGGATTGGGTGGGTGTGATGTGGATGAAGATCAAACGAAGGAGACAGAAGTAGCAATCAGATAGTTAGGAGAAGAATCTGGAGAGTGCAGTGTCATAAAAATCTAGTTAAAACAGAGTATCAGGGTCAAAAGGGCAATCAACAATGTCAAATGCTGCAGAGCAGTCAAGAAGGATGAGAATTGAGACAAGACCAACAGATTCGGCAAAAGATTGTTGGTAATTTTAGAAAGAGCAGTTCCAACTGAATGATGAAGTCAGAAACCAGACTGCCAAGAGTTAATTAGAAAGTGAAAGGGAAAGAAATAGAGTCACTAAATGTAAGCCACCTTTTCAAAGATTTTTGCCACAAAACAGATGAGAGACAGAGAATGATAAACAGAGATCAGGCAAGGACTTTTTGAGATTAGTGATAAAGTAGGGATGATAAAGAGGACAGTTTGCTGGAGAACATGGGATCATTTGTGCATGTAAAAGAAATACCTCTTTACGTGAAACAGAGGAGACAATAGCAGAAGGTTACCATTTGATGTGAGATAAGGGATGGGAGAGAAGAGGGAATTCTTTGTGAATGACTTCATATTTTTCAGTGAAATATGAGGCAAGGTTCTCAGCTGAGAGGGGAAGGGTGGGGAATGCTATGGAAAGTTTGGGAACTGAGGAAAAGATTTGGAAAAACTGTTGTGGTAAGTGGCCTAGTGAATCAATTAGGCAGGCATAAAAGGATTGATTGCCTTGCCATAGTGAGGGCTCAGTTGAGATTAGGTAATATAAATTTGTAGCAGATCTACCTAGTATACTTCCTTGATTTTTTTCTAGCTTTATTTGACCACAAGTTATTAGGACTGAAGGCAATAGAAGATGGGAGTAATCTAAAGCTAGGATTTAGAAGGGCAAGATCTTGAAAAGGATAAATGAGCAAGGGATTCTAGAGAAAAGGAAAGTATAGAGTTGAAATGATTTACCCAAGAGTCAAAATGAGGAAGGAAAGATATTGCAGCCAGTGCAAGAGTAATAGCCTGGGAAATAACTAAGGGGTTGAGGGAGTTAGAGGTTAGGGTGAGGACAGAGTTGCAAGGCAGAGGGATGAAGACATGGAATGACAACAGATTTTGATCAGATAAAAGAATTTCAGAGCTGATGAGCATGAATGTGGAGTATCTGTCAAGGAAAGATATCATTATCTCTATCTTTATGGGCAGTTGTGGTGAGAGGAAGTCACAGAAAACAAGAAGGTGAAGAATTGGGAGGTTTAAGAATGTCGAAGGGCAGCAAGGTGTTGCAGTGGATAGAGCTGCTCCTGGAGGAAGGCTCATCGTCCCGAATTCATATCTGGCCTCAGACACTTCCTAGTTTTGTGACCCTGGGCAAATCACTTAACCCTGTTTGCATCAATTTCCTCATCTGTAAAACAAGTTGGAAAAGGAAATGACAAACTGCTCATCTTTGCCAAGGAAACCCCAAATGGGGTCACAAAGAGTCAGACATGAATGAAAACGACTGAACAACAACAAACATTGAAGTTTTCTAATAATTAGGGAGTAGTTAGGGAGGATATTGTAAGCTGGACACTGAACTAGTTGAGAAAAGGAGAGTGTCCTGGAATTCTTTAAACAATAGCTACCAGAATAACAAATATGGATTGAAAGAACCTCAAAGAAGAGGTGACTGGGTAATGGTGGTAGAGAAAAAGCCTGAAAATGGCATTTTGTGACCTTGGTCAAATCATTTAACATGTTTGGGGCTCAGTTTCATCATATGTAAAATGACAGAATTAGACAAGGTCCCTTTTGTCTCTATGATCCTAATCAAATAAGGTTGCCATGTTTCAAAGTATTAAAATAATGACTTCTTCACCATTTTAATGGGTTTGTTATCTTATTACTATAAACATTTTACATACACTCTACTAAAATATATCCAGTTCTCTGGCAATGCATCTCAAATTGCCTGTCTCTCTTTGGTCTTACTGACCAGGATGATGTGTTGTCTTTCGGGACTCTGTGGATTCAATTCACATTCTCGTGTGTTTGCTTCTGTAAGTCTTTGGGCTGAGAGTGATTTTCTTGCTTCTAGTAACACCTTAGTTGTGAAGCAAGAATAGATCATGGATCATCTTGACAAGTTTCTCCCTGCTGTAGAAAGTGCATGACTCCAGAGAAGCAGAGGAGTCAATAGGAGGATACAGAGTGCACTTTTTTCTCCCTTTTTAGTCTGTAGTGGGAGCAGATATACTGTGCTAAATATATCATTAGAAAAGCCCTTTTCATGGTAATTCTGACCTGACCAGAACCAGCGACTGATATCTCATGAGAGAGTCGATGAGATTTTCAGCTGAAAATTACATTACAAACAGTCACTGAAGGTCAGCAATGAATGTGTGTGTTGTTGCTGTTTTTATATAAACTGGAATTTTAAATACTTTGAGGTGTACCAATAGTCTATATCAACGTTGAGGTCAAAACACTGACAGAAATAAGAGACCGTAGATTTGTGAATAGGGTTTTTATGCCCCAGGCAAGTATCACAGACTGTATGCCCAGGACAAGTGGCATGAGGGACACCTGCAATTAGGGGGGGAGGAATTGGGGCACTTCTCCATGGTAGGGACTCCATGAGGACACTTAACAATGTGGGAAGAGGAAGGGTACATACAACTAAGGCCATCACCTGATATCTTATTTTTTAGCTAATTATTCTTGCTAACTCAGTGTTGTTCTATTTTTTTCTACAGTGCTAAAAGATTCCAAGGATTATTAGCCCTCTATAAATTATGTGCCCTCTAAATTTGGCTTAATGGGGAACCCTGGGGAAGAAGCTCAATTGCCTTCCCCTAGTTACAGTTTGAATTTAAAGTAACTCCCATGTGTTTGCCTAATGAACTCTTTCTCTTATCCCAATTTACCCATCTAGCAAAAAGACAACTTAACAAACAACAAAAAAAGCCATACATCTAGCAGCTCAGATATATAGGCCTAGAATAAGAAAGGAATTCAAGTCTTGATTGCATTGCTTTGCTGATTCTTGTGAGGATGCTTTTGTATCACCCATTCACTCTTAGTGTGCTTCAAGGACAGCATCTTTGCTTTCTTGAAGACCCAAATCACTCCTAAAGTTGAAAGAAAATTACTCCTTAAAAGTCCCATCTCTCCATAGCAGTGGTGAATTTCAGGTCCTCCTTACTTTTCATCAGTCTTGATGACTCATGCCCCTAGTAACATCTGTAACAATACAGTCACCATTTTATAACAGTGCCATCCATTATGTGAAATCCTGTTTGATAAAAGAAATAAACCTGTTCAAGGAATAGATTTACTATATAGCAGGGCTATGAATTAAGAGTTTTCCAAACTCTTTGGAGAGATCTATTTCTTTTAATCTATTTAGCTCACCTCTTGGTGATATAAAATATCACTTACCACCATCATACCACCCCAGTCCCATATAAATCCACTCAGAGTAAATTCAAGGATGAAATCCATTTTTATACATGATGTATAAGTTAAGAGATAAAAAGCAATTTCTATTTTCCATTTTTAATTTTCAAGATGAATATGACAATTGTCTAAAAAAATCTAATTTTTGTAAAGTAAATGAGAATCCTAGTATATAGAGTCACAGAGGAAGCTTTTAAAAATGAAGATAGTTCTTATGGATAAATACTATTCTTCTATCCTTCACCAAACTGAAATATAACATTCAAATTTAGGGAAATTTTAAAAGCAAGATCTTATAATCTTATGTATCTCTCTTCACCTTGAATCATGTGGAATGGCCCCTCATCTAGGTATCACAGTACTATCCTTCACAGGCCATGCCTGGTGGTGAGACTACATCTCTATTTCATCAAAGCATTTGACCCAATTTCTCCTGCTGTCTTTATGGACAAGATGGAGAGTTGTGGTCTATATCAGTGTTGTCAAACTAAAACGGAAACAGGGGCCACTAACCCATAGGTGAGGATTTCTGCAGGCTGCCTATTGACTTGGTTTCAAAATTAATGTTATCTATATTTTATTGGACTTTTTTTATTTTATAAATATTTTCAATTGTATTTTAATCTAGTTTGGGCCACATAGGGAGTGAGGGTGCCCATAGGCAGCGCATTTCACACCTCTAGTCTAGATGACAATATAAAAAGATAAATCTGGAACTAATTGAGTAGAACAAAGGAATCATCCTTAAAAGGTCAATACCAATTTGGAAGAAGGTCACTTACAAAATGTTCCCTAGATCTGTCCTAGGTTCTATGATATTTTACATTTTTATCAAAATTTGGATGAATGCATAGATGATTATATAAATCAAACATGTAGACACTGTGAAGCAGGGAGGGATATCTAAAATGTTGGATGAGTCCGGATTCATAAAAAAGCCTGACAGCCTAGATAACAAATTCTGTGAAGTTTGGATTCAGTCAAATGGCCACACTTGAGGACCTAGAAGGTCACATGTCACCTCAGGCCACAAGTTCCTCACCCCTGGTAGAACAATGTGCCATATTATAATAAGATGTAATTCAGCCATAATAAGTGAAACATCTGACACTTAGGTACAAAAAGTCATCTATACAAGTAAGTGTGGGGAGAGATATCAATAAATAACAATTCTTACAGATAACATCTCAGTTACAGGGAAATGTAAATTCAACACAAATAGAAAGACTTGACAGTTAAAACAAGTAAATACTATCTCCTAGACTTCTTTAAAAGAGTCATTGTGTGTAGAATGAAGGAGATGAAAATTCCATTGTACTCTTTCCTGTTCAGACTATATCTAGAGAATTAGATTCAGTTTGAAACAATATATTGTAGGAAAGACACTTATAATCCGGAATATGTTCAGTGTTGAGTATCCAGGATTATGAGGGTTCTGGAAACTAACCATAAAAGGCTCTAGGAAGAATCTCCAACTGTTTATTGAACATCTCAAATTGGATATCGCGTAGACATCTTAAATTCAACATGCTGAAAATTAACACATTAACTTTTCCCTCAAACCCTCCCCTCTTCCAAACTTCCCTATTATTATCAATAGCACCACCATTTCCCTAACTACAGGGGATAACAACCTAAGTGTCATCCTTGATTCCTCTTTCTTACCACCACCTCCCCAAATCCAATCAGTTGCCAAGCCCCATCAGTTCTGCCTTTGTAATATCTCGTATATATTCCCCCTTCTCTCCTCTGACACTATCACCATCATAGTGCAGGCCCTCACCTACTTCAAGTCTGGAATATTACAATAGCCTGCTGGTAAATCTCTGTGCCTCAAGCCTCTCCCCACTGTAGTCTATCCCCCACCCAGCTGTCAAAGTGATCTTCTTAAAGCACAGATCTGACCATTTCATTCCCATATTGAGTAAACTGCAGTGTCTCCCTGTTGCCTCTAGGATCAAATATGAAATCCTCTATTTGTTTTTTTAAAGCCCTTCATAATATGACTCCCTCCTACTTTTCCATTCTTCTTATACATTATTCCCTTCCATGTATTCCATAATCCAATAACACTGGCTTCTTGTTCCATGCACAAGACATGCCATTTCCTGACAAGACAGTTTCACTGGTTGGCCCCCATTCCTGAAGTGTTTGCTTCTCTTGCTACCCTCAATTCTCAGTTAAAATTCCTTCTGTAAGAAGCCTTTTCTCATTCCTTCTCTCTGAGCTTCCCTCCAATTTCCTCTGTATATATTCTTTTTGTACACATTTGCTTACATCTTGTCCCCCTCCCCTTTAGAATGTGCCTTTCTTTGCATTCCCAACACTTAGCAAAGTGACTGGTACAGAGTGTTTGATAAATGCTTATTGAATGGTGCCAAATTAACAAAGATAAAATGAAAGAAGCGAATGTAGAGAAGAAGATGTGATATGATAGCTCTTTCCATGAGTCTGACGTGCTGTCATATGGATGAATGATTAGATTTGTTACCGATTTCAGATGACCTATGAGAAAAATGGATAAAATATTTCAGGAGGACAAAGTTTGGGCTTAACAAAAGAGAAAAAAAATTCTAATAATTAGCAGTGTCTAAAAATAAAATGTGTTGCCTTATTAGGCCACGTGTACCTGTTACCTGAGATCTTCAAGCAAAGTCTAGGTTAAATTTGGGGAATGTTGTAGAAAGAATTCTTTCAGGTTGGGGTTAGAGTCAATGTACCTTCCACCTCTGAGATTCTGTTAACTATTTCAAAGTTTAAATTTGCTGAACAATACTATAGATCCTCTGTGATCTGGCTTCCAACTTCAGTTGGAAACTTACTCAGTTAAAACTGTTCTCTTTAAAGTTAACAATAATCTCTTAATTGCCAGATCTGATGGTGTTTTCTCAGTCTTCTTGACCTTTCTTTCATATTAGATACTGTTGATAATTCCCTCCTAGGTATTCTCTTCTTTCAGGTATTTTGTGTTACATATCTCTCCTGGTTCTCCTCCGACCTGTCTGAGTACTCCTTCTCAGTTTCCTTTGCTAACTCATCAGCCACATAAACCCCAAACCTAGGTGTTCCTCAAACTATCCGTAGGTTTCTTCTATTCTTTCTCTAAACTGTTTCCCTTAGTGATCTCATTAGCTCCCATGGGTTTGATTATCACCTCTATTAAGATATCAAGATGACCAGATGACTATATGTATGTGTGTGTGTGTGTGTGTAGGTATATATACATGTATACTACACACATACACACACATTCTGGAAGAATGTTGATGCCTTTGACAGAACCTTCCTCCACAACATGTCTCACAGTTGACCCTTTCTCACTATTCACCAGTTCAGATCCTCAATAACCTCTCAACTATTGTAATCTGTCTCCCTGACTAAAGTTTTTTCAGACTCAAATACATTCTCACACAGCTGTCAAAGTGATTTTGCTTACGGGCCAATCTGGTCATGTCACTTCCCTACTTAATAAATGTCAGTGGCTCTCTGTTGTCTCTATTATAAAATATAAACTTCTGTGTTTGACATTTAAAACAATTCACACTCTGGCCCTAAACTTTCTTACCTGCCTCATTATACATTATTCTCCTTCCTATAATCTGCGGTCCAGCAAAATTTCCCTTCTTTCTGTTACACACATTTACACACAGCACTCCATTTATTTATTTATTTTTTTGCCTTTGCCCTGGTCATTCCCCACACATAGAATACATTTCCTGCTCACCTCTACTTCATAGTATTTCCTCCTTCAAGATAAATCCCGAGAACTATCTTTTACCTAAACCTTTCCTAATTGCCCCCAAGCACTAGAACCTCTTTCCATAATTACTTATATTTATATTTATTCCATACACTTTTTTCTACTTATAATTAATTATGCATGTGTTATCTCTCCTGATAGAATATAATCTATTGCTAAGAGTAGGGATTCTATAGAATAAAGGATATGGTAGACTTGGAGAAAGGAATTTCAAATGCTGCCTCAGACCTATAAAATTTGCTTGACTGCTCTGTGCCTCAGTTTCCTCATCTGTCATCTGTAAAATGGAAGGATTGGACTTATAAGTCTCTGAGGTTCCCTCTGGCTCTATGATCTCATGATTGTTTCATTTCTGTTTCCTGAATCCTCAGAATGTAGCACAGGGGCTTGATGTAGCAAGAGCTTAATACATGCTTGCTGACTGACTGACTGCTATCAGGAGTTGCTGAGATGGATACAACCACTTGCTCCTGTCCTAGATTATCACATTGTTTCAAGTGTGTGCATGTAGTTGTTACTTTTTTGTTTTTGTTTTTCCTATCCTTTATCTACCACTTCTGCAACTGTCAATTTGTGATGCTTCTAACTTATTGGTTTATTTAATACACAAATCTTTTTTCTTTTTTTAATTTTCAGGAGAGGGGTTGAAGATGACTGTACCTCCCCTATAGAGTGAAAGACTTGAGATCTGTGACAGTTACTTGCTGCTAAGAGACTTCTACTTACTTCCAGGCACATAACTACACTGCAGATGCTTAAGGGACATCTAGCTCTGGACAACTGACTTATTCCCATATAACAAGGCATGTAGCAGATAGAAAGATGTCAAAATAAGGGAGGAATAATAGTAACAAAACTAAGAGTCTTCACTGTATCCTGTGATACATCAAAAAAAATCACATCTTTTCTGACCCATTCCATTCCTTTTTCCTTCTTATGTGTTCTATCAAGATAAAGAACCTGCCATCATTTTAAGGTGAATATTGTATAGAGAAAGGGCTCAGTTATCCCACACTAGATGTTGACTCCCATATGCTTGGATCTATCTTGTTTTCCTTTCCCTCTGCTTTATTCCAACAACTAGTGGAACTCTTGCTACACTGTCTTGGAAAACTGATACTATTATTAGGTAGCTTTTGGTGGGGAGGGGGTCCAAGCAGTTTAGCACAAAAGAGAGCATTGCCCAATGTACAGAGATAAAGACTTGGGATCAATTCCTACCTTTGATATAACCTGACTGTGTGACACAGGGTAAATGTCACCTTCACCTTTCAGTGCCCAGAGCACTCTTCAAAGCTGTAAGGTGCCAATAGGAACTGAGATGCACTGTTAGAGGGGACTTTCTTCACTATGACTTCCCTCAATTCAAGGTATTTCAGGAGTGTTCCCAAATCCAAATAGTTTGGCATAGCTTTACTTTCACAATATGTTAGGAAATGAGTGCACCCATTCCAAGAGTGACTTTCATTTATATGAGTTGAAAAGATTACCTTTTTTCATGCCGTATTAAACTTCTGCATGTATATGAGTTCTAACACTACACCCACATGCTGCTAAATGGCTGACTAACACCGTGTTTTATGCATTGGTTCTACCAGACACTGGCACTGAATGCTAAGCAATGCATCCCTATTCCCATAAAATATTTATTATTCATTTCTATTAGCAGTAAAAGCTGGGGAGAAAACACAGACAATAAACTACATGGAAAATAGGTGTGGAGATGTAGAAAAGATATCTAGAAAATGACATCTCTTCAGTTAGGAAAACTGCATTAGTTGTCAAAAAGTTGGTGGGGTTCATAAGATCATAGTTTTAGAACCAGAAGGGACCTCAGATCATTTAGTAAATATTCTTCATTTTAAAGATAAATTCAGGCCCAGAAAGTTGAAGTGACTTGTTCTGGGTCTCATAGATAGTAAGGAGCAGAGCTGGGAAACAAACCCAACTTCTCTGATTTCAAATTCAGCCCTCTCCCCATTGTACCACAATGCCTCCAATCTCCATAACTTTATACTGGTTATGCCCTATATTTGGAATGTTTTGTCAATTCTCTGCCTCTTAGAATCCCTGAAAACTCAGCTGAGATGATACTTTCTGCATCAAGTCTTTACTGACATATCTCCTTCCCTCCTTTCAGTTTCTAGTCCTTTCTAAGGTAATCTTGTATCTAATCAGTATCTATCCTGTACATACCTATTTACTTACCATTTAATGTCTTCCATTTACCTTGCATCTATCTCATATATACCTATTTATACACCTGTTATATACCCCATCAGAAGGTAAGCTCCTTGAAGTCATAGACTGATAACATCCTTTCTGTGTATTGCCAGTGCTTAGTATGGTACTTGGATGTTAAATAAATGTCTGTTGATTTGCTCCCTATTTTTTTTTTTTGCTAAATTTGTGTTGCATATTTGAGATTTCAAACTCCTAGAGGTCAGTAGTTACTACAATCCAAATAATCTCCATAGTCCTTATGAGGGTGCCATGAACAAATAAATGCCTAAGGAATGTTTTTGATCAGATGGTGACATGGCCTATTTCCACTTTTTTTGACACCATTATATTTTTCCTACTCTAAGCAACATGACATATTATATGTACCATTTGTCTTTACACACTGAACAACCAGTTCTATTTTTCTGTGCTGACATTTATTTGTGTCACAGCATTTGGGCAAAGCTAGACAAAGATAATATCCTAATGTTCATAAGATCATATTGCATTGATATTGATTTGACCAGATGGTCAAAATTCCTCTGATCTCTGAGTTTTTCCCAGCACAGTCATGTAGGAGAAACATTACTAAATATCTGGAGTTTCTGATTCTTCTGCTTAATCTGTGTGACTTTAGGCAAGTTAGTAGCCTCTCTGAGGCTAAGTTTTCTCATCTATTTTTTTTTTCATTGACTTGAGTTTTTCTTAGCTGTCTCTGTTTTTGTCTTTTTATCTCCAATGTATTGCATGTTATGTTTACTTAATGAATACTAGTTAAATTAAATCTGTAAGATGGGGATAATAACACTTGCCCTGCCTGTCTCAACTGTAGATATAAGATATTGAATATGAAAGGGTTTTGAAAATGATAAAAGCACTATACCAATATACAGTACTCTTAGGCTTATGCAGAAATTGAGTATGAATTGAGCCCCAGAAAGAGTTAAGAGCATAAAGTTCACCCACTGATTTGAAATATTTTCTAATTAACTAGAATATCATGAGCACGACTTCAAAAGATCTATGCTTTATCATTAACTCTTTCCCATTGTGATGATAAAATGACCACTAGGAAAGTTTCTTCTGTTTCTTATCATCAACTTAATTTAAGTCAACAAACATTTATTAGGCCCCAACTATGCACCAGATACTAGTCTAAACATTAGGCTTATAAGGATGAAAAATGATACGTACTCTGCTTTACATCATGGGATCATAGAATTTATAGCTGGAAGAGACCTCAGAAATATCTATGTAGTCCAATTCCCTCATTTTACAATTCAAAGAGTTTACAACACACTGGGGGTTGGGGGAGAATCATCTATACATAAAGATACAATGTGATCTAAAAATAAAATGTGATAACAGCAAATGAGAAATGTAAACAATGTGTTATGTGAAACCTGAAGTAGAAAAGGTCAATATCAGCTGGGGCAAAGAAGGAAAGCTTCATGGAGGAATTGGAATATGAGCTGAACTTTGAAAAAAGAGAAGGCTTTTAATGGGTAGAGGTGAGTAGGGAGGATATCTCAAGAATGAGGGATGGTCCATGGAATCAACAGAAGAAGGAAGGTAGAATATGGGATGGGAAAAAGAGAAACTATTAACAGTTCAGTTTTTATTTCTCTATTTTATTTTAATGTCACTGTAATGTCTGAATACATAAATCATCTATCTCCTATGTAATAAGTTCCCATCACTCATCTCTAGGATGGGAGAGGCAGGGAGAAGAAAAATAAGAAAAAAAAAAAGAAAATTATGTGATAACTTTATTATATATTTAAAAGGAACAGCAAGTTGTACATAATAGATTTGCAGTTTCATGTATAATCATCTTTTTTTTCTATTCTACCATATTATTGAAATGCTTGTTTTATTTCTGAAGTTTAGAATAAAATAAAATTTTAAAAATGAAAAATAAAAATGAATGAAAAAAAAGAATAAATAGTTCAGCAACACTAACCAATATATCAACCAAATTCAACAATATATAAGTGTTCCACATCCACAATCCCGCACCTGAGCAACGAATGAATAGAGATTCACTTGGCTTCTTTTATTATTTTTTGCACTTAACAATATTTTTTCCCAATTACATGTACAGATAGTTTTCGACATTCATTTTTGTAAGATTTTGAGTTCCAAATTCTTCTCCCTCCTTTCCTTCCTTACCCCCTTCCCAAGACAGCAAGCAATCTGACATAGGTTATACACGTACATTCATGTTAAATATATTTCCAAATTAGTTATGTTGTGAAAGAAGAATCAGAACAAAAGGGAAAAATCATGAGAAAGAAAAAACAAACAAAAAAAGTGAAAACAAAATGGTTAAACCTACATTCAGACTCCACAGTTCTTCCTCTGGATGTGGATAGCATTTTCCATCATGAGTCTTTTGGACTTGTCTTGGATCACTGTATTGCTGAGAAGAGCTAAGTCTATGATAGCTAATCACTGCACAATGTTGCTGTTACTGTGTACAATATTATCCTGGTTCTACTCACTTCTCTCAGCATCAGTTCATGTCTTTCCAGGTTTTTCTGAAATCTGCTCATCATTTCTTATAGAACAATAGTATTTCATACATTCATACATCACAACTTGTTCAGCAATTCCCCAATTGATGGGCATTCCCCACAATTTCCAATTCTCTTTGGCTTCTTCTATGTCTAAGAATTCTTAGTCATTACAACTACACAGCTCTCAGTTTCATTTCATTATTCTTAGAATTGTCGTTCTATCAACTCACATTGTTACAGTCAACATGAAGAATACTTCCTGGGTTTTGCTTATTTCACTCTATTGATTCCTGAAAAGCCTTCCCATGTTTCTATGAATTCTTCATATTCATTGTTTCTTACAGAGTACTAATAACCCATTGCATTCATGTACCACAATTTGTTTAGAGATTCTCCAAATGATGGATATCTACTTTGTTTTTAGTCCTTTGCTACCACAAAAAGTGATGCTATAAATATTTTTGTGCACATGCAACCTTTCCTTCTATCTTTAACCTCCTTAAGAGTTTATGCCCAGTAGTAGGATCTCTTAGAGTTAAAAGGATGGGAATTAGTCACTTTTCATAGTATAATTCTAAATTGTTTTGCAGACTGGTTGAACCAATTCATAGCTCTATCAACAGTATATTAGTGTGTCTGTCTTCCCACTGCTCCTCTAATATTATTTCCACTTGCTATCTGTGTCAATTTGTTGTACAATACAATTTATATTGGAAAGCATATGGGGAAATGACATCTGGAATAAGCTATATCACATAATGCCAACCAAAAAAAAAGTAGAACCAACAATATACACTGACTATGTAAAGGAAAAAATTATACACAGATATACAGGAATGAATGGACAAAAAAAAAGTTTACAGACAACACAGAGGGAGTAGTTCATCTATTGTGGATATTTTGTGTGTAGATAACTTAGCTCATTTTCTTTTGATATTTTCACTTAATTTCATATGAAGTAATTTATCAAACAAAATGAGTGGTAAGCAGACATAGGAGAGAGACAGAGAGACAGAGAGACAGAGAGAGAGAGACAGAAAGAGAGCCAGCTTTGGATTTAAGAACACCTGGGTTCAAGCTCTGCCTCTCAAATATAATGGCTATGTAAACTTAGGCAAATCACGTAACCTCTCGGTGCACCAGATCACTATTTTAAGAGTGTAGGTTAGTTTCCATCCTGACAGATCCCTATAACAAGAAAACCACAGATGTGGGCCCAAAATAAAATAAAACAAAACAAGATAGAGGCAGACAGATGAGAAATCAACACCAGTTCTTCCAGTGCTCAGACTCCCTTGTTTGGTGGTATAATTGAAGCAAAAGTAATATTTGACAGAATATGAACTGTTGACAGAATTATGAAATTGTTAGAATTATACAGTAACTAAAAGTTGTATTTTTTAAGAATGTCCAAACTATCTGTTAAAGCATTTTTTTAAATAAAACTGGCCTCTGTGACTTTGTTATCTGACTTTTAAAAATACTTTCTTCCTATTATTAACTTGATAAAACATCAACATATATAACACATATTATATATAACAATATGTACAAAGGGACAGAAAGAAAACTGTGTATGACATTATTAACTTTTACATAAATTTTATTTTAAAATATATATTAAATATAACAAGATAGTAACAAAATTTCCTTCTTGACTGTCTCCCTCTGAACTTCCTTCTGTTCTCCTCTGGGTATTTTAATATGCTTATTTAATGGAATTTTCTTTTTTTTTTTTGCACCACAATCACTAGCCAACCACCTCACCCTGCTCTGTGTCACCCCTTTGTTTTGTATCCCTCCCCCAACCTCAAGTTGCCTTCCTTGATAATAAAGAAGTATAGCCAAGTAATACAAATTCGACATTAAGCAAGTCTGAAACTGTATATCGCACTATGTACCTCTAGTGCATGACTTGTTTGCCAAGAGGTAGGAAGCAAGATATTTTGCATCAAGTGAATCTGGAAAAAGTAGGTGTTGTAATCATGTTATGGGACAAAGGAAAAACAAACATTCAAAACATAAGAAAGGAATAAACAAGGAAAGCACATTATGCTAAAAATAACCATAGACAACAAAACAATATAAAAATCAAATGCACATATTTCAAACGCCTTGGCATCTAAATTAATAAGGGAAAAATCAGCTGGGTTGCAAGAGGTCATAGACAGTAACGCAACAGTGACAGGAGATTCCAATGTCTTTCAGTTTTTGCTAAGTCTAATAGAAAGTTAAATGAAAAAGAAAATATAGAACTAAACAAATTGTTGGAAGGTATCTCCTAAATATGACTGGTAAAGAATATACATATTTCTAAGAACCACCTGGAACTTTAAAAAAAAAAAAGATCCTGCATTAGGACATAAATGTATAAATATGTATGGAGATAGGTATATTTATATTTATATTTATAGTCATCTAAGACAAAAATCCCTTCTCCAATAGACAAGTGGTCAAACTATAGGAACAAAAATCTCAAAAAAAATCTCAAAAAAAAAACTGAGCACTACTAACAAACACATGAAAGAATGCTCCAAATCACTATTACTAAATGCACGTAAGAAAAAAAAACCCTTTGTTTTCACCTCACGCTTAGCAAATTGGCAAATATAACAAGATGTATGAACCAAGCACCCACCAAAATGTAGGCAGTTCTAGAAAAGCACTTCACTCCAACCCTAGAATCCATATTCAGGAAGCACCTGCAAACGCTGAGGCCCCTCCCTCTGATGGGATGACTCCTCCCAGATCCTGCCTTTAAGGAGGGAGCCCAGCTCAGCCATCCCTTCATTTCCTTGGGTTTGTACACCCAGGGTTCAGCACAGTGCTTGGCATATAATAAGAGCTTAGTAAATGCTTGTTTTCTCATTGAGTGGAAGGCACAACCTAGACTTCTAAGAGCAAAAATTCTTACCCAGCCTCCAGGGCTTTCATGTGGATTCATGCTTCTGATGCTCCTTAAGGACCAGGGGCCCCTCCTATGCTGATCCTGGAGTCAAAGTGTCCCTAGATCTCGCGAGAAGCTCTCAGTACCAGAGGCCCCACTGAGTACTGAGGCTCTCAAGTTTACCTACCTACCCTGGGGTGGTCTCGCGAGAGGCCGTCGGAAGAAAGGTACCCTAGGTCAGTCTCACGAGAAGTAAAAGCCGGTCAAGTTCAAGGATCGGGAACATGTTGTCGCGAGGCCACACGTGGCCCTCTTGGTCCTCTAATGGGGCCCTTTGGCTGAATTCAAACTGGCCAGGAGGCCGCAGGTTCCCCAACCCTGGTCTAGTACAGCGTTTCTCAGTATCTATCCCTGTTCTGCAGACAAAACAGCCTCCCTTCCTTTTCTCATAGAAGGCAGTAACCACTAAGCCCATTGCCAACCACTGTAGGAGGTAGGAGCACTCCCCCACCTCCGGCCACCTTTCTGGATTATCCCACAGACTTGCCTAAGAGAGGAGCCTGTAGGAGGGCAAGGGCGGGGCAAGCTTTGTCTTTATAATTGCTCAGTAATTAGCTTTATTTGATTGTTACTTTCTCTTTCATCCTACTGTCATAGGATGTATTGTTTTGATTCCACTTCACTCCAGTCACAACTTATCACATTAGATAAGAATAATATAGCATTTATGTGTTGCTTTAAGGCTTGCAAAGAAGCTTTACAAGTATTATCTCATTTTATCCTCACCACTGTCCTGGGAGGTAGATATATTTATTATTCCCATTTTACAGATGTAGAAGCTGATGCAGAAAGGAGTTAAATGACTTGCCCAGGGTTACACAATAAGTGAATGAGGTTGGACTTGAAAACTAATTTTTTTTTCTGACTGTAATTGCCACTGGGTATCAGGTTATTAAATGTTAGGAGATCAAGCATGAGCTTTCTTCCTCTTTTGCTTGATCCTTCTAAACATTTATATTTTTTCGTATCTCTCTATCATAGAAAAATGTACTCCTTTTCCTTGCAAAGGTCAATGTCTTTATCTTACAATCTACCTAATTGTAGCCAATTTAGGACTTTGCTCTCTCTCAATTATCAGATTTCTTTTTACCATGTCCAACCTCTCACTTTTCACTTACTTCTGCACCTCAACCTTCAAACAAGTTCAAATATTTCCTGTTTTGAAAAATTAATTCTCTTGACCCAACTACCTCTTGAATTTCTGTTTCTTCTTTTGTGCCACAAAAATTCTTGAATAAACCATAAAATCTTCAGATTAGAAGGAACATCAGAGGCTATCCAGTCAAATCTTGTACTTGAACAAGAACCCACCTACAGCGTACCCAACAAGTATGTCCCAAAACATTGCTTGAAGCCTTCTAAATCATCCACACTCACTACCTTTCTTTCTCATTACCTGCTAACTCCTTTTAATCTAGTCTTTCCTAAAATGATGCTGAAATTTTTATCTTAAAGGCCACTAGTGACTTCCTAATTACCATTACAAATGGTACTATTTTTTTCAATCCATGCCATCTAAGATTTCCCTACAGCATAAATGACTAGGTTCTCCTTCGTGAAATCCATTCCTTAGTATCACTGACATTATTCCCGGTTCTGCTTTCCCTTCTTGCCTTGGACATCTCCTGTTCCTCCCCTTATGCCTTAAATTATGAACTTTATCCAACATCTATTCCTTGGCTCCTTTGTCTTACTCTGCTTTCTGATCTCAGTTTCATCAACTCCTATGACTGGATTTCATGGCAGATACTACCCATCCAGTACTTAATTTTTATCTAAATGCTTTATATTATATTGATTTATTTCTTTATTTATTCAACATTGTTTACAATTTAAAGTAGTTTATGGTTTTGTTAGATGAGATAAAATCAAATATTAGGCATTTTAACTAGATAAATGGGTCATTTTTTGCTTTAAACATGTCTATAGCTAAATTCCCCAACTTTTCCCACATATGCTTGGTTTCCTGACTTCTCAATTTCTATGAATAACATCTGAAGGAAACAGAATTGCTGTTATCAACCAATCGTCAATCATTTTTAAAGTGTCTGTTTATGTTTCAGACACTGCAAGAGGAACAGAGGATAGGAAGACACAAATGAAATAGTTCCTACCCTCAAGGAGTTGACATTCTATAGGAGATAACATGTACAACAGATGAAGAAATGAGTCCCAGAGAAGTTAAAAGATTTTCCCAAGATATAAGAAGTGGCAGGTCATTATTCAAACCAGGATTCTGTGATTCCAAATCCCATGTCCTGTTCTCAGTACCATACTATTTCTATTGTAAACTCTCCAATTTAAAAACAAACAAAAAATCCTCACTGCCACCACCAACAACAAAATAACACTATACCATCTAACAGTTAGTTAATAAACCTATATTAAACACCTACTATGTACTAGGAACTTTGTTAAATGCTGGGGTTACAAAGAAAGGTAAAAAGATAGTCCCTATTGTCAAGGGGCTAACAGGCTAATGAGGGAAACAGCATGCAAACAACTATGTACGAACTAGGTGTATACTGGAGGAAAAATTGAAATGATCAACAGAGGGAAGTCACTAAAATTGAGGGGGATCTAGAAAGGCCTCCTGTAGAAGGGAGGATTTTAGCTAGTACTTTAAGGAAGTCAGGGAAGCTCTTGGGTGGTAATGAGGTAGGAAATAATTTCAAGTATAGAGAACAAATAGTGAAAATGCCCGGAGTATCTTAAACAAGAAAGAGCCAAGAGATCAGTGTCACTGCATCACAGAGGACGTGGAGCACTTTGTTATATGAAGGGGCAATGATAGTATCTAAATCGGTTTAAATAGCCATACACAGGAAGCGAAATGCCAGTCTTTAGAAATGTTCAAACCTTTTCTAAGGTCTTGGGGGTTCAAAATGGTTTGGGGAGGGGTCCACAGAAACGATTGTTATACAAACTGTAGCCTAGTATCATAATCCTAAGAAATCTCTGTATTTGAGGGAAATTATGTTAATCAACTGGGTTTTCTGTTGAAATTCCCCCTTTGACCATGCTTTGCCATTATATGTGGATAATTCAGTAGCCAAAGGATTTAAAGAGCAGCATGGTTTCAGCATACTGTACCAGAGTAGAAAAATGAGAAAATGCTTCAAAAATGACTATTTTTATTGTCTTGACTGAATGACAGCTATTTAATAAATAATGCCATGCATACATTTTCTCTGGGAAGCTTAAAATGCACCTTTCTCCTGGCTGATTATATGAAAGCTTAGCTTAAAAAGCATAAAAGGGGAAGGCAGAGGGAGAAGCATTTGATGGTCAGGAGAAATGATCAGAAACTGACTGATGGGACTTTTCATTTTGTTTCCCCCCCAAAAAAATGCATTGTGGAAGGAAGGGCAGCATCTGAAGTTAGGTGAGACCCCCTTTTTATCTGTCTTAGCCAGGTTGTTAAATAGAACTCAGTTACCTGTGAGTCTAGCTTCCTACAAAAGATCTATGATTATTACCCACCTCTTCCCCCCACCGAAATCAAATCCCTTCCCAAAGTGTGGTATTTTAAAAAACCCTTCCTAATCCCTTTTCTCCAAAGGAATATTCCTTTCAAATAACTGATGAATGAAGGCATCCATCAGTTTCTACTTAAATGACAAGTGGACAGGGTAACAGAAGAAACACATAAAGCCGTATTATCTAAGAGCTTACCAATTCAGTATAGCTTTCAACACCAGTGATAATGAGATGTTACAGCTCAGTGGTGTGCAGCATTGTTCATCTCCCAAAGGTGTTTCCCTGAGAAAACATATCCAGATGTGTAGCTCCTGTGTGTCTAAAAGCCATTGTCCTCACTTATACTAGTGGAAAAGGAGTAAACATAAAAATAGGGTAGGTAAGACCAACTGAATTTTTAACTGTACTGAAAGAGATACCTTTCCAGGTGCATATGTATCCCAGTAGCAAGTTTTGTTTTTTTTTGACACAAATTCACGTTATTCTTAGTTTTATAGAAGTACTCCGAAGTTTTGAAAGTCTTGGTCTGTCCCTTGTGGCTTAAAAAAAAATGATGCCCTTTTCATAAAAGTAGAATTTAAAGGAGTTCATCATTTAGTTGTTGCCAAAGTCAGTGAAGTGCAGTATAGACAGTGAGCACTGAGTAATGACAACTGTTAGACTGTGGAAGAGAGAACTGAAGTGCTATTTAAGTCTCTGTTTCTTTATTTGTAAAACACTTTTACAATACTTACCTCACAGGGTTAATGTGTGGAATAAGGAATATGTACTGTGAGCCTAATTTTACATAAAAATATGAGTTATTATTTTTAATCATGTTTGATGAAGCTCAGATACAAATAGTCCTAAGTCAAATTTCTATCCTGCTCTTGTTTATATTTAATTTTTGTGTACTATTGCATAGGCAGATAAAATAACTTTTTTTCTGTAATTGGAAAAAAGTGTCAATATGCAAGCTTATTATCTGAAGGACTATGTCTGTCTTAATATAATGAGTTTGTTAGCATACTTTCTTTCTTGAATTTTTCTTTTCTCTTTTTCTTTTTTTGGAGAATTATTTAGCAGTGGAACTGGTTGTTCTTTAAAAATTTGATAGACTTCTGAAAATCTATCAGTCCCAAGAAGTTCTTCTCCTTCTACTCCTCTTTGATAGTTCTTTTACAGATAGGTCAATTTCTTTTTCCAAGACAAGATTATTAAGAATTTTATTTAGTCTTCTGTTTTTTTTGTTTGTTTGTTTGGAAGGTATTCTATTTTATTTGTATTCTAAGTTTTGTTAGCAAATAACAGTGTAGTGGGGTCTGATGATTCTTTCTGTTTCTTCTGATATTTTTGTGATTTTACCTTGTCCATTTGTTATTTTGTTGATTTGTCTGCCTTTTCTTTTTTTTAATCAGATTTTCTAAAGGTTGATCAATTTTGTTAGTCTTTTCAAAGAGCCACTTTTAATCTTTTTTTCCATTTCTATAGTATTTTCTGTTTCCAATTTGTCAATTTCTCCTATTATTTTCAAACGTTCTCCTTTGCTCATATTTTGAATTGTTTATTTGTAGGAGGGAGCTATAATGAATGTAGTGCTGGGTCTGGGGTCAGGAAGACTTGAGTTCATATATGACTGCAGACACTTAGTAACTGTAGGACCCTGAGCAAGTCACTTAATTTCTGTTTGCTTCATCTATAAAATGGGGCAAATAACAGCACCTATCTCCCAGGGTTGTTGTGAGAATCAAATGAGATAATAATTGTAAAGTTCACATTTTGTTGGGCACACAATATGTATTATGTAAATATTAGTTATTATATAGTCAGTTAATTAATTCTCTTTTGTTTTCTATTTTGTTGCTACATGTTTTTAGGTATATTGATTTTGCCTAGGCTTGTTTTCGCAGCCTCTCAGAAATTTTGGCAGGTTGTTTGATCATTATCATTGTCTTTCACAAAATTTTTGATTGTCACTCTGGTTTGTTCTTTGACCAGTTCATTATTTAGGATTCCATTATTAAGGCTCCATTTGATTTTGCATTTTGTTTCCTTTTGATGAATTTGTTCACTATTTTATGTCTATAAAGGATGTATTTGCAAGTCTTTTTATATTTATTTCAATATATCTGTGTTCTGATATATGGTCTTTTTTTTATAAAAGTTGTATGTGTTGTTGAGAAACAAGCATATTCTTTGGCTGTCTCATTTAGAAATATTTAATATGTGTTTGCTAGAATTATTAATTTTTTTTGGTTGGGGGAGACAATCAGGGTTAAATGACTTGTCCAGGGTCACACAGATGACACAAAGTGTAGGAGGCAAAATTTGAAATCAGGTCCTCCTGACTTCAAGGCTAGTGCTTTATCCATTGTACCACCTAGCTGCTCCTTTGAATTATTAAATGTGTAAACTATGTGTCTTGGAATTTGCATCATAGAACTTTAAAAAAATTATTGAGACATCCATATCTTCTTTTGCTTGATGCCTATCCTCTACTTGTACATTCAAGAGTTCTGAGTAGTTTTCTTTTTTTTTTAAATTTCTTGCATTTTTTTTCTAGGCAATTGGGGTTAAGTGACTTGCCCAAGGTCACACAGCTAGTAAATATCAAGTGTTTGGTTTGAGGCCGGATTTGAACCCAGGTCCTCCTGCCTTCAGGGCCAGTACTCTATCCACTGCACCACTTAGCTGCACCAATTTCTTGCATTATTTTGTTCAAATTTTTTGGCTTGTTCTTCTAGAAAGTTTATTCTCTTCCTTTCTATTTTTCTGACATTCTATACTTCAACGCCATGCCTCACTTGCAGCATTTTTATATAATATTTTAGTTTTTATCAATTGCATGTAAAAACAATTTTAAAATTCTTTTTTAAAATTTTGAGTTCTGAAGTCTTTTTCTCTCTTCCTCCCATCTCCCTCCCCCAGATGATAAGCATCTTGATGTAGGTTATACATATCCAATTATGCATAGCATAGTTCCGTATTAGTCATGTTGTGAAAAAAAACAGAACACACACACATACACAAAGTGGAAAGTAGTTTGCTTCAATCAGCATTCAGACTATCAGTTCTTTCTCTGGAGGTGAATAGCATTTTCCATCATGAGTCCTTTGGAATTATCTTGGATCATTGTATTACTGAGAATAGCTAAGTCATTCACAGTTGATCATCCTAAGGTGTTGCTGTTAATATGTATAGTGTTCTCCTGGTTCTGCTCAATTCACTTTGTATCAGTTCAGTCTTCAGCTGCAGTCTTACCCTGGAACTCCACTCAGCACCTGGGGATTTCTCATCCTGGAAGATCCTACTAATATGCCACATCCCCTTTCTCTCTTTTACCATTGATGAGTTCCTCCTGAGCTCTCAATTTTTGAGATGGGCCCAGTTCAACCAAACTTACTTTTCCTCTCAACTACGTTTTTGGCTTTCTACCAAATCTATGTGCTAAATATTTTAACTCTCTCAGTCTACTCCCTACCCATGAACTATTTTTTACTTCCCTTTTATGCATTGTTTTCCTGAACTAAAATGTAATTTCCTTGAGGACTATCTTTTTGCTTCAATTTTTATACACAGTACTTAACACAGTGCCAAGTACCTAGTAAGTGCTTAAATGTTGTTGTTATTGTTGTTTGCCTTGCCTTGTCTATGATACTTTAATTGCCTCTATGCATCCTGTCTGACATCAATGTGTTTTGTCTGTATAGAGATGATATATTCTTTTAATGTTATTACTTTGTCTTTTTCTTGTTCCAGATTGTCCTTCATTTCAGTATATTTGTATTTACCAATCATTTGTTCATTTTTACTTCTTTGGGGAGACACCATTCTTTATTAAAAATTTTTGGGTTTGTTTTTGTTTTCTTTTAATCTTGTTAATGATTTCTTCTGGGCAGGCCATAAATTCTTCCCTTTTTCCCTTTTATCTTCTTTTCTCAGGATTCTAATTTTTCTCTTGAACCATTCAGGAACATTCTGCTACAGTTACATGTTTTTAGGGAAATCAACAAGTTGATTTTATTAGGTTAGCTTGATTTTCTTTGTCTTGCAATATTTATTTAAAGACATTTGCAATCATTTAGATGTCTTAGTGCCCACATTTTGGCCACATTTTCTCTTCTTTTTAAATATTATCTTTGTTGATTTATTTGTTTATTCTCTAGGTTCTTAACTGAGTTTTCTTCCCTTTGAGATTTAAGTAGTTTAGACTTTTTCCATTGTATTTCCCTGTAGGTCACTTTCTTATTTGTTCTGTTTTGATGTTGGATTGCCCAGGGCTGGCCTTCAAAGATATCTCAATATTCTCCCACATTCAGGAATTCACTTTTCACTGACCTCATTCCCTACTCCAGGAGGCTTTAGGGAAAAAAGAATTGGTCCCATTATTCCTAGCTGAATTCCAGTCCACTTTTCTTCAGGCCTGGTATATCCTGATACACAATACATCCTGGTTTTTATTGTTAGTCATGTCTGATTTTTCCTTCTCCATATCATTTTACAGATGAGGAAAATGAGGCAAACAAGGTTAACTGACTTGCCCAGGGTCACACAGCTAGTAAGTGTCTGAAGCTAAATGTGAACTCAGATCTTCCTGACTTGAAGTCTAGCACTCTATTCATTGTACCACCTAGCTGCCCCATATCTGCTAATACCCTTCCACAGTTCCTATGGTTATTTAGTTCTCTGACTAAAGGCTCTCCCCTTAGGCAAAACATATGCTGCCTTTTTTCCTACAGCTTCAGGTCCTCTGCAAGTGGGTGGAGGAATTGAAGACTACTTGTCAATCAGACTAAAGACTTTCAAGTCACTTCTCTTTCTTCCTTAGCAAGTTCAATACTTGATTCATAATTTTTCTCTTGTCAACTCCTATTCTTATACTAGAGGACATACATATTGACTCACCCTCAAACACCTTAACAGTTTAGTTTCTCAACTTACTCACTTTTCATGACCTACTCTTATATATAACCTACTCCTCAGCCATATACAAAGATGGTAATAACTTTGATCTGGCCATCACCCACAAATCTACCAGTCTTATGTTCAAGAATTCCAAAATTTCCTTATCTGATAATAATCTATTGGCTTTCTACCTTTTTGTCTCACTTTCCTTACCAAACCCTATTCTTCATGTACACTATGAATTCCAATCCCTTGATTCCTCAGTTCTCTCTCAGGCCATCACTCCTGAACTAGTCACTTTCTCCTTTTTTATTTTCTTCTGAATTTTGACCTCTTGGTGAGCCAGTTCAACTCTATAGTGTCCTCTTCTTTTTAGTATCTGGCTTCCTTATTATATCACTGATTGTGCCAGCCTCAGCCTTGGATAACTGCTACCATCTGCTGCCTCTGCTCTTATACAAGTGCTGCTGAATGAAGGGCAGAGAAGATCACATAACCATTCTAATTGACTACACTACAAATTTATGTTACAAAACTTCAACTAAGCCCTCATTGCCACCAGGAAATCTTTCTACCTTTCCCTTATCAACTTACTATTCCACTCTCCATTGAAACTCTTCTGAACCTTTTCAGTACTCCTCAAAACTCTTATGCCCTCCATTCCCCCAACCTCTCAACTGAGAACCTTGATTCACATTTTACAGAAAAAATGAGGCCATATGCTGTGATCTCCCTCTTCTCCCCCATTCCTCATCTTATATCATTCATATGCCTTCTGTTATTATCTCCTCCAACCCTGTCTTACACAAAGAGGTAGCCTAACTTTTTACCAAGGCCAACCCTTCTACTTACATAAGCAATTTCATTCCATCACATCTCCTTTAAAAGAGGAACTTTATCTAAAAATCTCCCTGCCTAATGGTTCCTTCTCTGCTACCTACAAACATGCCTATGTCTCATGCATCCTCAAAAAACCTTCACTTGATCTTCTTTTCTTGCTCACAGTTATCCTATATCTCTTCTGCCTTTTGTGGCAAAGTTCACTTATAAGGTGATTTTCAGTGCCTCCACTTTCCTCTTATTCTCTTCTTAATGCCTTAGAATTCAGCTTCCAACCTCATCATTCCAAGTTATCAATGGTTCCTTAATTGCCCTATCCAATTGTCTTTTCTGTCTTCATTCTTCTTAACCTCACTACAGCCTTTGATCCAGTTGATCACACTGTTTTCCTCAATATTCTCTCCTATCTAGGTTTTAGAGACATTATTCTCTTTGAGTTCTCCTCCTATCTTTCAGACTATTCCATCTCAGTTTCCTTTGCTGAATCCTCTTTAAATCACTACCTCTAACCACAGGTGTTCCGCAGGGCTTTGTCCTGTACCCTCTTCTCTTCTACTTTTATACTCCTTTACTCGGTCTCACCTTGATCTCATCAACTCCCATTTAATTTGATTAATTAACTTCCATCTCTCTAATGATGATTCTCACATCTAAATATCCTTCCCTAACAACCTTCCGTCTCATATCTCCAACTATTTTTCAGATATCTCTAATTGGATGTCTGATAAACATCTTAAACAATACATCCAAAATTGAACTCATTATTTTTCCTCCCTGAATTCTCCCCCACCCTCAAAATTTCCCTATTACTGTTAAGGATATTACCATTCTCTCAGTCCCCTAGACTCCCAACTTATATGTCATCTTCAATTTCTCATTCTATCTTTCCCCTCATATCCAATCTGGTGCTAAAGCCTGTTGATTTGACTTTTAACATATCTCTCAAACATGGTCTCTTCTCTTCTTTGAATACTGCCACCACCATGATACAGGCCCTCACTACCTCATTCCTGTATTATTGAAATAGACTGCTAGTTGGTCTCCCAGTCTGTGGCTTTCCCCATTCTAGTCTATCTTCCATTCATTTGCCAAAGTGATTTCCTAAAGGGCAGATCAGAATATCACACACTCACACTCAATAAACTCTAGTGGCTCCCTATTACTTCTTTGATCAAATACAAAATCCTATGTTTGACATTCAAAGTCATTCATAGCTCCCACATACATACTTTTACAATCTTCTTATATCTTATTCTCTGCCACATAATCTTCAAACCAGTGACTCTCTTTTCCTTGCTGTTTTATGAATGAAATTCCTTCTCTCAGCTTCCACCATTTTCTCTAGCTGTCCTACCATACCTAAAATGTTCTCCCTCCTCATCTCTACCTACTGTCTTTCCTGGCTTCCTTCAAGTTCCAACTAAAGTCCCACCTTCTACGGAAAACCTTTCCCAATCTCTCTTCATTCTAGTGCATTCCTTCTGTTAATCATTTCCTATTTATCCTGTATACACTTTGTGCATGTTTGTTTGCTTGATGTCTTCCCCATTAGATAGTGAGCTTCCTGAGGGCAAGGATTGTCTTTTGCCTCTTTTTATATCCACAGGGTATAGTACAGTGACTGGCACATAGTAGGCACTTAATAAATGCTTAATGACTGATTGACAATTGAGAATGTATACATAGCACTTTGCCTAGCATTTTTAATATTCATTAATACATATATGAATGTATATATATACATATATGTATGTATGTATATAAAAACACTTCTGATATTTTTATTACCCTCCTCAAATAAATGGAAGTTTTCGTATAAAGAGAAATTCTTCAATCCGAAAATTTTATTGATGATATAGTAAATTCTCAATCATACCCCTTAAAATTTGGGGTCTCATTACACAGAGGAGAGCCTAATACAGTTCCTAGCTTAATTTCCCCTAAGTTGCTTGGAAAGTACAGTTTTCATGTTTCCAATTGAAGCTAGGGCACAGTCACTATAGAAAAGTATTAGAATATAGCCCTAGGAGTCAAGTACCCAACAAGATGGAGGACTAGAAATATTCTCTAGTGCTTGCTAACTCTTAAAAACACTTCTAAAAAAGGAATTATGAGCCAGAAGAAAAGCAATTACACCTGTTTCTACAAGCCAAGACAAAAATAAAGATGCCTAATAAGGTAAACAACATTGTGAATTAACAATAGAGAATGCTAATTCCCAACTTGATCAACAAGTACTCCTCCCCACCAGCTTTCATACTTGGTAGAGTACACAATCTGACACATTAGCTTGTATTCTGGGATCTACTCAGCAAAATTTTGCTTCTGGCCTTGTACTTTTTGCCAGAACATCCTTGACCTGTCCTTGCTGTATCATTCTATAGTCTATCCTTCAACTCTGCCCACCTACTTGTAGAAGATGTGGACCTATAGGAAGAAGGCAGCACATGCTGTGCTCAAGGTGAGAGGTTTTAGTCAGAGAACTAGATGTACACTTATGTACATTTTAATGACCCTATTTCTATTTGAGCTTGACACCAATGATTTACATATTGCCTCTCCCACTAGAATATAAGCTACCTGAGGATGAAGGCAACTTTTCTCTTTGGGTTTGATTATACAAAGATAAAAAGAAAAAAAAATAATTCATGCCCTCAGAGTTTCATTCTTCTTGGAGAAAGAAGAGCACCATCTCCAGAAGAAGGGCTTATACAGGAAAATTTGAGAAGAGAGTTTTAACAACTATGGAATATCAGGAAAGACTTGCCACAAGGAATAGTACATTTATAGATGAAGAAACAGGTTCAGAAAAATTAAGTCCATGGTCAGACTCTTAATAAATGTCAGAAATAGAATTAAATCCCAAGTCTCTTCTTAATCTAAGTCCATTGCTCTTTCCCCTATACCATGCTGTCTCCCACCATCCCTGGGCAGCCACTGAACTTTATTTGTTTTGTTTTGTTTTTAAGTTTTAATTTCTAAGATTCATCAAAAAATATAAATAAAGTTATCCAGTTTTATTTCATCCCGCCTTAGCTTCACTTGACAGCAAGGATGTCTTGATTTGTTTTGTTTTACCTTATTCTGCTGATTGATCTAATTCTATAACTAGGGCAATTTCCCCTGAACCTATTATTGGGTTAATACCTTGTGCTAGCCTTTTTTTCTCACCATCAGCATATGTTGAGCAATGAAGCACAAAATTTGCAAATGGTTCCTTAATTTCAATACATAAATGAATCCTGCTTTTCTATTTTATTTATTGTCATTTTTTCCACCAAAGAGTATTTTGTCATTTTTTTCTCTAATTAAGAGGTGAATTAAAGAAAAAAACCCTAAAGAATTTTACCTCAAATAATGATTTTCCATTACCAGCTACCCTTGAATAATAAGAACTATGAACTAAATCAGGCAGAAATAAGGTTTCTGCTGGGAATTCTTAACAATAGAGGTAGAATTTTTTCCTAGAATAATTAAGCTAAATGATAAGGTTTTTTCTTTCCCCCTTTTTTTTAAAGGCCCAAAAGGAAAATATGTATATTGAAAGTATAATGAGTTTTTTAAGAGCTTGTTACAGGTTTGGGAGTTCATCAGTTATTCCATCAATGGGATAATACACTGCCCAAGTAGAAAAGGTCTTTAAAGCAATTATATAAGGTTAATTGTATAAAATTAGCATACCTAATATGATATCAACTCTACTAAGTGTGGTGAATAATGAATACTATCTAAGGGCATGTATTAATTCATTTACCTGGCCATCTACTCTTAACAGCAATAATCAAATGATTGAAGGGGGGGTTAAAAATGAAGAAACCATCTATAATAGGTTTTATTTTTTTAAAGAGCTGCACCTTTTTAAAATTGAGAATTATATGAATTTATTAATATATTATCTTTGTTTATGATCATCTATATTCCAATAATGTGCTTATAGGTTGTAGCCATTTCAAATAAATATTAAAAAAATATGAACCTCCTTCATAGATTATAAAGATGCACAAAGTAAACTTAAAGATATGAGCAATTATAGTTATTAATCTGCAATTTTTCCATTAACATATACTTGTAATGTCTATCAAAAGATTTAACCAAACATATTGAAACACTACAAAATAATCTTTGTTGGTTATTCCTAAGCAAACTTACTAGATTTACAATAAAAGCCAAATGGTTTAATTCAATTCACCAAACATTTATTAAATGTTTATTACATTCAAGGAATCATGATGGGAATATAAAGATTCCTGTGATACAATTCCTGTACTTCAGGAATGTACAGTTCAGTTGGGAGGAGTCAGGAGTAGATGATGTAATTACAAATATATATGATAAAAGATGGAACATGATAAACATAAAGAAGAGATCCAAACAAAGTGCTCAGGAAAATTCAATAATGTCATATTAAACTGAGAGGACTATATAGAACTTCATGAAGCTGGACAAGTCTGAATGTTATTTTGAAGGAAGAATTACAGAGGATGTAGGAAAGGTAGAAGAACATCCCAGATATCTGGGAAACCTGTCTTAATTCACAATGGAAACAAGGTAGAGATACAAAATTGAATTATCTATACTATTTCAGCTTAGCTAAAACTTACGGTGCATGAAATAAGGCTGGGAATAAAAAAGAGGAACCAAATCAAGGAGATTGTTCAATGATAGGCTATATAGACTATACTTTTTTTAATCAGATATTAGATATAATTAGGCCCGTGCCTTAGGAAGATTATTTTAAAAGCTGCATGAGGGTAATTTGCGAGACATTGGAAGGTAAGAGAACTATTTAGAAAGATGATAAAGTACTATAATTCAGAAGTGAGGAAGGCCTGAATTAAAGTAGAAGCAATGTAAATTAAGAGGAGAGGGGAAAATAGATGTTAGTGGTATGATGCAAATGGAATCAACAAGATTTGACAACAAAGAATTAAGGGGAGGATGAGATAAATAAAAGAGTGAAAAATAACTCTCAGGTAATTTTTAAGCCCAGGTGACCAAAAAAAGAAATAACCGAGATCAATCATGATCCAAACATTTCTTTCAGAAGTATTCACTATGTCAGCCTAACACAATGTTTATAGTCAGGAAGTAAAGCTGGAATAATGAAACAAATAAAGATTCAAATCATGAAGAGTTATTGTGGTGATAGGGAATGTTTCAGGCATGAACCCATAAGGAGAGAATGATTTTAAAATATCTACAAACAAAGGCCCCAAAGAAAAAACATAGCTTAGGAGCAAATTTGCCTAGAATTCATGGAAAGGATGAAATACAAGTTTTAAAATGTTTAAATGATGTTATAAATAACATGAGAGGGATAGGAGAAAGAATTGGAAGAGAAGTGAGAGTTACAAAAGAAAGAATCAGAAAGGGAATTAATGGCACAGAAGGTATAAAACTTTGCCCAAACAGATTTCTGGAAAAGAATGGACCAAATAGAAGATAATGCCTCCATAAGACAACAAGAAATATTAAAACAAAGTCAAGTAGCAGCAAAATGTAAGACCTATAAATATCAGATCAAAGATTGATAGTTTAAGATCATTAGACTATATTACAGTCATAACAAAAAAGACCTTAAACATATTTTAAAAAATTATAAATGAAACTATCCAAATATATTAGATACAGAAGGCAAAGTAGAAATTGAAAGAATCTACTAGTCACCTCCTAAAAGAAGCTTCAAAATAGAAACTTCTGGGAACATTGTAGACAAAACCCAGAACTTCTAGTTCAAAGGAAGAAAATATGTATATATCTATATCTATATCGATATCAATATCTATATCTATATCTATATGTGTGTTTGTGTATTTATATGTGTGGAGACAGAGAGAGAGAAAGAAAGAGAGAGAGAGAGAGAGAGAGAGAGAGAGAAACCAGAAAGAAATAATTCAAGTATAAGAAGCCACAGTCAAGATCACATATGATTTTGCAGTTATTACTACAGTGAAGTGGATAACTTGGAATACACTATTTCAGAAAGCAAAAATATAGGCTTATGCAGATCTTTCTGTGATGGCTAAGAATTGGAAATCGAAGGGATGCTCATCATTTGGGTAATGGCTAAACAAGATGTGGTATATGATTATAATGGAATTTTTTTGTGCTATGACAAACAGGATGATTTCAGAAAAACCTGAAAAGATTTACATGAACTGATGCAAAGTGAAATGAACAGAACCAGGAGAATTTGATACACAGTAACAGCAATACAGTTTGACAAAGCTATTATGACTTAGCTATTCTCAGTGATACAATGATCCAAGACAATCCCAAAGGATTAATAATGAAGCATACTATCTGCTTCCAGAGAAAGAACTGATTTTTTTTAATACAAACTGAAGCATGCTATTTTTCACTTTCTCTCTTTCATTCTTTTTTTTTATTTGAGTCCTCTTATACAAAATTACTAATATGGAAAAATTTTACATGATTGCACGTGTATAACCTATATCTGATTGCTTACCATCTCAGGGAGGTGGGAGGAGAAGGAGGGAGGGAGTGGTAGAATTTGGAACTCAAAGCTTTAAAAAAATGTTTTAATATGTAATTGAGGGAAATGTACACACACACACATATCTTATGTGTGTATGTATGCATGCATGTATACATGAATGTATGTATATAGGCTTATAACCAAGAATAACTTACCCACTTAAACTGAAGGATAATCTTACTGGGGGGAATGAACTTTTAATGAAATAAAGGACTTAAAAGCATTCCTAATGAAAAAGAGTAGAGGTGCAAAAAGCTTGAAATATGAATGGAAGAGTTGAAAAAAACTTTTTTTTAAAAAAGTAAATATCAATTAGTAATATAAGGGACTAAATCAGAATAAAGAGTTTACATTCTAATATAGGGAAGTGATACATGTCTCCTCTCTTTTCCTAATATGATGGGGAGGGAAATAAGTTAAGATTATATAAGTATTAAATGTTTATATTTTAACACAGGGAGATGATACAGATCTCTCCTCAGAACCCTATTATTATCGGGGTGATAGATAAGTGTACCTGAAAGTACTTTTGTTATGCTTTAATGCTTTAAAGAAAGATGAAAGAAAAAAGAAAAGGAATACACTAAAGGGGGAAAGAATGAGGGCAGGGAAGAGAAGGGAGAAGTACAGGGAAATTATCTAACATAGTGGTCTTTGTAAGTAGAAGACTATAAGAACAAGAACAGGTGAGGAAAGCCAACATTTGAACCTCACTTGCATCTGAATTGGTCAAAGGAGAAAAGAATACATACATAGTTAGGTGCAGAAATAATTTTACTCAACAGAAAACAGGAGGGGAAAAGGAGAATAGAAAGGGAGGAGAGATTAAGGAGTAGGTTAGTTCTAAGCAAAGAATCCAGGTTTTTCTGATTGTGAACAAAGCGCTCTATTCATTGTACTAGTGGAATGTTAGTGGATGTGATGGAGTAGATACAATGGATAAAGTGCTGGGCTTGAGTTAGGATGACTCATTTTCTTGAGTTTAAATCTGGCCTAAGATACTTAATAGCTGTGTGACCTTGGGAAAGTCAGTTGGGAAAAGTCAGACTTTTGCCTGAGTTTTCTCATCCATAAAATAAGCTGGAGAAGGAAATGGCAAAGTACCCCAGTATCTTTGCCAAGAAAACAATCCCAAATGGGATCATGAAGAGTCCAAAACAATTGAAATTGACTAAACAACAACAAACAAAGAAACTCTGAAGAGGATGTAAGGAGAAGAGGTGTTTAAAAGTCAGGGGAAAGAGAAAAGGAGCAGTAGAATTCCAGGAAAAAAATATTATATCAAAACTACAGTACTGGTGCTGAGCATACTTTTGCCTTCACATCACTCTCTTCATTCTAAAAATGCATGAAAGGAAACAAAGAGAAGGAAAAAGATAAGAGAATAGAATGGAGCACAATTAATGATCATAACTGTGAATGACAATGAGAATTCAGTCAACTCACTCATAAAGTAATAACAGCAGAATAGATTATCCATTATAATCCCACAGTACATTGTTTAAAAGACATTTGAAAAATGCACACAAAAGTTAAAATAAGATGCTGTAACAAATCTTAAGCTTGAGTAAATAAGGATAATAATCGTGAACTGAAACAAACAGCAAAAATAGACTTAACTAAAAAAAAATTATTAGAGGTGGAGCCTAGATGGTAGAGTAAGGCAGATACTCACTTGAACTCTCCTAAATTCCACTCCAAACAACTTTTTTAAAATGCCACAAATCAAATTCTAGAGTAGAAGAACCAACAAAAGGTCATGGTAAAACAATTTTCCAGTCTAAGGCAATTTAGGAGGTGAGCAGGAAAAGTCTGTCTCACAAGGGTGGTTCTCTTGCCTGGAATGCAGTGCAATGCATTGCAGACCTCACTCTGGCAAGCAAGCACCAGGCCTTGGAGGCAGCTGTAGCAGTGACAGCAGCATAACAGGTTCTACTTTAGCCTTTTATTTTAACTCTGGTTGTCTCCCTGTTTCAAGTCTGTCTCTTGTAAACAACATATTGATGGATTCTGGTTTCTAGTCCATTCTACTATCCACTTTCATGGGTGAGTTCATTCCATTTATGTTCACAGTTATGAGAAGTAACCATGAAATTCCCTCCATCCTTTTATCTTCTATTTATCTTTTCCCTCTTTTTTTATCCTGTCCTTCCTCAAAAGTCTGTTTTTTTTCTGACCACTGCCTTCTTTAATTTACTCTCCCTTTTTACCATCTAACACCCATATCTCTTATTCCCTTGCACCTATTTGTCTAATGTGTAAGATAGATGTCTACAGCCAAATGAGTCTGTATGTGTATCCTTCCCTCTTGAAACCAGTCTCAATGCTAGTGAAATTCAAGCATTGCTCGCCATCCACTATAAAAGCTCTTCCTTGTGCTCCTTTTTAATGTGAGAAAATCTTCCCCATTCCTCCTTCTTCTAGTGCATCCCTATTTCTTACCCCTTCCTTTTTTTTTATCGAGATCATCCCAACATAATCAAATCACACACATGAACTCTATGTAGTCTCCTACTAACTTCTCTAATAAAGTTCTTGGGAGTTACATATATCATCTTCCCAAATAGGAATATCAACTATTAACTTTATTTAGTCTCTTATGATTACTCTTTCATGTTTACCTTTATATGAATCACTCGAAGCTTGTGTTTGAATGTCACTTTTCCATTCAGCACTGATCTTTTCTTCAGGAATGCTTGAAAGTCCTCTATTTCATTGAATATCCATTTTCCCCTTGAAGCATTATAAGTTTTGCTGAGTAGTTTACTCTTGGTTGTAAGCCTAGGTCCTTTGCCTTCTGGAATATCATATACCAAGCCTTCCACTCCTTTAACATGGAAGCTGCTAAATCTTGTGATGGCAACTGTAGCTCCATGAAATATAAATGATTTCTTTCTGAGGCTACTTACAATAGTATCTCCTTGAACTGGGAGCTCTGGAATTTGGCTATAATATTCCTGGGATTTTTCATTTTGAGATCTCTTGCAGGGGGTAATCTGTGGATTCTCTAAATTTCTATTTTAACATTTGGATCTAAGATATCAGGGAAGTTTTCTTTGATAATTTCTAAAAATATGATGTTTGGTCTCTCTCTTTTTTTTAATCATGGCTTTCACATAGTCTAATAATCCATCTCCCCTCAATCTATTTTCCAGGTAAGCTATTTTTCTGATAAGATGTTTTACATTGTCTTCTATTTATTTTCATTCTTTTAATTTGGTTTTGTTGTTTCTTGATGTCTCATGAAATCATTAGCTTCCACTTGCCCAGTTGTAACTTTTAAGGAATTATTTTCTTCGGTGAACTTTTATACCTGTCTTTCCATTTGACCAATTCTGTTTTTTAAGGAATCCTTTTCTTCAGTGAATTTTTGTACTTCCTTCCCCATTTGGACTATTCTTCTTTTTAAGGAGTTCATTTATTCAGTGAATTTTTGTGCCATTTTTACTATTAGGTCAATTCTTTTTTTTTTTTAAGGTATTATATACTGCACTATTTCTTGCGTCTCTTTTACCAAGCTGTTAATTGTCTTTTCATAATTTTCTTGCATCACTCATTTCTTTTCCCAATTTTTCTTCCACCACTCCTCTCTTTTTCTTTAACTCAGATATTTTTATTGGGCTTGTGTACAATTAGCACTTTTTTTCTTTTTTTCCATTTAATTTGAGGTTTTATTTTTCTCCAGTTACATGTAAAAACAATTTTTAACATTTTTTTAAAGCTCTGAGTTCCAAATTTCTCCCTTCCTCCCTCCTCCCTAGCCCCCCATTGAGAAGGCAAGCAATTCAATATAGGTTATACATGTGTAGTCATGCAAAACATTACCATAGTAATCAAGTTATGAAAGAAAACATAGACCAAAAACATCCTCAAGAAAAATAAAGTACAAAATGTATGCTTCAATCTGTATTCAGAAACCATCAGTTCTTTCTCTGGGGATGAATAGCATTTTTCATAATAAATCCTTCAGAGTTGTCTCAGATCATTGTATTACTAAAATAGCCAATATCTTACAATATTACTGTTATGCTGCACACAGTACATTTTATTTTGCATCAGTTCATGTAAGTCTTTCCAGGTTTTTCTGAGAGCATCCTCTTCATCATTTCTTATAATACAATAACATTCTATCACAATCACATACCACGATATTTTCAGTCATTCCTCAGTTGATAGACATCCCCTGAATTTCCAATTCTTTGCCCCCCAAAAAGAGCTGCCATACATATCTTTGTACATATAGGTCCTTTTCCTTCTTGATTTTTAGCTCTTCTGGGATATAGACCTAGTAGTGGCATTGCTAGGTTGAAGGGTATGCATTGTTTTATACACTTTGGACTTAGTTCCACATTGCTCTCCAGAATGGTTGAATCAATACAGAACTCCACCAACAATGTATTAATATCTCATTTTTCCCACATCCCCTCCACCATCCATTACTTTCCTCTTCTGTCCTATTAGCCAGTCTAATAGGTATGAAGTAGTACCTCAGAATTGTTTTAATTTGCATTTCTCCAATCAATAGTGAGGTAGAGTATTTTTTTCTTCATATGCCTATAGCTAGCTTTGGTTACTTCATCTAAAAACTGCTCATATTTTTTGATCATTTATCAGTTGGGGAATGGCTCTTATTTTTTATAAATTTGAATCAGTTCTCAACATGTTTGAGAAATGAGGCCTTTATCAGAGAAATTTGCTTCAAATTTTTTTCAATTACTATTGCTATTTGTTTTTGCCTCCATCCTATTCCTCTCCCCCTGTTTATTCTATTTTCTCTCTCATTTCACCCTGTCCATCCTCAAGATTGTTTTGTTTCTGTCTGCCCCCTTCCCAGGCTGTCCTCCTTCCCCTTCCCTTCCTACTTTCCTGTAGGGTAAGATAGATTTCTATACCCAAATGAGTGTGTATGTTATTCCCTTTTTGAGCCAATTCTGATGAGAGTAAGGTTCACTCACTTCCCCTTACCTCCCTTCTTTCTGCTCCACTGTAAAAGTTCTTTCTTGCCCCTTTAATTTAAGATAATTTGCCACATTCTACCTCTCCCTTTCCCTTTCTCCCATTATATTCTTTTCTTACTTCTTAATTTTATTTTTTTTGAGATATCATCCCTTCATATTCAACCCACACCTATGCTTTCTGTCTATATATACTCCTATGCCTTAATAATGAGAAAGTTCCTATGAGTTATAAGTATCATCTTTCCAGGTAGGAATGCAAATAGTTTAGCCTTATTAAGCCCCTTATGATTTCCCTTTCCTGTTCACCTTTTTATGCTTTTCTTGTGTCTTGTATTTGGAAGTCAAATTTCTATTCAGCCCTTATCCTTTCATCAAGAATGCTCAAAAGTCCTCTGTTTCATTGAACGTCCATTTTCCCCCTGAAGCATTATACTCAATTTGCTGGGCAAGTGATTCCTCCTTTGTCTTCCAGAATATCATGTTCCAAGCCTTTAATGTAGAAGCTGGTAAATTTTATGTTATCCTGACTTCAGCTCCATGACACTTGAATTGTTTCTTTCTGGCTATTTGTAATATTTTCTCATTGACCTGGAGCTCTGGAATTTGGCAATAATATTCCTGGGAGTTTTCATTTTGGTATCTCTTTCAGGCAGTGATTGATGGATTCTTTCAATTTCTATTTTATCCTCTGGTTCTAGAATACAAGGGCAGCTTTCCTTTATAATTTCTTGAAAGATGGTGTCTAGGATCTTTTTTTTTTTTAGTCATGGCTTTCACATAGTCCAATAATTTTTAAATTCTCTCTCCTGGATCCATTTTCCAGGTGAGTTGTTTTTCCAATGAGATATTTCACATTTCTTCTTTTTTTCCATTCTTTTGATTTTGTTTTATTGGGTTTTTTTTAAGTTTCTTATAAAGTCATTAGCTGCCATTTGCTCAATTCTAACTTTTAAGGAATTATTTTCTTCAGTGAGCCTCTGTACCTCCTTTTCCATTTGGCCAATTCTACTTTTTAAGGAGTAGTTTTTTTTTTTCTCCAGTGAATTTTTGTGCCTCTTTTACCATTTAGACCTGTCTGTTTTTTAAGGTGTTATTTTCTTCAATTTTTTTTGCATCTCCTTTACTAAGCTGTTGACTTATTTTTTGATTTTCCTGCATCTCTCTCACTTATCTTCCTAATTTTTTCTTTACTCTCTTATTTGATTTTCAAAATCATTTTTAAACTCTCCCATGGCCTGAGACCAATTCATATTTTTCTTGGAGACTTTGGATGTAGGAACTTTGACTTTGTTATCTTCTTCTGAGTGTGTGTTTTGATCTTCCTTTTCACACAGTAACTTTCTATGATCACAAGTTTCTTCTGTTGTTTGCTCATTTTCCTAGCCTATTATTTGGCTTTTAACTTTTTATTAAAATGGGGTTCTGCTTCCAGAGTGGAAGGCACACTGTCCCAAGCTTCAGGGATTTTGTGCAGTTATTTTCAGAGATAATTCTAGGGACTTGTAAGTTTTCAGTTCCTCTGAGGCAGTATGATCTAAGGAGAGGTGTTTACTACCCTCCTGGTCTGTAATGTGGTCTTTGAGTGACCATAAGCACTCTTTTCTTCCCTGGGATTATGAAAGGGGTCTCTGCTCTTACAGTTGTTGCAAGCTCTGGTGTGCTAGTGCTCTTCTTCTCTTTGGGACTGCCACCCAGGACTGTGACCTGGATCCAAGTTGGGTAAGCAGCAGAGTTCTGCCTCAGTGCCAGTAAAGAGATCCCTGTAATCTCCTTCTGACCAGTTGTTCGACCCCCTTACCATCTGTTGGCTGAGAGCTCTGGAAGAAGCCACTGCTGCTGTTGATTCAATGGCTCCCAAGGCCTGCTCCTGGTTTGCTGAGGCCAGGGCTATGCTAGCATGGACTGTGATGTACTGTGCTCCACTCTTACCCAGGTGCTACAGACCTTTCCTGACAATCTTCCAAGTTGTCTTGGGCTGGAAAATTGTTTCACTGCACCTTTTTGTGAGTTCTACTGCTCTAGAATTTGTTTAGCATAATTTTTTAAAGACATTTGGAGGAGTTCAGGGGAAAGCTCAGAGGAGTACCTGCCTTTACTCTGTCATCTTGACTCTGCCTCATCAGCACTTTTTTTTTTGAGGCTTTGCTTATAGCTGTTTTCACATTGCCATCTTTAAAATGAGTTAGAGAAGGAAATTACAAACCACTCTAGCATCTTTACCAAGAAAATCCCAAATGGGGTCATGGAGTGTCAGACATGAATGAAACAACTTAACAACAATGACAATAACAACAACAAATATCTAAAGGGAAAGTTAAACAAGGAAGAAATAGTAAAATAGTGGGGGATTTTTCACTTTCAGTCCTGATTCTAATAAATAAATCAACAAAAATAAACAAGAAAAACTTAAGGACTTAAGTAGAAATTTATAAAATCTATATGTGATAGCTTACTGGAGAATACTGAACGGTATTAAAGGTAATGTAAGTATTACTGAGAGGTCCAAAAAAAATGTAACCTTTCCAAAACTTACCACATATTACATAATAAAAAACATCATAAACAAATGCAGTAAAGGAATAATATGAAACTGACTTTTATGGACCACAATGCAATAAAATTATTTTCAATAAAGGGTCACTGGAGAAATGATTAAAAATTAATTGGAGACTAAATAAAAATCATAAACAATGTGGAGGGGTGTTAAAAAATAGAAACAATATTTTCATTAAAGATAATGATAGCCATGAGACAACATACCAACATTTTTGAGATGTAGCCAAAGAAGTCCTTAGGGAAAAAACCTATAACTCTACACAATTTCATCAATAAAATCAACAAAGCAGAACAACAACAATAGCTATAACAATAACAAAGATCAAGGAAAGGGGCATGAAAGCAAAAACAAAACAAACTGGTAGAAAACAAAAAAAAAACTCTTATTAAGCACTAAAATAGAAATCCTGAAAATGAAAGATGAAAAAAATTGAAAACAACAACAATAATAGTTTTATAAAAAAATTAAAATGATAAAAATAAATGAACTGATGCTCATTTGGCCAAAAAAAAAGAGAGGAAAGCCAAATTACCAGTATCAAAAATGAAAGAGATGAATTCACCACAAAAGAAGAAATGAAGAAAATTATTAGAATCTATTTTGCCCAATTATGTGCCAATAATAATGATAATCTATATAAAATTGATAGATATTTATAAAAATATGAAATGCCCAAATTTACAAAACAAAAATTGAAGACAAATAATCTAGTCTTAGAAAAAAAACAACAACTATCCACAAAAATTTACAAAAAATATACAATTGCTACTTCAGAATTTCATATAGTGAAGAAAAAATAGGGTGAGGTCTGAGATTAAGTTATCAGATATGGTCTTTTCCAGGGGAAATTTTCCCCTTACCTTACTACTTCTTTTTGTATCCTTAATCTCATGTAGTCCAGTCCTCCCTTTCACTTACTAATCCCTTTTCACTTTGATCATCCCTTTCCATTTTGCATTCTGGAACCACAGCTTCACTCATTGTATCTTCCTCTAACCTATCCTCCTCCACCCTACATGCTTTTATGTCAAACTCTGAGCAAGAGGTTGACCTTTTACTTGCCAAGTCTTGTACTCTGCTTATGACCTCTAGGTTATCCCCTCTCATTTTTTCCCCAAGGAGATTACTTGTCTCTGTCTTGGTTTATTTGGGTCTTCCTGCCTATTTTTCTTCAATTCTTCAATATTCCCTTGTTCCCTGACTTTTTCCTCCACTGCTACCAACGCAATTAGGTGTAACACATACACAAATACTTACTTGGCCCATTCATCCCCTAAAGTTCTATATTTACAAGGGAACTTTCTCTCCTTCCAAATATAGTAGTCCTATTAATACTTCTTTTCTCCCTCCCATTTGTGAGGAATCCCAAACTCCCAGATAGAATCATTTGTATTTGTTTCTTTTGTTTCTTTCTTATTTATTCTCATCTCAACATCTTACTGTCTGGTACCTAAGCCCAACATGCGACTGAAATTGTTTTCTTCAAGATTATCAATAGTCACTTAACTTCTAAATCTAGTCTTTTCTCATGTCTTATCCAATATAAAAAAATATTTTGACACTATTGACCACTTTTAACACCTGAATACTTTCTCTTCCCTAGGTTATTATTTCTCTCCAGTACCTTTACACTTCACTATTCTGTATCATCTTCCATCTCCTTCCACTTATTATGGGTATCCCTAAGAATTTTTATTGTCCTCAATTCTCTCTCTGTCTCTCTTCCCACTTTCCCTCTCCCTTCTTCCCTCCCTGCCACTCTCTTTCTCTTTCTCTCATCAGCTCTCGTGGGTTGATTGTTTGTCCTTATGCTGATGCCTTACAAATAAGTACATACATGTATTCATCCATACGTGTATATATATAAAAATACACATACACACATACACATGTATTCAGCCCTAATCTCTACTGAATTCTAGTCACAAATCCTCAGTTGATTGTTATATATCTCTGGTATCACCTCCTGGATGTCCCATCAGTATCTTATGCTCGAGTTGATATTAATATTGTCTTCCGCAACACACCTATTGTCCCTTCAAACTTCCTTATTTCTGATTTCTGTTGAGGGAAACAAGATGCTTCAGTCACCCAGAGTAATAATCTCGGAGTCATCTTTGAATCTATTATTTTCATCACCCCTTCCCAACATTTAATATGTTGCCAAATTTGGAATATTCACTTACTTAGGTATCATCTTTGTGCAGGCCCATATCATCTCTCTACCAGAATAATGTAATAGTGTATCAATTGGCCCTTCATTCAGTTATATTCTTCACCAAATTATTCTCCAAATAACTTCTTGAGATACAGATCTGACCATAACTCTCACCTATTCAAAAATTTTCACTGACTCATTGTCAATAAGATAAGTAAATAAACTCTTTAGCCTGGTTATTTATTACTCTCTACACTTAGTTCTCACATACCTTTCCTATACGCATGCATTATAAATTCCAGGGAAACTGGATTACCAGCTATCTTCAAATCCATATTTCAATATTTCCCTTCTATTTGTACATACCATCTTTCCATGCCTGGAATGCACTTCATCTTAGAATCCTTTGTTCATGTCCTAGATATATTGCTACTTCTTTTTTCAGGCCTTTTCCAATACCCTCAGTTATTAGGCTTCCTCTTTCCTTTATTTTCCTCCTAAGAGATAGAATGTATACTCCTTGAAGACAGAAATTATTACTATTTTTTTTTCTTTTTCCCTATCACTCTAGCAAAATACTTTGCACAAAGCAGACACTTACTGTTTGGTTGAATGGAAACGCCAGTTAAGAAGTTGTGGGTTTCTTTTCAGAAGTCAGTTGAATAGACTGATGGGGACTTAACATTGTGGGGAAAAAATGGAGACCATGAGCAAATATAAGTAGTTCTGGAAGTTTAGCAGTGAAAAGGAGCAGAGATGTAAGATTACAACTTGAGAAGATGACAGTATTAAGGAAACATTTTTACCTATGGGAGACCATAATGAAGTTGAAATTAATAAAAAGGAACAGGGCATCAATGGAGAAAAACTAGAAATGATACAGGAATGGATGGAATTATTTACACAAGTGCAAGGGCTAAAACATCATCTCATTCTTTAAAGCTGGAGGGTTAGGAAAATAAAGTTAATGAACTAAAATATTTTGAGGTGTAGGTAAGAAAAGATAATACTTCATAGTGAGCAGCTTTAATATTTTTCATTCAAGTAACCTGAAAGAGGGGAGGTTTTGTAGGGTGTTTTTTTTAATAAAAAAAATCCAAGGCCCTTTTCATTTTGCAGAAGAACTTTGAAGGGCTATGTTAGAAATAGGTAATATTATGTTCCCACAATGGAAGCTGAGTTAACTTCAAAAGTTTGGTAGGGAAGAAGAAAAAAAGATTCAAGTCATACTTTACGTCAAACTGAGTATGGAAGAACCCCAAGAGGGAAGGGAGAGAGTGTTTATCTTTAGTTAAAAGAGAAGCAGTCAAGTCATTGGTAGCAATGGGAGGAAAAGAGCCAATTGAGGTGAGGTCAGGTGCAGAAGAGTACAAGTGATCCAGCAGTTCAATTGATAAAGATAGAGATAAAGACTGCAGATAAGAAGGCAAGGGCTGGAATAAAATCAAAAGACGAAAAAAGGAGGAACAAAAACTGAAAGGAATGCCCATAGAAGCAAAATTTGAATTTATAGACTCAGGGAACAAAATGATAAAGCTATAGCACTTTGTATTAAAAATTAAATTTGTATCATAAGGAAAATCTTTTTACTGGTTATGCTTTTTATTCTATTGTAATAACAAGAACTTGAAAATAGGAATGGTAGCTTAAAGGGGTCAGTGTACATTTTTTTGGGGGGTAAGGTAATTGGGGTTAAGTGACTTGCCTAAGGTCACACAACTAGTAAGTGTCAAGTGTCTGGTCTGAGACTGGATTTGAACTCAGGTCCTCCTGACTCCAGGGCCGGTGCTCTATCTGCTGCACCACCTAGCTGCCCCAGTGTATATTTTTTTTAAAAGGTCAAGACATTAATGTTGTCCCCATCTTTCAAAACATTCATCATCTAAATATTTCTCCCTTCCTTTGGACTATACATCCCCAAATACATATTGGATGACTATTATTTGTAAAGCATTATGGAGGGTATTGAAGAAATAAAGGATGCCTTATTGTCCAGAACGAAGTTGAGATGATAGTCCTACTGTATACTGCCCTGGTCTGAACATATCAGGAGCATTGTGCTCAGTTTTGGGAGGTCTCATTATAGGATTTGTATTTCAGACTAGATCACCTTTGAAAAAGGATAACCAAAATTCTGAAGGCACTGAAGGCCTTATAAGGATTAAATGAAGGAACTAGAAATCCTGAAGAAAAATAGACTTAGGGAGACCATGATGGGTGCCTTTAAGGAATTGAAGGGCAGCCATGTAGAAGAGGGATTAAATTTCTTGTCTTTAGTTCAAGAATGAAACACTAGAAAAAATAGTTGGAAGTTGCAGAGAGGGAGGTTTTGACTCAATATTGCAGAGGCAAAATCCCTTTAACAATTAGAATAAACAGAAGGAGGGACTCATGATGGCAAATGAGAGCTGGCAGCTTTGCCTCGGTTCCCCAAGGCCTCTTCTACAACAACCATAGGAAATGCACCAAATTCAATTCTGAATGGAAAAGCCAAGAAAAAGGCACATCATGTCATTTTTTTCTAACCTAGACAGCTCAGGAAGATAAATGGGAAAAGTCTATAGACACTGCAGTGGGAGTTATCCAGAAGCATTAGCAGTAGCAGCCTTGGGCTATGACTTTGGCAGCAGGGGCAGGGAGCAGCCAAGCACCTAGGCTTAGTAAAGGGACTAAACCCTTTAGCAGAAAGTGATCCTAAGACCTCTACTAGTACTAGGAGCAGGAATGGATGTCATCTAGCAACTCTGTCACCAATTAACGCAGCTGTAGGTCAAAGTTCAAGGTTAGATAAGTGTGTTCATAGTCACGAGGTAGCAGGGGCCCTACCTGTCCAAGGAGCAGAGAACATACTGGGAAGGCAGTGAACAGACTTCTTCCCAGATTTTACCACATTGGAAACCCTGAAAACTTACAGGGCCTTAGAGTAAGCTATGAAAGCAAAAAAAGAAAGGACATAAAGGACAAAAGTTCAGGCCACTTATCATCATCCAAAGATGAGCAGAGTTCAACTCTGATAAAGTGATCAAAGTCAACAAACAGATTGGGATAAATGAGCAAAAAAAAAATAACCTAACCATAAAAAGTTATTTTGGTGACAAAAGCAGACAAGTCTAGCCACCAAAACACACGCTACATGAAAACAATTACGAAACACTTCAACCAATAGAAACTATATGAACAAATTACAAAATACTCCACTCAAATATAAATCTAAAGAATTGGGGAAATATTAATTACTTGTGGCATTAAAATAAATATGTGAATATGATATATAATGCTATATATAATAAAAATTATAATACTACCTACCTTAATGCTCTTATTCAATGCCATGCCAATCAAATGAATAAATAATTACTGTCTAGAGCTAGAAAAAATGACAAAGTTTGTCTGGAGGAACAAGAAGTCAAAAATATCAAGATAAGCAATGGAAAAAATATGCAAAGCAAGAAGACCTAGCAATATCAGATTTCAAACAAAGCTATTACCATCAAAACAATTTAATACTAAATAAGAAATAAAGTAATTGACCAACGGAATAGATTAGGTATACAATGCACAAAAGTAAATGAGCACAATAACTTAGTGTTTGATAAACATAACATATAAGTTTGATAAACATTTCCAGTTATTAAGGAAAGAATTCTTTACTTCATAAAATCTGCTGTGAAAACTAGAAATAGTCTGAAAAAAACAGGTATAGAAGAACATCTCACATACTAAGATAACCTCAAAATATGTATGTCATTTGAACAAAAGGGTTATGTTAACACAAATTAGGGGATTATGGAAGAAATTACTTATCAGATCTATGAATGGGAAAGAGTTGATAACCAAACAAGAGATTAAGAGATTCATGGGAGGTAAAATGGATAATGTAGATTACATACAATTAAAAAGTTTTGTCACAAACAAAACTAATAAAGCCAAAATTAGAAGAAAAATAGGAAACTGGAAAAAAAATCTTTGCAGCAAATTTCTTTAATAAATACTTCATTTCTCAAATATGTAGGGAACCCATTTATATGAGAACCATTCCTCAATTGATAAATGGTCAAAGGATATGAACAGATAGTTTTCAGAAAAAGAAATCAAAACCATCAAAAGTCACATGAAAAAATGCTCTAAATCACTAATAATCAGAGAAAAGCACATCAAAACAGCTTTGTAATGCCACCTCACACCCTTCAGAAAGACTAAGATGATCAAAATAGAAAAAGATATGCTGTAGTGAATGTAGGAAAATCAGTATACTAATGCATTGTTGATGGAGCTGTGAACCACTCTAATCATTTTGGAGAATAATTTGAAACTATACCTAAAGGGCTATAAAACTATGCATACCATTTTATCTAGCAATACTACTACTAGATCTATATCCCAAAGAGATCAAAGGAAAATGAAAAGGACCCATATACATGCAAATACTTATGGCATTTTTTTCTAGTGATAGAAATTTGGAAACTGAAGGGAATATGAATGTGATTGAATACTATTGTGTTGTAAGAAATGATAAAGGGTAGCATTTAAAAACTTGAGAAAATTTATTTGAATTGATGCAACATGATGTAAACAGAACCAGGAGACCAATATGAATAATAAAGCAATATTATAAAAATGATCAACTGTGAAAGATGGAGTAATTCTGATCTATACAATAATTCTCTACAATTCCAAAGGACTCATGATGAAAAATGCTATCCACTTCCACATGGAGAAATAAATGACTCAGAATTAAATTTAAACATATTTTTTTCCTTTTTCTTTTTTTGGTGGAGGTGAGGGGAACTTGGCAAATACATAAATATGTTTTGCAAGATTTCATATGTGTAATGGGGTTTGTACTTCTTTCCCTCTAACTGGTTAAGGAAAGGGTGGAAGAAGAGAAAGAATTTGGAGCTGAAAATAAAATTGAATAAAAATATTAGAACAGACCTAAAAATAGAATGGATGATTCTGAGAGCTAATGGGTTCCCCTCCCTTTGAGGTCATGCAGATGTTTGATGACTGCTGTTTAGGAAGTTGTAGAGAAGATGCTTGTTCAGATACAAGTGGTAAGAGTAGTACAGAGCTGTGTAATATAGGTTCTGACTTGCTTATATAGCTAGGAAATGTCCAAAGCAGCATTTGAGCTCAGTTTTTCCTGACTTCATGGTCATGACTCTAAACTAGGCTGCCTTGCATCATTTGATACTATAAAAGGGAACATCATTATCATGAAGAAACATACACACACACACACACATACACACAGAAACACATATTTTCCCCCCTTAACTGATAGTCCAAAAGTGTTTTGTTGATGATAACTCATAGCTAAAGATCTGCCAGCAGAAAAAGTGTCAATTCCTTATTATGACATAATCCTAACTTTTTAGTTATCACCACCTCCATTTTTCCAGTTGTCCATATCAATACTGTCCTAAATCAATGTAAGGAGAGCTCTATAAAGGTTCTTCCAAGATTTCGATGAAATGAAAATACAATGGTGGAATAACACTGCTAAATATCTCATAGATGTATAGTTCAGTCATTTGCTAACTTTCTATTTGAAACAATATTTTATTTTTTCCAATTATATGATAAAACAATTTTCAATGATTTTTTAAAGTTTTGAGTTCCAAATTCTATCCCTCCTTCAATCCCTCCCTCCCTTCCTCTCCACCTGAAACAGCAAGCAATCTGATATAGAATATAGATGTACAATCATGTAAAAAATTTACATATTAATTATTTTGTACAAGAAAACTCAAACAAAAAGAAAGTAAAAAATACTATGCTTTAGTTTGTATTCAGGCAACATCAGTTCTTTTCCTGGAGGCAGACAACATTTTTCTTCATGAGTTCTTTAGGATTGTCTTGCATAATTGTATTGCTGAGAAGCGCTAAGTCATTCATAGTTAATTATGTAATAATTGCTGTTACTGTGAACAACATTCTCTGGATTATGCTCACTTCAATTTGCATCAGTTCATGTAAGTCTTTCCATGTTTTTTTTTTCTGTAATCATCTTCCTTGTCATTTCTAATAGCACAATAATATTCCATTACAATCACATACCACAACTTGTTCAGCCTTTCCCCAATTGATGAGCATCCCCTCGATTTCCAATTCTTAGCCACTACAAAATAGCTGTCATCAATATTTTTGTACAAGTGGGTTCCTTTCCCCTTTTATTTGATTTCTTTGGGAGACAGAACCAGTATTGACATTAGTGGGTCAAAGGGCATGAGCTGTTCCATAGCCCTTTAGGCATAATTCCAAATTGCTCTCCAGAACAGGTAAATCAGTTCACAACTCCACTAACAGTAAATCAGTGTCCCAGTTATCCCACATCCCCTCCAACATTTATCATTTTCCTTTCTTTTCATATTAACCAATCTGATAGGTATGAGGTGATACCTCAGAATTGTTTTTATTTGCATATCTCTACTCAATCGGAATTTAGAGCATTTTTATATGACTATAGATAGCTCTGATTTCTTTGTCCTAAAATTTCCTGTTTATATTCTTTGACAATTTTTCAATTGGGGAATGACTTGTATTCTTATAAATTTGACTCAATTCTCTATATATTTGAGAAATGAGGCCTTTATCAGTGAATCTTGCAGCAAATTCCCCCCAGTTTTCTGCTTTCCTTGCATTTTTGGTTGTGTTGGGTTTTTTTGTGCAAAAACTTTTTAAATTTAATGTAATCAAAATTATCCATTTTGCATTTCATAATGCTTTCTATATTGTGTTTGGTCCTGAATTCTTCTCTTATCCATAGATCTGACAAGTAAACTATTCCTTGCTCTCATAATTTGTTTATGGTATCACTATGTATAACTCAAATACCCATTTTAACCTTCTCTTGGTATATGGTGTGAAATGTTGGTTTATACCTAGTCACTGCCATACTGTTTTCCAGTCTTCCCAGTAGTTTTTGCCAAATAATGAATTTTATTCCAAAAGCTTGGATCTTTGGGTTTATCAAATACTAAATTACTGTAGTCATTTAACTACAATGTATAGTGTGCCTAATCTATTCCACTAATCCATCACTTTATTTCTTAGCCAGTACCAGATTGTTTTGATAATTATCACCTCATAATACAGTTTAACATCTGTATTGATAGACTACTTTCCTTCACATTTTTTTCATTGATCCCTTAATATTCTATTTTGACCTTTTGTTCTTTCAGATGAATTTTGTTATGATGTTTTTGAGTTCTATAAAATAATTTTTTGTAGTTTGATTGGTATGGCACTGAATAAGTAAATTAATTTAGGTAGAATTGTCATTTTATCATATTGGCTTGGCCTACCCAGGAGCGATTAATATTTACCCAGTTGTTTAAATCTGACTTTATTTGTGTGAAAAGTGCTTTGTAATTGTGTTCATATAGTTCCTGGGTTTCATTGTCTACAGTTATTTTAAATGGAATTTCTCTTTTTATCTCTTGCTGTTGGGGTTTGGTGGTAATATATAGAAAATGCTGATGATTTATGTGTGTTTATTTTGTATCCTGCAACTTTGCTAAAATTGTTAATTGTTTTAGTCGATTTTCTAAATATACTATCTTATCATTTGCAGAGTGATAATTTTATTTTCTCGGTGCCTATTTTAATTCCTCCAATTTCTTTTTTCTTCTTTTATTGCTATAGTTAGCATTTACAGTACAGTAATTGAATAACAGTGGTGATAATTTGCCTGGTTGCTTCACCTCAACTACATCATGAAGGCTTCTAGTTTATCCCCATTACAGATATTGCTTGCTGATGGTTTTAGATAAATATTACTTATCATTTTAAGGTAAGCTCCATTTATTCCTGTGTTCTCTAATATTTTTAATAAGAATGAAAATTATATTTTCTCAAAGGGTTTTTTTAGCATCTATTGAGATAATCATATGATTTTTGTTGGTTTTGTTATTGATATGGTCAGTTATGATGATAGTTTTTGAACCAGCCCTGTGGTATAAATTCCACCTTTTGATATGTTGATATAATCTATTTGCTAGTATTTTATTCATTTTTTTGCATCAATATTCTTTAGGGAAATTGGTCTATAGTTTTCTTCTTTGTTTTGTCCTTTTTTGGTTTAGGTATCAGCACCATATTTGCGTTGTAAAATGAATTTGGTGGGACTCCATCTCCATCTGTTTTTGCAAATAGTTTATTTAGTATTGGGATTAATTGTTCCTTAAATATGTGATAGGATTTGCTTGTGAATTCATCTGGCCCTGGGGATTTTTTCTTAGGGAGTTCATTGATGGCTTGTTCAATGTCTTTTTCTAAGATTGAGTGATTTAAATATTCTATTTCCTCTTTTGTTAATCTGGGTAATTTATATGTTTGTAAATATTCATCCATTTCATTTAGATTGTTAGAATTATTGGCATATAACTGGGCCAAATATCCCCTAATAATTGTTTCAATTTCTTCTTCATTGGTGTTGAATTCCTCCCTTTCATTTTTGTCACTGGTAATTTGGTTTTCTTCTGTCCTGTTTTGTTTTTTTTTTTAAAGATAATGATTTATCTATTATATTGGGTTTTTTTTTTCATAAAACCAGCTTCTAGTTGTTGTTTTTTTTATTAGTTTAAAGGTTTTCTTATTTTCATTTTGTTAGTCTCTCTTTGATTTTCAGAAATTCCAATTTGGTATTTAATTGAGAATTTTTAATTTTCTACTTTTTTTTAAGTTACATGCACAATTCATTGATCTACTTTTTCTCCATGTTGTTGAAGTAAGCATTTAGAGATATATATTTTCCCCTAAGTACAGCTATGCTGCATCCCATAAATTTTGGTATGGTGTCTCATTGTTGTCATTCTCATTAATGAAATTATTATTTCTATTGATTGTAACTCATTTATTCTTTAGAATTAGATTATTTAGTTTCCAAGTAATTTTTAATCTATCTTTCCACTGCCCATTACTGAGTGTAATTTTTGCTGCATTATTATCTGAAAAGATACATTTACTATTTCTGATTTTCTGTATTTGGTTGTTAGGTTTTTATGTCCTAATATATGATCAGTTTTTGTGTAGGTGCAATGTACTGCTGAGAAAAAGGTATTTTCCTTTCTATTCTCATCCAGTTTTCTCCAGAGATCTGTCATATTTAACTTTTCCAAAATTTTATTCACCTCCTTAACTTCTTTTTTATTTTTATTTTTTTGTTATATTTATCTAGTTCTGAGAGGGGAAAGTTGAGATTCCCCACTACTATAGTTTGACTATCTATTTCTTCCTGTAACTTATTCAACATCTTCAAAAATTTAGATGCTATACCATTTAATGCATACATGTTTAGTATTGATATTATTTCATTGTCTGTGGTATCTTCTAACAAGATATGTCTTTTCGTTAGTTCCATTTTTGCTTTAGTTTTGTTCAAGACCATGATTACTACCCCTGTTTTTTTTGTTTTGTTTTTTTTTCCATTTCACCTAAAGTGTAATAGATTCTTCTCCAACCCCTCACTTTTATTCTGCATGTCTCTGTGGTTCAAATATGTTTCTTGTAAACAACACATTGTAGAATTCTGGTTTTTAATCCCATTCTGCTATCTGCTTCTGTTTTATGGTTGAGTTCAGCCTATTCCCATTCATAGTTATGATAACTTTGTATTTCCCTTCACCCTGTTTTCCCTTGTTTATCCTTTACTCTGTCCTTCCTCACAAGTGTTTTACATCTGATCACCACCTCCCCCAATCTTCCTTCTCTTTTGTTACCCACCCCCCCTTCTCTTATCACCATTCCTTTTTACTTCTCTATAGAGTAGGACAGACTTCTGTATCCAAATGAATGTGGATGTTATTCCTTCTTTGCACCAATTCTGATGACAGTAAGGTTCAAACTTTGCCCACCACCACCCCCATCTTCTCTTTCATTATAATACCTCTTTCATATCTATTTTATGTGAGATAATTTACCCCATTGTATCTTCCCCTCTCCCTCTTCTCCCGGTATGATTTTATTTCTCATGTCACCCCTTTGTTTTTATTGTATCATCCCTTTAAAGTCACCTAATATATGCACCCTCTTTCTATGTAAACTCCTTCTAGTTGCCCTTATAGTAATAAAGTTATTAAGAGTTAGAAATCGTATCTTGTCATGTAGGAATATAAACAGTTTAACCTTATTGAATCTCATGTTTTCTCTTTCTTGTTTCTTTTTTACATTTTTATATTTCTCTTGAGTATTGTAGTTGAAAGTCAACTTTTTTTTTTATTCAGCTCTGGTCTTTTAATTAGGAATGCTTGAAATTCCTCTATTTCATTAAATATCCATTCTTTTTCCCTGAAGGATTATCCTCAGTTTTGCTTGTGTGACATATAAAATGTTTGAGTGATATAGTTTCTGGGTATTTAATCATTTTATTTATAATGCTAGCATATTATTAATAAAAGCATGGTCATTTGGCTGTCTCTCTTAGACCAAAGGACCATTCGTGATAACCACTCAACACTTATACGCCCTTGGAAGAGAGGGTGTTCCTGAGAGTGGAAATTAATTCTGGTTAACAAGGAATGAGAGAAAATGAATATTATAATGAGAGGTGGGCTTATTTTGATGAGGAGCTAGGGAATGTGACTTTGATCATACCATTAACTTGCACATCACCCCAAGCCTTGGGTAATGTAATTACAGAATTTATCCCCACCCAAACTTGAGTAGAATACCATGAGCCTCCCTACCTGGGCAGAGTCTGAACAAGATTGAAAAGAAAACCAATCCAAGTGTTTCAGACTCTGACTTGGCACAGTAGAGAATAAGGTTTCAGAATGGCACAAATCTTGTTGCCTCTTCAATATTAACAATTAGTTATTTAATAATCATTTCTCTCACTGGATAGGTGATTCTTGTTTGCTTTTCCATTTGGCCAATTCTATTTTTTAGGAGTTATTTTCCTCAGTAAAGTTTTGTATATCTCTTTCCATTATTTTTTTACCAAGCTGTTAACTCTTTTTTTCATGATTCTCTTACATTATTCTCATTTCTTTCCCCAATGTTTCTTCTACTTCTTTAATTTTCTTTTAAAAAAATCTTTTTAAAGCTCTTCCAGGAATTCTTTTTGTGCCTGAGGCCAATTTGCATTTTTTTTTCTTTGAGGCTTCAAATGTAGCCATTTTATCACTGTTGTCTTCTTCTAAGTTTGTGTCTTGATTTTCTCTGTCCCCATAGCAACTTTCTATACTCAAATTCTTTTTTGTTTGTATTTTGCTTGTTTTTTTTCCTATTTTGTCACTTGGTATTTTATGTGAAAGTTGGGCTCTGTTCTACACTGTTCCCAATGTCTTGTGCAGGGACTTTGGGCCTTGTTGCTGGCTCTCACTGGGCTTTGGGGCCTAGGTGCTGACTTGCACTGAACAGGGCCTCCCTGCTGGCTTGTATTGGATATGAGGTTTAGCTGCTGGCCTGCCTCAGGTGTAGGGCCTTGCTATTGGCTAACTATGGAGGTGGGATCTTTCTGCTGGCCAGTGCCAGAGATATGGTCTTACTGCTGTATGTTTATTGTAAATTGTTCCTATTGTTTCCTATTTATAAACAAATTTTCTTATGTATTTTGGTCAGATATCCTGGTGACCCCACTATTGACTGTGGAATATACTGATCTTCCCTCTTTGTGGTAGGATAATGGTTCTGAGTTCTCCTCCAGTTTTAAGCCAGAAATAGAAGTTCTTTATTTCTTGTGTGCCTACAAAGGGAGGAGAGGAGGGAGGGAAGAAGTTAGGGAAGGAAAGAAGGAAGGAAGGAAGGAAAGAATGAAGGAAGGAAGGAAGAAGGAGGGAGGGAAGGAAACAAGCATTTATTAAACACCTAATATGTGCCAGGTCACATAGCTGCTATTTCTAGAAACACTGAACTCTTCCAAGAGTACTTTGTTTGTATCTATTTTTGGTGACTATCATATTTTGTTTTTGTTTTTTTGTTTCATTTTGTTTGTTTTTGCCAGGCAATGGGGTTATGTGACTTGCCCAGGGTCACGCTAGTAAGTGTCAAGTGTCTGAGGCTGGATTTGAACTCAGGTCCTCCTAACTCCAGGGCCAGTGCTCTATTAACTGTGTCACATAGATGCTCTTGACTAACATATTTTTTAACTGTATATATTCATGCTGATTTGAATTTATTATACTCCTCCTTTCCACAATTAGTTTTAAGTTCCTTAAGAGTAAGAACTATGTTATTTTTATCTTTATAATTCTAGAAATAAAGATTTAGTGTGAGTAAGTGAGGGGAATTGATGGAATACACTATGATGGATCTTGTCCTAGCAAAGGTGTTCTAGGATTCTTTCCTTTTATACTTTTTTTGATGTTAAGTAAGGTCTTATACAAAAGCTGAAAAATTCAGTAGTATGCTTAAGGTCCAGAAGTGAAGTCATATGCATAAGTTCTCACTGTGAAATAAAAAGCAGGTCTCTTTTTGGCCCAATGGGAGCAGTCCTTTTCAAGTGAGCAAAACAATGTGATCTCTAGAGAAATCTTGCCACCACCATCATAATGCCATTTTCCTAATTATTCCGTGTGTGTGTGTGTGTGTGTGTGTGTGTGTATGTGCAGAACCAGTTCAATAACCAAATAATAACTTCTTAATGCATAGAGCTCTGAGTAAATCACTTCACAGCTGAAAAAGCCTCAGTGGTTCCCTGTTACCAAGCATCTTTGCCTAGTATACAAGGCCCTCCAGAAACTGACTCAAAAATTAGGGAAAAAGGAAAAGAACCTCTATATTCTAAAATGTTTATAGAAGTTCTGTTTGTGGTGGCAAAGAGCTGGAAATTGCAGGGATGCCCATCAATTGGGGAATGGCTGAACAAACTGTGGCACATGATTGTGATGGAAATACTACTGTGCCATAAGAAATGATGAGCTCAATTATTTTAGAAAAAAAACATGGAAAGTCTTGCATGAAATAATGAAGAGTGAAATGAGCAGAATCAAGAGAACATTGTATACAATAATGGCAATATTATTTAAGGAACAACTTTGAGTAAATAAGTTATTTTGACTATTATAAATACCCAAATTAACTATAAAGGACATATGAAGAATGACACTATCTGCATCCAGAGAAAGAACTGATAAATAGAAGTATGTGTAGAATAATTTTATATATATAGATACCTATCTGTGTCTAATGGTAGCCATCTCTAGGTCAGGGGGTGGGGAGAAGGGAAGAAATCAAAAGAAATTTACATGCTAATTTTGTTGTATATTTGAAAGGAACAGCAATTTGTATAGTAGATTTGTAGTTTCATATACGGTCATCTTTTTTATTATGCTATGTTATGGAAATGCTTGTTTTATTTCATAAATTAAAAATAAAATAAAAAAAACTTTCTTTTCAAATATCTTTTATACTAATACTTTTCACACATTCCATATTCCATGCAAAGTTCATTAATAGTTATTTCCTAGTCTCAAACTACCTTTTTTTCACCTATATACATTTTCACTGGCCATTCCTTCCCTATATTTGCAATGTACTTGTTTTACTCATCTCCACCTATTTAAATCTTTTTTTTTCCTTTAAGGCTTAGCTCTAATTCCACCTGATCCATAAAGATTTCCCTAGCTAAAAGTAGTCTGCTCTCAAGTTTTCCTAAAGTACTTTGTCTGTTTATCCTTTCCCCATTTCATACCACATTTTTTCCTTTCATTTATTTGTGTCTGTGCATAATCCCCTTATTATATTGTAAGTTCTTTAAGTTCAGTGAATGAATTTCCTTTCATCATTGTATCTCCAACTCCAAGCACATTGGAAACACTTAATAAATGTTGGTTAAGTTGTTAAATTTTTGCAGGACAGTTAGGTAACCTAGTGGGAAAAAAATGCTGGACTTCTTGGAATCAGGAAGACCTTAGTTTGTATCTTCCCTCTGACTACGTGACTCTAGGCAAGTCACTTCTCTTTTACCCTCAGTTTCCTCATTTGCAAAATGGAGATAATAATAAATACTTCACAAGATTGTTGTGAGGGTCAAAAGAGATTATATATATATCTCTTAGAAACCTTAAAACTCTACATAGAAGTTAGCTATTATTATAGCTTTCTGCATAAGCATTCCTATAAGCATCATGCTAACAGTATTCAGAATCTATATCTTTATCCCTAGTACAGTAGACATATAATAGACCTAGCACAGCAGACATATAATAGATGAATTGAATGAAAGAACTAACCTAGTACTATCTCTGTTGTTATAATTTTTCAACTATTTGTGAATTCTGTAAAATGGTGATAGTAATAACAACACTACCTACCTTGGAGAGATGTTTTTGAGAAAAGAACTATAGAAAATGTGCACTATTCTTATGAGGAAGGAAAACTGAATATTACAAAATTCAGTCTTCTATCTCTTGCATCCTAGAATTCTTTCACATGAATTCTAACTATCACTTGAATTGTTAATGTTTGCTTTGAGAAATAAAAATAATTTATGCATTACAACCTCCTGAAAATACAAGATGTTGCTGCAGGTTCTCAATTACACAGTGAGATATCTAAGTTCACCACTTATAGTATGATCAGAATGTTATAATTAGTGATCATCACTGTGAATTGAAGCCAGACAATGCATTCATAGCCCCAGAGGACTTAATTGTTTTAAATGTAGCTGTTGTTTGAGGATTCTAATAACCAGAATTTATTGACTGTGGTTTTGATTTGCTTCTTAAAGAAAGCAACCCTAAGTCTTATCCATTTTCATGTGGCCTTGGGCATCCAATACTTTGTTTAGTTTTTGACATTCAAACTGAAAACCTAGGAGACACTGTAGTGTGTCATAATACCATACAGGATTCACTTTTTTCTTTTTTCCCATCAGATGGTTGATAGAAACATACAATGCACAATCAGCAGAGATTCTTTAACATATTTCATTTTAAGTATCAAGCTGCAACCTACTTTTCACTAGTATACTTATAAACATATGGCTGCTTCTGTTTTCGATGTCAATTTGGTTGGGTGGGTAATACTTAAGCACAACATACGATATTCTTATTGATTCTTAAAAGGTCTTTATTCACACTTGAGCTAAAGCAGCTGGTAGAGGGTTAGAGAGCACTCAAGTCACCCAAATCTCTGAATATTGCTTTCTGCTGCACCATCTGTGCCCTGTTAAATATTCCTTATTTTTGCCAAGTTTGGACCAATTTATATGTTAAATCAGTTACTGAAATCAGGTTCCAAGAAGCTTCAGGAAAAAAAATGTATTAAGCTGCACTACTCTTATACATTAATCATTGCTCTTGGAATGTGAAGTTAAAGGACTGTCACTCAAATGATTTTAGTGAGAAATCAGGCTTTCTAGATCTTGGATGGACAGTTAATGTGAATTTATTTTGCTGGAGATTTTGTTCCTGAATAAGATACCATCTTCAGTCTTATAGGGCGCTGAGTGAATTCCACTTGCAAAGCTACAGAACAACTTCAGAGTCAACCCTGATCATAAATGCTTTTTAATCTTATATGCACTGTAGCATAGTGAGTCAGACTAATATACTGGCTAATTACTTTGGTAGGCTAACACTTTCACTGCCTTGTGCTTTACTACACCTTTAAGCAACTCTGATTAACCAGTGTGCTCTAGAGTGATAACATTCTTCTACTGTAATATTTCTGACCAGTACTTAAATTATGAAGTCTACAACCCAACTTTTAATATATTGACATGTAACTATAGAACCTGAAGTCTAGTACAGATAGTCACAGCTTATTGTTCTCTGACTTTAGAGCAGGGTCTATGGACAGAAAAGTCGGAACTGTGTCATATCTTTTCTTCTGATACACCAAATGAATTTGGAAAGGTTAAACAAATTTAAAAAATTCTTTCTGGCTTATCTCCCCACCCCTTCTCTCTTCCCACCTCCTAAGTCGAGAAAGGACATTTTCCTAAAAGAGCTATTGACAACCTTGTTTCTTTTCTCCTACATCTTCTTACATGGTTTCAGTTACCACCTTTATATGTAAGCCTCATCTTTCTATATCTATCCTCTGAGCTGGTAGTTAGAAAGTTAACAAGTTAATAAAGTACATATTAGCCATACTCTGCTGGGAGTTTGGGGATTAAAAAAGAAATCTTTATATTCCTAAACATTTTTACAGTCTACATTCTTACTATAACTTAGAAACTTTGCAAGAGACCTTTCCTGATTTTCCCTAGCTATTCGTACTCTCTCCATTTGAAATCACTTCATTTGGTATATGTTGCATTACCCCCAACACTCTTTAAAGAGGAATGTAAATTCTTTGAGGTCAGGGAGTGCTTGATTTTGTCTTTGTATCTCTAGCTTAGTAAGTGATTAATATGTGTTTGGTGAATTAAATTGAACTAATTTGTTCCATGGGGATCATGGATCTAGAGCAGAAAGGCACCTCAGAAAGCATTTTGTTCAAATCCCCCATTTTACAATACCTTTATATTACAATTATATTACAATACCTTCACGTACAATACAAAACCGAGGGTCAGAGATATAAAATGACTTGCCCAAGATCACAAAGGTAGTAAGAATGAGGATTTAAGCCTAGAGCTTCAGATTCTATTCTCTTTTCATAGAACCATACCAGAAACTAAACACATAATTTCAAGCTCAGATGGGGATAGCATGTTTGTACTATTTGTGTTCTGGGGTTGTTAGGAGCATCATCTGAGAAAAGGTATTGTAAAGCACTTTCAAAACCTTTGATTTATATAAAAAAAGTTATTTCAATTTTAATAAAATGTTTTAAACTCATTCAGGCATTTAGCAGGTTTACTGAATACCTACTACTTGCACAACATTGCCTAGGTGGCACAGTGGATGAAGCCCTGAACCTAAAACCAGGAAGAGCTGAGTTCAGATACTGCCCCAGCCATTTACTACCTGTGTGATCCAGGGCAAATCACTTTAGCTCTAACTGAGTTTCCTCATCTGTAAAATGAGGATAATAATAGCAACCACCTTCTAGGGCTGTTGTGAGGATAAAATGAGATAATATTCATAAAGCACTTTATAAACCTTAAAGTGCTACATAAATGGTAGGTATTATTATTATTATTATTATCATCATCATCATAAGAAAATCTTTACCATTTCTCATCTTTGTTACATCCCTTCTGATCTTATTCCTACAATTTTCATTCTAATATAGACCCTAATTAAGCTTAAACTAAACTATAGCTTAATCGACCCTGATCCTGACTTTACATAAAGATTACTGCAACTGATCTTTTAGTCAGTCATCTTGACTCTTATTCCAATGCCCATAATTCCAATGTAGTCAAATATATCCTACACTCTGGAGAAAAATTGTAATCAAAGGCCATTTTCATCATTCCATTGCCTGATTTGTAGCTTTTAAATAAGATTCATATCTCCTCTCATAGTCTTTTATGGTAGGTCAACCTTATTTACCTGGTTCCATCAGCTGTTTCCTTCAAGCACAGCTTTTTTTTTTGTAGAAAAGCACTGCATTGGGAATCAGAATGTTGAAGGTATAATAATAAAAATAATAAGTTATATTAAACTCTCATTTCTATTGCAATTTCCTAAAAATATAATAACAAGTTACTATAGACCCTGAAGCCTAACACAAATGGTCATAGCTCATTGTTCTGTGTTTTCAGGATAAGATCTATTGGAAGAAAAGTTGATGTATATCACATCTTTGTTCTTGATGAACCAAATGAATTGGGAAATATTATTAGAAAGCTCTCTAGGATCCCTTACAGTTCTAGAAAGGGTACTTTTTTGGTTAGACTTCACCTATAGATTTCTAAATTGCAGATAAGATGGGCCTGCAGAAGCCTATGATTTGGAATTTTGATCTTATTCAAGGGTCACTCAAAACTCTAAGTAGAGAAGTGAAATGATCAAAATGATATTAGAGGGGGACAGAGTAAAAGCAGTGACTTGCTTGAGCTTTCCCCCAAATCACTCCAAAAATATTAGAAAATGTTTTCTTGTGTGAGAAACATCAGGAAATAGAAGATAGAATTCTAGATTCATGGTACTGAAGACTGGGTTCACTCTGTCATATATTAGCTATAAGGTCCTGAACAAAGCACTAAATATCTCAGTGCTCTCAGCAACTCTTTAAGATTGTTTGTTGCAGAAAAGGGGCTGACTTTTAATCATAGAAGATATTTCCTCATTTGGGGAGTCCTATACCAACAAAATCACAGGTCCAATCTTTATCCTTATACAAACAACTTTGGGAGACATTATACCAATTTTACAGATGAGGATACTGAGATGCAGAAAAATGATGCCATAGAGTCATAAATAATTCATGCTAAGAAGTTTTGAGTCTAAGCTCCTTATTTTGCAGTTAGGACTGAAGTCATGTAGTGACATAGGATCCTATTCTAGACAGCAAACTATGGAAACACACTAAAGGGCCAAAGACTATGTAGAACAGCTTTGTAGGGTGGTAAAGGGCCACATGGGGATCAGTTAAAGGAAGGGAGTAAGGATGTTTAGCCTGTGAAAGAGGAGAGGGGAGAATAAGAATTGTATTCAAGTATTTGAAAGATCATAATATGGAAGAAGGATTAAAATTGTTCTCAGAACTAGTAATAGTGGGTGAAAGTTGGGGACCAGATTTACAGGTTAACGTAAAGAAACACTTTTCATCAATAAGAGCTATACCCAAGTGTAATAGTTTGCCTGGGGAAGTAATGGGTTTCTCCTCACTTGATAAGCTTGAAGACCATTTGTCAAGTATGTCTCAGAAGGGATTCTTTTGCAAACATGTGGTAGGCTGGAAGGTTTCTGAAGTGTCTTCAAACTCTGAAATTTTAATTTAGAGCTAGAAGATACCTTAGTAATCCTCCAGCCCTCTTATTTTATAGATGAGGAATCAAAGGGAGAGAGAAACTTCCTTAAGTCATCCAGGAAGTTAAAAAAAATCTCATTTGGACCTATTCCTCTTGAATACAAGTTTAGTGATTCTTTTCCCCAAACACAATATACTCCTGAAACTGGCTCTTACTACTAATGATTGAACATAAACTTGGGGAACTAATTTCATCTCTCTAGACTTCAGTTTTCTCTTTCATATGCATTGGTGATACTGTTTTAGGGCAACCTGAACAGGGAACAGTATTGTTGTTGTTGCTGCTGTTTTTCTGTGGACTTGAACTTTCTTTTTTTTTTTACTTTCTTTTTTTTTATTCATTTATTTTGATTTATAAATAACCACTTCCATATGCCTTTGAGTTTAAAATTTTTCTCCCCCTTCCTTCCCACCACCCTCCCCAAGACGGCACACAATCTGATATAGGCTTACATTTACATTCATATTAACATATTTTCACATTAGTGATGTTATAAGTAAAAATTAAGACCAATAGGAGGAACCATCAGAAAGAGGAAACAAAATTCAACAGAAGAGAAAAAAAATAGCAATTCAACTTTCATAGTTGTTTCTTTGGATGTGGATAGCATTTTCCATCACAAGGCCTCTGGAGATGTCTTAGATCCTTGTATTACTAGGAAGGGTTAAGCTTATCAATATTAGTCATCACACAACGTGGCTGTTATTATGTACAATGTTCTCTTGGTTCTGCTCACTTCACTCAGCGTCAGACCATACAAGTCTTTCCAGGTTTTTCTGAAGTCAGCCTGTTCATCATTTCTTATAGTACAATAGTATTTCATCACATTCATATAACACAACTTGCTCAGTCATTCCCCAATTGATGGGCATTTCCTCAATTTCCAACTCTTTGTCACCACAAAAAGCTGCTATAAATATTTTTGTACATATGGATCCTTGTCCTATTTGTATGATCTTTTTGGGATACAGCCCTAGAAGTGCTATTACTGGGTCTAAGGGTATGCACATTTTGATAGCCCTTTGGGCATAGTTCCAAATTGCTACCCAAAATGGTTGGATCATTTCACAATTCCACCAACAATGCATTAGTGTTCCAATTTAACCACACTTTCTCCAACATTTATCATTTTCCTGTTTTGTCATGTTGGCCATTCTGATAGGTGTGATGTGGTACCTCAGAATTGTTTTGATTTGCATTTCTCTAATCAATATTGATTTAGAGCATTTTTTCATATGACTATAGATGGCTTTAATTCCTTCATCTGAGAACTGTTTGTTCATATCCTTTGGCCATTTATCAATTGGGGAATGGCTTGTATTCTTATAAATTTGACTTAATTCTCTATATATTTTAGAAATAAGGCCCTTATCAGAGAGACTGGTCATAAAAAATTCTTTCCTAATTTTCTACCTTCCTTTTAATCTTAGTTGCATTGGCTTTGTTTATGCAAAAACTTTTTAATTTAATGTAATCAAAATTATCTATTTTGCTTTTTGTAATGTTCTCTATCTTCTGTTTGGTCATGAATTCTTCTATTCTCCATAGATCTGACAGGTAAACTATTCCTTGCTCTCCCAGTTTGCTTATAGTATCAGCCTTTATATCTAAATCATGAACTCACTTTGACTTTATTTTGGTATATGGTGTGAGATTTTGATCTATGCCTAGTTTCTGCCATACTCTTTTCCAGTTTTCCCAGCAGTTTTTTTTTCAGAGTAAGTTCTTATCCCAGAAGCTGGGGTTTTTGGGTTTACCAAATAATAGATTACTACAGTCATTGACTACTGTATCTTGCATATTTAACCTATTCCACTGATCCACCACTCTATTTCTAAGCCAGTACCAAGCAGTTTTGATGATTGCCTCTTTATAACACAATTTAAGATCTGGAATGGTTAGGCCACCTTCCCCTACATTTCTTTTCATTAGTTCTCTTGATATTATGGACCTTTTGTTCTTCCAAATGAATCTTGTTATTATTTTTTCTAACTCTATAAAATAATTTTTGGTAATTTGATTGGTATGGCACTGAATAAATAAATTAGCTTGGGTAGAGTTGTCATTTTTATTATATTAGCTCAGCCTACCCATGAGCAACTGTTGTTTTTCCACTTATTTAGATCTGACTTTATTTGCATGAAAAGTGTTTTGTAATTGTGTTCATAGAGTTCTGGGGTTTGTTTCGGGAGGTAGACTCCTAAATATTTTATAATGTCCACAGTAAGTTTAAATGGAATTTCTCTTTCTGTCACTTGCTGTTGGGCTTTGTTGGTAATATATATATAGAAATGCCAATGATTTATATGGGTTTATTTTATAGCCTGCAACATTGCTAAAGTTGTTTATTATTTCAAGTAGTTTTTCACTTGATTCTCTGGGATTCTCTAAGTATAGCATCATGTAATCTGCAGAGTGATAGCTTTGTTTCCTCTTTGCTTATTCTAATACCTTCAATGTCTTTTCCTTCTCTTATTGCTAAAGCTAACGTTTCCAGTAGGATGTTGAATAACAGTGGTGATAATGGACATCCTTGTTTCACCCCCGATCTTATTGGAAATGCTTCTAGCTTGTGCCCATTACATATGCTTGCTGAAGCTTTTAGACAGATGCTTTTTATTATTTGAAGGAAGACTCCATTTACACCTACACTCTCCAGTGTTTTTAATATGAATGGGTGTTGTATTTTGTCAAAAGCTTTTTCTGCATCTATTGAGATGATCATGTGGTTTCTGTTAGTTTTGGTGTTGATATGATAGATTATGCTGATAGTTTTCCTTATATTGAACCAGCCCTGCATTCCTGGTATAAATCCTACCTGGTCATACTATATTATTCTTGTGATAAGTTGCTGTAATCTATTTGTTAATATTTTGTTTAAAATTTTTGCATCTATATTCATTAGAGAAATTGGTCTATAATTTTCTTTCTCTGTTTTGACTCTTCCTGGTTTAGGTATCAGCACCATATTTGTATCATAAAAAGAATTTGGTAAGACTCCTTCTTCACCTATTTTACCAAATAATCTATATAGTATTGGAATTAATTGTTCTTTAAATATTTGATAGAATTCACATGTAAATTCATCTGGCCCTGGAGATTTTTTCCTAGGGAGTTCATCAATGGCTTGTTCAATTTCTTTTTCTGAGATGGGATTATTTAAGTATTTTACTTCCTTTTCTGTTAATCTGGGCAATTTACATTTTTGTAAATATTATCCATTTTGCTAAGATTGTCAAATTTGTTGGCATATAGTTGGGCAAAATAATTCCTAATTGTTGTTTTAATTTCCTCTTCCTTGGTGGTAACTTCACCCTTTTCATTCTTGATAATAGTAATTTGGTTTTCTTCTTTCTTTTTTTTAATTAGATTAACCAAAGGTTTATCTATTTTATTGGTTTCTTCATAAAACCATCTCTTAGTTTTATTTATTAGTTCAATAGTTTTCTTAATTTCATTTTTATTAATTTTTCCTTTGGTTTTCAATATCTCTAATTTGGTGTTTAATTGAGGATTTTTAATTTGTTTTTTTTCTAGTTTTTTTAGTTGTATTTCCAATTCATTGATGTCCTCTTTTTCTATTTTATTTACATAAGCATTTAGAGATATAAAACTTCCCCTAGGAACTGCTTTTGCTGCCTCCCATAAGTTTTGATATGTTGTTTTGTTATTGTCATTGTCTTGAATGAAATTATTGATTGTTTCTATGATTTGTTGTTTGACCCAATCATTTTTTAGGATTAGATTATTTAGTTTCCCATTATTTTTTAGCTTATCTTTCCATGGCCCTTTATTACATATAATTTTTATTGCATCATGATTTGAAAAGGATGCATTTAATATTTCTGCCTTTCTGCATTGGATTGTGAGGTTTTTATGCCCTAGTACATGGTCAATGTTTGTGTAAGTGCCATGTACTGCTGAGAAAAAAGTATTTTGCTTTCTATCCCCATTCAGTTTTCTCCAGAGGTCTATCATACCTAACTTTTCTAATGTTCTATTTACCTCCTTAACTTCTTTCTTGTTTATTTTGTGGTTAGATTTATCTAGTTCAGAGAAGGGGAGATTGAGGTCTTCCACTAGTATAGTTTTGCTGCCTATTTCTTCCTGTAACTCCCTGAACTTCTCCTCTAAGAATTTGGATGCTCTACCATTTGGTGCATATATGTTTAGTGATAATATTACTTCATTGTCTATGGTGCCTTTTAACAGGATGTCGTTTCCTTCCTTATCTTTTCTGATAAGATCTATTTTTGCTTTTGCTTTGTCTGAGATCAGGATTGCTACCCCTGCTTTTTATTTTTTTTTACTTCAGCTGAAGCATAATATGTTTTGCTCCAGCCTTTTCCCTTTACCCTGTATGTGTCACTCTTTTTCAAATGTGTTTCCTGTAAACAACATATTGTAGGATTATGGTTTTAAATCCATTCTGCTATATGCTTCCATTTTATGAGAGAGTTCATCCCATTCACATTCACAGTTATGATTACTATCTGGGTCTTTTTCTCCATCCTTTTCCCCCCTGTTTATGTTTTTCTTTCTCCTTTCTCCTTCCCCCTCTCACTAGTGTTTTGCTTTTGACCACATACATCCTTCAGTCCCACCTCCCTTCTATCATCCCTTTCCCTTTTCTTCCCCTTTACCCTTACTTCTTCTTCCCTCTCTTCTATCCCCCCTCCCTTTTCTTTCCCCTTTTCTCTCCTACTGCCTGCAGGGCAAGTTAGATTTTTATACCTAACTGATTATGCTATTCTCTTCTTGAGTCAAATCTGATGAGAGTAAGATTCAAACAATGCTCATTCCCCTCCCTTCTTTACCTCTGCTCTAATAGGTTTTTGTGTCTTTTCCTGTAATGTTATTTACCCTTGTCTGTCTTCTTCTTTCTCAGTACATTTTCTTAGCTCAGACTAATCCACTTACTTAGATCCATTTAACCCACTTGATTAGATTTTTTTTTTAATCATTACATCAAAGTCAACTTATATCCACCACCTTTATGTATACTCCTTTAACATGGTATAATAATACAGTTCTCAAGAGTTGCAAGTGTCATCTTCCCTTGTAGGGATGTAAACATTTTGCCCTTATTAACAACATATTGTATCTTTCTGCCCCATTTACCTTTTTATGTCTCTCTTGAATCTTGTACTTGAAGATCAAATTTTTTGTTGATCTCTGGTCTTTTTATCAGGAAGATTTGTAAGTCCCCTAATTTATTGAATATCCATCTCCTTCCCTGAAAAATCATGCTCATTTTCACTGGGTAGTTAATCCTTGGCTGCATTCCAAGCTCCTTTGCCTTATGGAATATCATGTTTCATGCCCTACGGTATTTTGATGTAGAGGCTACAAAGTCCTGTGTAAGCCTGACTGTGGTTCTGTGATATTTAAATTGTTTCTTTCTGACTGCTTGCAGTATTTTCTCTTTAATATGGTAATTTTGGAATTTAGCTATTATATTCCTTGGCATTTTTAATTTGGGATCTCTTTCAGGTAGGGAGCGGTGGATTCATTATATAGTTATTTTGCCTTCTGGTTCTTGGACTTCGGGGCAGTTTTCCTTTATGATTTCCTGAAGGATATTGTCTGGGCTCTTTTGCTCATCATGATTTTCAGGTAGGCCAATAATTTTTAAATTGTCTCTCCTGGATCAATTTTCCAGGTCAGTTGTTTTACCCATGAAGTATTTTTTGTTGTCATCTATTTTTTCATTTTTTTGCTTCTGTTTGACTGATTCTTGCTCTCTCATAGAGTCATTAGTTTCCATTTGTTCCATTCTAATTTTTAACATATTGTTTTCTTCTGTTAGATTTTGTACTTTCTTCTCCAATTGGTCAATTGTATTTTTAAGGGATTTGTTTTCTTCAGTGTACTTTTTTTTCCAGTTGGCCAATTGTATTTTTAAGGAATTTGTTTTCTTCAGTGTACTTTTTTTCCAATTGGCCAATTGTACTTTTTAAGGACTCCTCCACCTCTCTCATTTGACTTTTAAAATCCTTCTTGAGTTCTTCTAAGAAGGCTTTTTGAGCTTCAGGCCAGTTCATATTCCCTTTTGATGTTGCAGATGTGGGTTTGATGACAATGTTGTCCTCTTCAGAATTTCTGTCTTAATCTTCTTTCTTTTCATAATATGAATCTATCGTACGTTTCTTTTTACTCATAGTGTTGCTTTATTCCCTGGTATTTAAAGAGATTATGCTCTCCTGCTGGGGAGCAGAGGGCACTGACCCAAGCTTCTTGTGTTGGGAGCCTAGGTGTTGGTCACTGGCTTTGTGTGCTGGAGCCTCTTATGTTGACAATTGGAGGCTGTAGGGTTCTGGCAGCTTACCTGGTGTCTGGAATCAGCAAGGTTGGAACTTTCAGGCAAATCTAGGTTGCCTGCTTTTCCTCTCCTTTAACTTTGTTCAGCTCCTTTTACATGGGTGCTGTGAGGTGTTTATCTGCCTGGGGCCTCTTGCAGTGCTGCCTCCCTTAGTTCTGTTGAGGCACTGGGAGATTCCTTTGCTGTAGAATGCCAAGACACCAGAATCTCTGCCTGGTGTGCTAAAGTGGGTCTTTCCACTAGCTGGCTGGCTGATTCCTCATTCCATACTGCTCCCCTTCCCCCAGGTAAGAGGGGCCTTTCCTGTTAATCCCTCTAGCTACCTGAGCTACTGCACTGCTGCTCCCCATCATTCTTCTGGTTCAGTTGTTCCAGGGTTTTTTCTGGGATGATAATTTCTGGGTTTTCAGAGGTTGATGGGGAGGGTGAGAGTGACTACTTTTCTACTCTGTCATCTTGGCTCTCGGAAGCAGAAGTCCTAATTTGGACTTGAACTTTCATTGAGGGAAAACACTACTTTACTATAGGAAACAAAAATAACCTCTACAAATACAGGGTGAGTTCAAATTCCCTGGGTACCTACCTCAAGACATTTTTAGTAGAGGTACACAGAGACTTTAGGCTAAGCCTGTATAATTGCTCCAGGGTAGAATAATGAAGTATAATGAAAAAAAAAAACAATTTCAAAGCATCATTTCTCAGTGAGTAACTCCAGCCCTTTTAGTAGGACTCCAGTTGATTTGGAGGGAGACCCAAGTGAGCTAAATGTGTATTCTACTGCTGAATTGCTCACACTATCTTGTAAGAGGCAAACCCACACTTCTACCAATCCTTTCTGTCAAGGTGAGTAAAAAACTTAATAGTGAGAACACTATTTCATCACTGGCATCCAACCACCTAATTAAATTAAGTACTACATGGGGCAGTCTTGTTAATTTTTGCAGAGTCGAAAATCTTTTTGATATTTAATGAAGACTTGTAAGATACCAAATATGACACCTCTAAAAATTATACCATTGTTTCTAATCTCATATATTTGTGTTGTTTGAGTTTATACTATTAAGACATATATTTACAATATCAGATGAATACAGAAGCAATTTAGGTTTTATTTTCACATTAGTAATTCAGTTGAATATCAAAAACATATAATATGAGAAAATTATCAATATCATACAATTATCTGGCATTCTGTGTTCTAGATATAAAGCTGCACTTAAGTGATACATATTCCTTCAAAATAGAACTCAATTTCTAAGCTCTAGATACACACATACATAGATATAGGTATGTATATAGTTGTAATTCTCTCATATTAAAGTCTTTGAATCAAAAGGGAATAAAAAGAAGTAATAAAATAAAAACCAAACAACTCTGAATTCACCCTTCATCCTCACCTCCATTTCCTGTCCATTTCTCTTCTTATCATTTAGGTTCTAATTTTCATCTCCCATCTCTTTTTGTTCTCTGGCGACTCATACCTTCTTTCTTCAAACAGAAGAACCATTCTCTAGGTTTCTCTAACTCTTTGATGCTTTAATGAATCTCTGATCTCACTGATGTGAACTAGAAACCCTCTATTGATACAGATTGTGACCCATAGACACTTTCTAATCCTCTGAGACTCTTGTCTGACTCTTCCTGTAAATTCTCTACAGGGGTTAGCTGAGCATGCTTGTGGCTTTCATCTAATTCTCTTGACACGGCATGGATACCAATGAACTATATGGGATGTCTATTCTTCAATCTTGCTTCCCTAAATATTTTGCTAAAACTGATATTCAAAACCATCAAACTTTCATGGAATAAGTCTTGTGTGCAAATCACTATTCCATGTTGAACAGTGGAAAAGAAACAAACTGTAGATAAGACTCATTCCCCTGCCCAGTTAGTGAATAAACTCTAATAAAATAGAGTAGGATTTTTAGTAGGATTAGAATGAAGGCTATAAGAGTAATGTATTAACTTTGGACTTCTTTTTATAAGCCCATTTTCATTAAAGCACTTTTTAAACTTTGAATGTTTTTTTTTAAATTCCATCGCCCCCTTTAAGACAACTAATGTGCTTTTATTATTCTAAAATATATTTAAATATATTTGAAATAAGACCAAAAAGTCGTGTGACTCTTTAAATAGCAAGATGAATATCTGGTTTTAGTTGGGGCAAAATAAAGACAAATTCATGAAAAACTATATCCTTTGCATGGATCTCAAGAAAACAAAAGCAATATAGTCCTTTGATTCATATAGACTCTTGAGACATCTTGCCCTGAGACTAGCATAGTAATTTTCTATAGTTTGGGAAAGAGGGGTTTTTTTTTTTGCATATTTGTGACAAAAGTAATCCAATTCTACAGTGTGACATCTAAGAATTTTTCTTCTTTTTTTTGTTTCTTTGTTAATGAGAGGAATTGAGCACAACAAGCTGTAGAAATGAAATACTGCCAATAGCATATGAAGAATATAGAATTCTCAAAAAGTGATCAAAGATATAAAAAGTTACAGTTCCCATAGCAATGTTGTTCTGGCCACTTTGACTCCAAGGGACATCTTGCTAGAGAGAGGCTGGATTGGACCATGTATTTACCACCATAATATGATCTATATTATATGACATTATTTCCCAAAGAGGTAAAAATGTTGCTTTAGATGGACAAGGCCTAAATAACAAAGAATAAATCTACATTCATAATTTTCACTTAGGGCACAGACAGAGATCAAGTTTGAAGGGGTATATAATGGATGTATTCAATGAGAACTTCAATGTATAAAACAAAAATAATCTTACCTTGAAACCTTACACTAGCAGGTAAGTAATATCATTCTTTTTTTTTTTTTTTTTGGTAAGGCAATTGGGGTTAAGTGACTTGCCCAAAGTCACACAGCTAGTACATGTCAAGTGTTGGCCTGAGGTCAGATTTGAACTCAGGTCCTCCTGACTTCAGGGCCGGTGCTCTATCCACTGTGCCACCTAGCTGCCCCAAGTAATATCATTCTTCAATAACTAAGTAGGATGTGCATAACATGCCAGCAAAACCCCAAAATTCTTATCTTCCTAAGAACATGCTCTTTAGTCGAAAGTAAAATTGCAGATACAAGAATTTGAGAATGTAGAATACTGTTTTAACTTCTGATGTTAATTTTTCTTCTAATTTCAGAAATAAAATATTCATGATTATGATAAGACCTTGTTTAAAAAAACTAGTATAAAATATAAAAAGAGTCTCTCTTTCTAAAATAATGTCCTTATTCCTAACTAAAGACATAGGCATAATTATCTGAATTAACTCATAAGAAATCTTACCTAATGATAATTTCTCATATCCCAGTTAGCAGAATCTCTATTTTATCAGTGTTTAATTTGAGAACAGTAAAAGGCACTTAAGGATGTTCTGGAAATTATCTCATGGGTATTCAAAAATACTGTTACTATTCTACAAAAATAAGAACGACATGAAGTTTTAGAGATCTCATTAATGCATACAATTTTACCTTATATAATGCAGTTATCTGGAATATGGAACTGATTTAGACAAGGGAAAGCCCTTACCAAAGCTGGAAGAGTGGCAGGGGAAAGAATGGCTTTATGATCAACCCTACTTAATTTTGTATGGAGAAAGTACATGTAACTGAAACAAATCATGAAGAGGTACATCTAAGAATTTTTGTGATTGGGACAGCATAATAAACAATACTTCAGGCAAGTTTCATGATTGATGCCTTCAGTTGTGGAGGAAGAGAACAGGATCTGGCTTCTAATGATAGAGACCCCAGAACAATATGAGACTACGACATTGCTGTCCCTCTAGGAGAATAAGATCTCCTAATAGCTCCCATTTTAACTAACTGTTCTTGACAACGAGGTATTAAAATCAGTTATTTCTTCACCATAGATATCCTTGAATACAGGAAGATCTGGTTTCATCTCCTATCAATGGCATATACATGCTGGTGACAAAGGTCAAGTCACTTAATCTCTCAGTGAACTGGGCAACTGAATGAGAAAATTCCTTCAACCAATGCAGGTTAACAACTTTTTTGCAACTTATAGTCTTAGGGAGTTTCCTAGAACATTTAGAATTTAAGTGACTTGCCCAGGGTCATACAACCATTCTGTGCTGGAGGTGGAACTTGAAATCAGGTCTTTCTTATTTGAAGGCTAGCTCTAAATTGAATCTTTGTCATGCTTTCTCTCCACATATATATATATATATATATATATATATGTACATACACACACACACAAATACCTACTTCTTAGAAATATATTTCTAAGAAGTAAGTATTTGTATATATAGTGTATCATATGTGTTTGTTTACTTATCTGTGAATATGGATAACTATACATATATACTCATATGTGTATATATATATATATCATTAAAACAATCTGTACATAACAGAATTTGAATTTATTATACAAGCATCTTGTTTAGTTATTGAAATGTATATGTTTGTTATTGATTGTTAATTTCACAACAAAAAATGTTTAAAAAATGTTATGAGAGAGAGAAGAGACTTTGGGTATCAGCTAGTCTAACTTCTTCCTTTTACATAAGAGAAAAAGGCCTCAGGCAGGGGAAGTGACATGCCCAAGGTATCCTTCAACTCTTATTGAACTTGCGGTTGATCTGAGTCAAATCTTACAAACTTTTGCAGCTGGCCTCCTCGTTTTATTTATTCTGAACTTAAGAAATAAAACAAGCATTTCCATAACATAGCACAATGGGAAAAAAATGATTGCACATGAAACTACAAATCTATTGTGTACAACTTGATATTCCTTTTAAATGTATAATAAAGCTGTCATGTAACTTTCTTCCCTCCCCTACCCCTGCCCTAGTGGTGGATATCATTAGACACAAATATATACGTACACACACACACACACACACACACACACACACACAATACCATTCCACACATACTTCTATTTATCAGTTCTTTCTCTGGATGCAGATAGCATCTTCCTTCATATGTCCCTCGTAGCTAATTTGGGCATTTCTAATAGTCAAAATGACTTATTCACTCAAATTGTTCTTGAAACAATATTGCTGTTACTATATATAATGCTCTGTTGGTTCTCCTCATTTCACTCTTCATTATTTCATGCAAATCTATCCATGTTTTTCCAAGATGATTGAGCTCATTGTTTCTTATAGCCTAGTAGTATTCCATCACATTCATATACCACAACTTGTTCAGTCATTCCTCAATTGTTGGGCATCCCTGCAATTTCCAGTTCTTTGTCACCACAAAGAGAGCTGCTATAAATATTTTAAAATAAATAGGTTCTTTTCCTTTTTCCTAATCATCTTGGGAAACAGACCATTGCTGGGTCAAAGGGTATAGGCAGTTTAAATAAATACAAATAAAATAAATAAAAATAAATCTTTGGGCATAATTCCAGATTGCTCTCCAAAATGGAGGTGAGAGTCCCAGAGTTAAAGAAGTACCAGAACTCAATTCTCCCTCTCCTAGGCAAGTGCTCTTTCAGTCAAGTTGCTGAAATTTGACCTTAAGAGGTATAGTCAGGTTGTATTGGAGGCACACATCTTTCCCAAGCAATATTTCCTAAACTCATACTTTAGTAGGAGCAGCTTATTGGAAAGAGAAGTTTCTTGGTACTTCTCAGGAGTCTTTAGGTTTCTAACTCCTCCTTCTATCGGGGGAGGTCAGCCCAACAGCCTCCTCCAGAAGTAACAGGGGCATTTGTTTCTGGAATGTAGGCTGCTAAAAGTTTGCCTACCCCCTTCCTTATCAGATGTCTACATCCTATTGCACCAGAGGCCAAAGTCAATTTTATTAGCACTATGAAGGCCAACTCCCACAAAAAGATTAGAGTTGGGTCATTCTTTCAACCACTAGGCTTTTCCACTAAGGTTCTCTCAGTTGTAACCTTCAACCTCTCTCTGTCATCCAGAGTACACTGACAATCAGTTAAGAAGTCATCTTCTTTGAAGGAGGACAAGGGCTACATGATCCCTCTCCACTTCCTACCATGGATAAAATTCCCACTGTCATCCTCAGACAATGACCTAGTTGTGCCAGATGTCCAGTTCTTTTCCTGCTCTGTCACAAATGGAGGAGACACACCCTACATCTGCCCATTCAATCCATTGTTAGTGAACCAGAGGCCTGCTTTCTTGAGGAGCAGGATTATCAAAATAAGATAATAAGTGCTTTCTTCCTGTTATTGGAATCTTCCAGTTTTTATAGCATCACAGAATTTTAAAGCTAGATTGATCTTTAGAGATCACCTAGTCTGAGCCCCTAAATTTAGAAATAAGGAAATTAAGGCATAGAATATTTAAAAGCCTTGCCCAAGGTCACATAACTAGTTGCTGTCAGATTTAGAACTAAATGTCCTAAGGTCCCCGAAGCCTGATCCACTGTTATTTCTATTATAATATGATATCTCCTAAATGTTGATTTCTCTCTTAGTCTTCCTTATCATTATGATTATAGATCCAGTTATTCCTTCCCTCTTTCAAATTCTGTGTGTCAGGTATTTTTTTCACTTGAAGCTCATCATAGTCACAAATACTGCTACACAGTGAATCCTCCTATTTCAGATCCAAAAACAAGGTGAAGGTTTAAAGACCAAAAATTAAACCCATCCAATAAGAATGAGGGTCTTGCTTTCCTTTTGAGCATCTTATTAGATTCATTTAAAAAATATGACCCTGTAAGGACAACACATTCTAAATTGTTGATTTTCAATTTGTTTTTAACTTGATCTACTTCACTAAATAAAATTCCCAAATGCCTAACTCAGCTAGGTTAAGACTCAACAATACTAAACAATAAACATGAAATTGCAGTTATTTAGGTCTTTGACTCAGAACTCACATTTTGCCTGATTTTTCATTTTTGCAGTGGGTTATCCACTCCCAAAATGAATACCAGGTAGTACAATGTCTTGTTATGACAACCAATAAGAAAACTCCAGAAGTCATATCTATGAAGAGAATCTACCAATATCTGATGAAACCAATTGGTTGACTATGTAGCAGTCATAAAATGCATCTAATGATGGATCTAACTCTTCAAAACTCAGATGGAAAATAATTTTTTTTAATTAAAGAAAACAGAGGAAATTAATATACTAGAGTAGCTTCAACACAAAGTTTAAAAATTAAAGGAGATATAGATAGAGGCAGCTGATCTACAAATTCAAAAAAACTATATAGAATGGGTACTTCTTTTGTTTCTGTTTTGGGATTTTCATTTTTATTTTTTTAAAGGGTAGTACGATGGATATAACTAAACTACAGAGTATCATCAATGACAAGCTAGAAACAGGTATGACTGGAAAGAAGGTAGATTGATGATGAAATGAGAGTTACTTATTAAGGGTAATTCATTGAGAGTTACTCCATTCTCAAGTTACTCAATTGAAAGATATTTAAGAACAAATGTTCAGGACCTTCACTGGTATCCACAAAATTTTAAGAGAACCAAAGGAAAGCTTGCATGGTATTGGGAGTTCTTCTATCTCATATTTATGGAAAGAAGTACATGAAAATCTCACAAAATAAGAAAGTGTAGAGGATCTGCTATCTAGACTAGTGGAGGAAGTATCAATACCAATAAGATCATAAATAAATTATTGAACCATCAGAGTAACCACATGCAGAAAATCAGACAAAAATTACTTTTAGGAAAAAGAATATGTGACAGCTATATTTAATTACATTAGAAAACAGCATTCACAAGTAGTACTTGGGAAGAAAAGACAAATAATAATTCAGGTATACCTCATTTTATTATGCTTCACTTTATTTCATTTTATAGATACTGCATTTTCATTTTGTTTTGTTTTCACAAGTCGAAGGTTTGGGGCAACCCTGAGTTGGGCAAGTCTGTTGGTGCCATTTTTCCAACAGCATATACTCACATAATTTCTCTGGATCACATTTTGGTAATTACAATATTTCAAACTTTTTTACTATTATTATATCCATCATGGTGATATGTGATCAGTGATCTTTGATGTTATTGTTGTCCAATTATCCCTTCTACATCATGGGGGTTAGAGGTGCAATACCCCCACGATCTGGAAAATCCATGTAAAACTTTTTGGCCCTTCCCTGGTACCATAGGAGAAGTCTGATTTTTTTCTTTTTCTTTTATGGGGTGATTACAGTACCTTATTGTAAAATTTGGGTTAAAAATTTTTTGGTGTCATCTGCTAGCCTTCACATGTTGTCTGTTGCTTCCGCAAAACTCCCCCAAAATTCCTACTTAATTTCTTATGCTAACCTGCAATATGTCGAATAGTGATGGGCAAAGTGGCAATGTTGTAGTGATAACTGTAATTGTTTTGAGGCACTATGAACCATGTCCATATAAGATGGTGAACTTAATGAATAAATGTATGCACTGTGACTGCTCCACCAACCTGCTGGTCCCCTATCTCTCTCCCTCTCCTCAGGTCTTCCTATTCCCTTATATACAACAATATTGAAGAATATTACATAAACTTAGTTGATAAAGTAGCGGCAGGATTTGAGAGGATTGACTCCAGTTTTGAAGGATGTTCTACTGTGGGCAAAATGCCATCAAACAGCATTTCATGATATGGAGAAATCTTTTGTGAAAAGATGAGTCAATCAATGTGGCAAACTTCATTGCTGTGTTATTTTAAAAAATTGCCTCAGCCACCCCAACCATCAGTAATGACCATCCTGATCAATCAACAGCCATTGAAATTGAGGCAAGATATTTCACCAGCAAAAAAGATTATGACTCAATGAAGGCTCAGATGATAACTAGCTTTTTTATTTTTAGCAATAAAACATTTAATTACTCTATATGTATTGTTTTTTTAAGACATAATACTATTGTACACTTAATAGATTACAGCACAGTATAAATAAAACTTTTATGTGCATTAGGAAACGAAAAAAATTGAGTGGTTCACTTTATTGTGATATTTGCTTTATTGTAGTGGTGTGGAATCAAATCCACAATATCTCCAAGATATGCCTATACGAAAAGTTAATGTGACAATGATGGAATCACAGAATCACATATGTAAGACGTAAAGATCCTTGATTTAACCCCTTCACTTTGCAGATGAGGAAACTGAGATCCAGAAAGGTAAAATCATTTTCCCAAGGTCACACAGGTAGTTAATGGCAGAAGCTAGATTCAAACCCAGGTCTTTGATTTCCAAGGCGGTGTTTTTGCTACCATATCTTATTGTTCTCTTAATTACACTGATAAGTACAGGTTGGCAGGGGGAAGGAGAAGACAGAAAGGAGAAAGGAAAAGTAGGAAAGGATCAGAATTAAAAATAAGAAAAACATAAAGAAGCAATGACAAAGAATGGTGCAGAAGTGCACAGATGCTTTCATTTGTTTTTTTTGCTGTGAACTTAGGACTTTTTCACCTGCCACCAAGCACTTGTTTTATGAGAAATCAAAAATGAACAAACAAAAACAGCCAAGTCATTTGAGGCAAAAGAATGTAAATATGAATAAAAAAATCTTGAAAAACTTGTGAATGTTTTAATTTTTCTTTTTCCCTTTAGGTTTTTATGAATTATGGGTCAGAATCTCAATTAAGGCAATATTAAAATGCTTTTTAAAAGATCTTTGTACGATAAAAAAAATTGCTTAACACACACACATCAGTACAAACTTTGGACCTTCTCCAACCAATGCTTGTGATGACAATGCTTGTGATATCAATTTTTAAACTGCTTTTACTCTACTAGAATGCTAGTCATTTATACTTAACGTTTTCTCTAATACACTTTATAGTCTTTGGGATACAACTAGAAACATAAAAATGTGAAGTACTTTATTTTCTTCCTCTAGTCAAGAAAACTATTCACAAAACAGCTACTGTAATTGCATGTTAGGTGTTCACAGATATAGGACACTTTCCTTTGGATGAATAATAGTGGGTCAGATCCTGCCAAGTGAATAAGCTATTCTTTGTAAGTTAAATGCATCAATTCTTCTGGGCAATACTCTTGCACTTTAATACATCGTGTGTGTGTGGGGGGGAAATTACTTTTACTAAGAGGCAATTGAATGGTCTGAAGAGTAGCTTACTTAAAAAAAATTCAACCAATATTTCCATTTTGTACATTTAGAATAAAGGAAAATCATAGGCTCATAATTGTTTGACTTACCCAAGGTCAAGTGGCAAGTTTATAGAAGAATCTTGAGCAGAACCAAGATTCCATACTCTCAGCTATTTCTAAACCATGATGCCTGCACTTGAATGTTCTTTTTCAGCCTTCTTATCCCTATTCCACCCACCTACCTCCATGCTCCTGATCTGGATAGATAGGTGAGCTTTTCATCTTATTTTGACTATAACAAGGCCTCCACATTGCTTTCTGGCTGTTTCCAAATCATGCTACAGGTTCATAGTCCCACACCTCCCCTTTATGTTTTCTTCACCCTTTACAATGTAAGATCCTTGAGATCCAGGAGTTGTCTTCTTGCTTAGCATTATATCTTCAGCACTTAGCATGTTGCCTGAAATATAATAAGAGCTTAATATTATATTCATTCATTTATGTATCCAATGAACTTCAATCATAGAAAAATTAGATGTTTAGCACATGGCATTATCAAAAGTTGGTACCCATTGCAAATCATCTTCAGCTATCATGATTCATGGAAAGGGAATGAGACAAGGTCTTGCTGTTACTGTTTTACCTTGAATACACCAATCACTGTTCTCTCTCTCAAAAGTTACCATACTACACTCTTGGTTAAAGTCTTATAGCTTTGCAACAGGTAGATTAATTTCCCATCACCAACTGAGTGAGGAAATGTATTCCACTCCAGTCTAGGGTTCCACATAAGCTAGCATCATTGGCTAGTGCCTTCTAATTCTGGCTACTGATTAAGAATACCATCAAAGACATCCTTACTAGGTCACTGAAATATGCCAAGAGGTTAATTAGGGATTTTATGTCTAATCAATAGTCAGAACTATGTGGAAGATTTTGTTAAAGGGCTATTTTGGGTGGGGGGAAGGGTATAGGCATGGGAGGTTACTTTTTGTTTTGTTTTTTAACATATAGTCTTTGTGTAACTTAGCTTACATAGAATTTTTCTAGCTATTTAAAATGGAAATTTGTCTACACCAGAGAACCATAATGTGTTTTTTTCTATCTTTTTTCTTAATATTTAGTGGAGGAGGTTGATCAAAAGAGACTGTTTAACTTGATGATAAAAAGATGAGTGCGCTGCTTGTAATTTTTGATTATGCCTTTTAGATAGGTGGGATTATTCCCATGGAATGAGTCAGTGAAGGACCTATCTCCCTGACATAACTGAGGACATTTCCTTTATGAGTCTCAAGTGTAACCATTATTTTTGTGGTAGTGTTTTTTTGTTTGTTTCACTAGTTTACACCTCATCATCCTGTAAGATCTTCTCTGCATTGACACTTTACCTCATTACTACCATCTGCTTCTCTGGTTGGAGGGTAGGGCCACGAGCCCCAAATCTCCATTTAAGGAAAGATATCAACTCAGACATCTCCTTATTTTTCATCTAGCTACTTTAGGACTTCTCTGACTAACCTCTCCACCATGCTCCTGAATTAAATATCTCCTCATCACCCAGCCCACCACTACTTTTCAGCTTCCTTTAGTGTGTTGTTGACCCCATTAGATAGTAAGCTCCTTGAGCAGGGACTGTCTTTTTTTTCCCACATATTTGTATCTCCAGAGGTAAACACAAAGGTTGACAATAGTAGGAGCTTAATATTTTTTTTTTTTTACTGATTGAATGAGTGATTATGTCTCAGAATTGGAAATCATTTGAATGGCTCAGGCTCTTTTCCATTTGAGCCATACCTTTATAATGGGCTTGTAAAAAGCTGTAAGATAATTCTACTAGAGTTACTGCAAGGAAATCTGAAAAGAACTACTAGAGTTACTGCGAGGAGATCTGAAAAGAACTAAGTACAAATCATCAACCCAAGATATAAGATTTCAGAGCAGACCTTGATCCCTTGTGATGGGGGAACCAAATTATTCTCTACACCCACCATATCTTAGCCCCAGAAATGGGGCAAGGAGAGACTGTAACCGTGTCTTTTGGACCAAGAGAAAACAGGTGTGGGGAGAAAGGGGATTGGCTTTGCCTAGTACCGGCAGTTCTGAAATCCAGATTTCTGGAAGGAAGGGAAAGAAAAGGTGAGAAATGTTTATAAAGCACCTACTATGTGCCAGGCACTGAATTAAGCACTTTACAAATATCTCATTTGACCTTCACAACAACCCTGTAAAGAAGGTGCTGTTATTATGCTCATTTTATAGTTGAGGAAACTGAAGCAGATGGTGGTTAAGTAACTTTCCTCAGGGTCACACAGCTAGTAAATAGATTGGGTTTTAACTGAGGTCTTTCTGACTCTAGACCCAATGCTCTATCCATTGTGCCACCTATGAGTGACAAGAATTCCTAGACTCTCTGAAGTCTGGCTTCCAACATCATCATTCATCTAAAACTGTTCTCTCCAAAATTATCAACAATCTCTTTATAATGTTTTGTTTTTCATTCTTCATCCTTCTTGATCTCTCTATAGTCTTTGAAATTGACAATCACCCTCTTTTCCTTGATACGCTCTTCTGTCTAGGTTTTTATGACATTATACTATTTTATCTCTTATCTATGTGACCACTTCTTCTCAGTCTTCTTTGATGGATCTTCACCCTGGTCACACACACTAACCATGGGTATCCCCTAAAGCTCTGTCTTGGGCTCTCTTTTCTTTGATTATAATTTCTATGCTAATGATTCCAAAATCAGTATTTATGCAGGCCTAATCTCTTTCTGTATCTCTACAATCACATCTTCAATTGTCTATTGGCCATATAGAACTGTACATCCTGTAGATATTTTTAAATTCAACATATCCCAAACTGAATTCTTCATCTTTCCTCAAAATCTCTTCCTTATTCCTAATTTCCCTATTATTATGAAGAGTACCATCATCTTCCCAGTCACCTAAGCTCAAAACCTAGGTGTCATCTTTATTTCCTCATTCTTTCTTATTCCCAATATCCAAACAGTTACCAAGTCCTTTTGGTTTTATCTTAGTAAAATCTCATATAGGTCCCCTTCTCTTTTCTGATATTGCCACTATCCTGATGCAGGCCCTTATCACCTCAGGTCTGAACTATTACAATAGCCTTCTGATTGGTCTCCCTGCTTTACATTTCTCCCAAATGCAGTCCATTCCTTACTCAGCTGTGCAACTGATCTTCTTAAAGCACAGTCTGGCTATATTATCTTCCTCCACCCCGACCTGGTAAACTCTAGTGATTCCTTGTTAGTTTCAGGATCAAATATGAAATCCTCTGTTTTTCAAAACCCTTCACAATTTGGACCCCTCTCACCTTTCCTTCTTCTTGCTCCTTATTTTCCTCCACTCCATTTATTCTACAATCCACTGACACAGCCTCAATACTATTTGCAACAAGTCACTCCATATCCTGACTCTGGGCATTTTCACTGGCTGATCCCAATGGCTGGAATTCTACCTCTCCTCATAACCACCTTCTGGATTCCCCATATTTCTTGAAGTCCAAGATGAAGGATTTTAGTGCCTTCCCTCTGTTGATTATCTCCAATTTATTCTTTAATATTTCCAATTTATTTTGTTTGTACATAGTTGTTTGCATTTTGTCTTCTCCATTAAACTGTGAACCCATGAGCAAAGGGACTTTTTGTTTGTTTTGTTTTGTTTTGTTTGCCTTCTTTTGTATCCTTAATACTTTGTACAAGGCCTGGCACATAGTAGGCATTAATAAATTATTGTTGATTCACTGAGAATCAAGCACAGACACTTAGAGCTAGAGAAATAGCATGGGACTTATCTATAATGTAAGGAACACTAACTGTAACTTTCTCTCCAGTACTGACATGATTTATGTAGATAGTATATGTTTGATGGCAAGAAATAAGGTCCTGTACTAACCCTAAGTTTGTTTTTCTTTCTATATGCAGGCTAAACCCTTAGGGTAACCCAAGAGTACTGGAAATCTCTATTGGCCTATAGGTTGGAAAATGGGAGTAAGAAGTAAGGAGAATATCTTTAAGATTATGGACTTTTGGGAGTCTTTATGTTTTCTGAATTTTTTTTTCTGGGGGATGAAATAAATATAGATCTAACAATGGATTATTGGCTTAATTGACTATAAAGGAGCTAGAGCCCTTTTACCTATATCCTATATCCTTTTACCTATATCCTAATGAAAGGATATAGGTATATTCTGAGGTATATTCCAAGGTTGCCAAGGATAGGCTGAGCCAATATAATCAAAATGACAATACTAACTAAATTAATCAGTGACATACCAACCAAACTACAAAAATATTTTATAGACCTAGAAAAAAATCACAACATAATTCATCTGGAAGAATGAAAGGTCAAGAATATCAAGGGAATCAATAAAAAAAATTGTGAAGGAAAGTGGCCTAGCCATACCATATTACAAAGCATTAATCATCAAAACAATCTGATATTGGCTAAGAAATATAGTGGTGGATCAGTGGAATAGACTAGGTACACAATACATTGTATTAAATGACCATAGTAGTTTAGTGTTTGATAAACCCAAAGATTCAAACTTTTGGGACACATTATTCGACAAAAAACTGCTGGGAAAACAGTATGAATGAAACTAGGTATAGACTAACATTTCACAACATATACCAAGATAAGATCAAAATGGGTACATGATTTAGCCATAAAGAGTGATAATATAAGCAAATTAGAAGAGCATGAAATAGTTTACCCATTAGATATAGGGATAAGGGAAGAATTTAGGATCAAACAAGATATAGAGAGCATTACAACATGCAAAGACAGATAAGTTTGATTATATAAAATTAAAAAGTTTTTGCACATGCAAAACCAATGCAACCAAAATTAGAAGAATAAAACTTGTAAACAATTTTTATAGCAAGTATCTCTGATAAAGGCCTCATTTCTCAAATATGTAGAGAATTGAGTCAAATTAATGAGAATACAAATCATTCCATAATTGATAAATGGTCAAAGGATATGAACAGGCAATTTTCAAAGAAATCAAAGTAATATATAGTTGCATAAAAATGCTCTAAATCACCATTGAATAGAGAAATACAAATTAAAACAACTCTGAGATACCACCTCATACCTATCAGATTGGCTAATGTGACACAAACAGAAAATGATAAATTTTTTTTCTTTTTCTCTTTATTTTATTAATTTATTTTTAGTTTTCAACATTCACTTCCATAAGATTTTGAGTTCCAAATTTTCTCCCCATATTGCCCCTCCCCCACCCCAAAACAGCATGCATTCTGAATAACCCTTCCCCTAATCTGCCTTCCCTTATAGTACCCTCCCATCCCCTTCCCCTTCTATTTTCCTGTAGGGCAGGATAGATTTCTATACCCCATTGCTTGCATATCTTATTTCCCAGTTTCATGTGAAAACAATTTTTTAGCATTTGTTTTTAAAACTTTGGGTTCTAAATTTTCTCCCTTCCTCCCTCCCCACCCATCCTCATTGAGAAAGCAAGCAACTCAATACAGGCTATACATGTGCAGTCATGCAAAACACTTGTATAGTAGTCATGTTGTGAAAAACTAACTTTATTTCCCTTCATTATAATCCACCCCACCATTTATTCCATTCTCTCTTTTAACCCTGTCCCTCCTCAGAAGTGTTTGCTTCTGATTACTCCCTCTCTTGATTTGCCCTCCCTTCTATCATTCTCCCCACTCTCTTATTCCCTTCCCCCCTATTTTCCTATAGGGTAAGATAGATTTCCATACCAAATTGAGTGTGTATGTTATTCCCTCCTTAAGTCAAATCCAATGAAAATAAGATTCACTCATTCCCTCTTACCTTCCCCCAGTTCTCCTCCACTGTAAAAGCTTTTTCTTGTTTGTTTTATGTGAGATAGTTTATCCTATTCTACCTCTCCCTTTCTCCTCCCAGTATAACCCCCTCTCACTGCTTAATTTTATTTTTTATTTTATTTATTTTTATTTTTTTTAGGCAATTGGGGTTAAGTGACTTGCCCAGGGTCACACAGCTAGTAAGTGTCAAATGTTTGGTCTGAGGCCGGATTTGAACTCAGGTCCTCCTGACTTCAGGGCAGGTGCTCTGTCCACTGTGCCACCCAGTTGCCCCCAATTTTATTTTTTAGATATTACCCCTTCATCTTCACCTCATCCTGTGCCATCTCTCTCTCTCTCTCTCTCTCTCTCTCTCTCTCTCTCTCTATTTATCTACATATAATTTTTTCCCTCCATCTACCCTAATACTGACAAAGGTCTCATGAGTTACAAATATCATTTTTCCATGCAGGAATGTAAACAGTTCAACTTTAATAAGTCCCTTATGATTTCTTTTTTCCTGTTTATTTTTTCATGCTTCTCTTGAGTCTTATAATTGACAGTCAAATTTTCTATTCAACTCTGGTCTTTTCATCAAGAATGCTTGGAAGTCGTCTATTTCACTGAATGTTCATTTTTCCCCATGAAGGATTATACCCACTTTTGCTGGGTAGGTGATTCTTGGTTGTAATCCTAGTTCCTTTGACCTCCAGAATATTATATTCTAGGGTCTCTAGTCCCTTAATGTAGAAGCTGCTAAATCTTGTATTATTCTGATTGTTTTTCCATAGTACTTGAATTATTTCTTTCTGGATGCTTATTTATATATTCTCCTTGAGCTGGGAATTCTGGAATTTGGCTATAATATTCCTAGGAGTTTTACTTTGGGGATCTCTTTCAGGAGGTGATCAGTGGATTCTTTCAAGTTTTATTTTACCCTTTGGTTCTAGAATATCAGGATAGTTTTCCTTGATAATTTCTTGAAAGATGATGTCTATGTTCTTTTTTTGATCATAGCTTTCAGGTAGTCCTATAATTTTAAAATTATCTCTCCTGGATCTATTTTCCATGTCAGTTTTTCCAATGAGATATTTCACATTGTCTTCTATTTTTTTTTTCCATTCTTTTGGTTTTGTTTTACAATTTCTTGATTTCTTATAAAGTCATTAGCTTCCATTTGTTCCATTCTAATGTTTAAGGAAGTATTTTCCTCAGTGAGCTTTTGGACTTCTTTTCTATTTGACCAATTCTGCTTTTTAAGACATTCTTTTCCTCATTGGCTTTTTGGACCTCTTTTGCCATTTGGGGTAGGCTATTTGTTAAGGTGTTATCTTCTTCAATATTTTTTGGGTCCCCTTTAGCAAGTTGTTGACTTGTTTTTCATGATTTTCTTGCATCATTCTCATTTCTCTTCCAACTTTTTCCTCTATTTCTCTTACTTGTTTCTCAAACTCCTTTTTGAGCTGTTCCACAACCTATGACCAATTCATATTTTTCTTGAAGGCTTTGGATGTAGGAGCTTTGACTCTGTTGTCTTCTGGTTGTATATTTTGATCTTCTTTGCACCAAAGAAAGATTCTATGGTCTGACTTTTTTTTGCACTGTTTGCTCATGTTCCCCGTCAATTACTTGAGTTTTAAATTCTTTGTTAAGGTAGGAGTCTGTTTCCAGTGTGGAGAATGTACTGTCCCAAACCTTCGGGGGTTTTGTGTAGCTATTTTCAGAGATGTTTCTAGATACCTGCAAATTTTCAGTTCTTCCAAGATGGTATGATCAAGGGCAAAATGTTTACTCCTTTCCTGATCTGGGCCCTGGTGTATGAGTAACTATATGTACTCTTTTCTGCCTTGGAACTGTGAGGAGGATTCCCTCTCTACTGCCACTACAAGCTCTACCATGCCAGCACTCCTCCTTGCCCCAGGACTGCCACCCAGAACTGCAACCCATATTTAAGCACAGGCAAAGCAAGAGAATCCTGCCTCAGCACCAGCAAAGAGATCCCTGCAATCCCCTTCTGATCAACCACCCTGTCTGTCTGTGGGCCAAGAGCTCTGGAAGTAGCCACCACCCCCCGTGGCTGTGTCAGGACTGGGGTTGGGACAGAGCTCCTCTCTCACCCTGACAGACCTTTCCTACTGACCTTTTAAGGTGTCTTTGGCATTTGTGGATTGAGAAGTCTGGAAACCGCCACATCTCCCCTTGATTTAATCCCCTGAATACTGCTTCAGGTTTGCTGAGGCCTAGTCTTTGCCTGGGTGGCCCAAGCTGAACTGTGCTCCTCTCCTAGCCCGACACACTAGATCTTTCCAATTAACCATCCAAGTTGTCTTGGGCTGGAAATTTGTTTCACTCTGTCTTTTTGTGGGTTCAGCTGCTCTAGAATTTGTTTAGAGCCATTTTTATAGGTATTTGGAGGGGTTTGGGTGAGAGTTCAAACAAGTCACTGTTTTTACTCCACCATCTTGGCTCCACCCAGAAAATGATAAATGTTGGCAGGATAGTGGGGAAACTGGGAGACTAATGCACTATTGGTAGAGTTATGAACTGATCTAACCATTCATTCTGGAAAGCAATTTTGAACTCTACCCAAAGGGCTATAAAACTGTATGTACCCTTTGATCCACCAATACTGTTACTAGGTCTGTATCACAAAGAGATTAAAAAAAAGTAAAAGTGCCAATTCACACAAAAATATTCATAGCAGCTCTTCTCATAGTGGCAAAGAATTAGAAATTGAGGGAATGCCCATCAATTAGGAAATGGTTGAATAAGTTGTGGTATATTATTGTAATGAAATATTATTGTGTCATAAAAAAATGATGAGCATGATAATTTCAGAAAAATGTGGGAAGACTTACATTAACTGATGCAAGGTAAAGTGAGCAGATCCAGGAGAACATTGTACAGGGTAACAGAAATATTGTATATTGATCAACTGTGAATGACCTCTACTCTCACCACTACATTGATCCAAAGAACTCAGGATGAAAAATCCTGTCTTCTTTCAGAGAAGGAATTGTTGGTGTCTCAATACAGACAGAAGTATATTATTTTTCACCTTCTTTCTTTTTTTGTTTTCTATGAATTTTTTCCACAAAATTATTACTATGTAAATATGTTTTATGACTGCACTTGAATAACCTATATGTTTGCTTACCATCCCAGGAAAGGATGAGAAGAGGAAATGGGGGATGGGAGAGATAAGGATAGAATTTGGAAATCAAAAAATATTTTAAAGCAACATCTGTTAAAATTAGTTTATATGTAATTGGGGAAAACAAAATATTATTAAAAAAAAAGATTGAGGCTCTTCCTTTAAAATCCAAAGCTTGGGTTCCCAGGCCAATGGTCACTTTAACAATAGAGAATTAAATGCTGTGGCAGTTGAAAGATGAAATGACTGAGGAAACAAAGATTCAATTCATATAATTTTGATTATGAATATATGAAAAACCTACAGATTGGGTTTATAGATAAATGATCCATGTGAGGAGTGGGCTGCCCACTCCTTCATAATTCAGAAGGGGGAAAATGAGGGAATTGAGGGGATTAGAACAGCCAAGTGGTTAATTGTGGGAATTGAATGAACCACACTGACTCCACCTTGTGGCTCAATTCTGGAGCCAGCTCAGTTCCCTTTCTATTCAATCATATGTCTAATCCAATTTCTGTGTTGTGAGAACACTTTATTCAATAGTGGGATTTGGGAGAAAAACCTTATTGCATTCTTTGAACAATACATAGCTGGGAAGATGGACCACCCTTACCCACTGTTTAGAGATCCTTAACTAAGGACCTAGGTTATGCTGACCAGAAACCTAGTCAGATACAAATATTAATGCAAGGAGTTCTCACAATTGTACATCTCAAGCAACCCGTATGTCTTATCTGAAAGCTGGCCCCATACTGATCAATCAGTTATTGTTTCAATGTCCTTTTGATTGTTTACAGACACTTTAGGCAGTGAGACATCTTTTCTGATACAGGTAATTATACTTGTTCACACCCCACCCCCTCCCAACTTGTAAAATCCCTAATCTTTCCCTCAATCAGAATCAGATCATTTAATGTTGTATCCTAGTTAATTGTTTCCTTTTAATTAATTGGCTTTGTTTGATTAATTTTTTAAATGTATAAAAGTCTGTCTCCCCCGGTATTTGGGGTCCAAGCCTAAGCTGAGGAGGTTTGCTCCTGTTTTATTAGGCAATTGGCATGCATTGCTTAATAAATCAATATGCTCACAAAATTGAATCTTTGTTTCCTCAATCATTTCATCTTTCACCCATCACAATGCAATATATATCAGGTGCTTGGGGATGAAGCAGTCAGAACTGAGCCTAGACAGACCTTTCATCTCTTTGCTCTGTAGTAAAAACTTGTTTTTTCTAGTAAGCGAATCAGATTCAGGAAATATCAAGGAAACTTGGAATGTATTTCCTTTTCAGATTATAGAACTACATTAAAAAACAACACAATGATTAGAGCATGTCTTTCAAATGTTGCTTGCCAACAAATGTTGGCCCCTGTTTTGAAATGTTAGTATTGGTCTATAACATGTTCCCAGAATGATCAATTGCCAGGGAGCCAAGTTAAGCCAGTGAGAAGCATACATGGAATGAGAGGTAGCACATCCTCATCTAGCAACTGCTGTATCCCAAAATAACTATCATACCTCCTAAAAGTGAAAAAATGTCTTCTGGCAGCAACCTATCATTAGCTACTGCAGCTCTCAAACTTTTAAAAGGCAAAGATCTCCCTTTCCTTTTCTTTTTTTTTCCTTCCCAGTGCTGGTCTTTAAGGAAGCAGAATATTTCTTAGCAAAAAAAAAAAAAAAAGTTAATCTCTTGCGTGCCCTTTCTAATGTAGTTGTTTGATAGAGTTGGAATAATTTTGAATATAAGTTTGATATTCATAAGGTTCAGGTCAGGTACGTAACCCCTGGTTACAAAGTTTAAACTTCATCTTAAACTCTTGAGAAGACTCAAAGATTGTTGTTGTTTTGTGATTTACAATATTTAATAAAATAAAGAATATGAATGAAGAAGTCACAATGCCAAAGGGAAGAATAACTGTATTAGGTAGTATTAGATGCATTTAGAAAACATTCAATCATACATTTTCATGTTGGAAATAATTATGTTTATGTAGTTTATGCTGTCACAAGCCATGTATGATCCACATAATAGAAGACATAAAATCTTAGAATTGGAATGAATTTTAGATGTCACTATTTGAATCTACAACCTAGGTTGGAATTCCTTCTATAATACTGCTGAGGGAAGAATATCAAACCATTGCTTGAATCCCCTCTATATCAACACTTTATTAGGCAGGATTTTATCAGTCATTGTTGAAATAATCTGTGAGAAAGTTCTTCCTTAGATTGAGTCTGGTACATGGACTCTTAGAAAAGTTACCCTAGGTTTGAAGGAAGAAAACTATAGCTCAAGAAGGAATGAATGAATGAGTGAGTGAGTGAGTGAAAACATTTACTAAGTATTTACAATCTTCCAGGCACTGTGTTAAGCTCATGAATAGCAAATGATATATTTACCTAAGGATCAAGACAGACAGACAATCATTTAATCAATAAGCATTTATTAATGTCTTCTATGTGTTTGCCACTGTGCTAGGTATTAGGGTTGTGAAAACAAAAATGATGTAGTTTTTGCTTTTGTGTTATAGCTAGCTGGGACAAAGTACTCAAATGGTACACTCAAATGTATCTCATTGTTTTGGAGTTTCCTGAAAAGATGGAGATCCTAGCACATTCATACATGACTATCATGCAATTCTCATCCTTTTCCTCCCCAGAGTTCACCACACGGGGTTCACCCTATGTATTTCAGACTTTCTTAAATTTCCACTGATATCAAGATGGCACTAGCGGCTAGCCACCTTTCAGTCCATGTTCTTGCCCCATGACCAGTCTATCTTCTTCTTCTGTCATACATTCACTTGATGATATATTTCACTCTTGTTCTTCAGAGTTCCTTATTAATTATATGTTACACCTGTCCATGGCCTGCCTTTCCATTTTCTACAGTGTAATGATTATCTTTAGTTCTTCAGTTCCAATGATATTCCAGGTTTTGCTACAATATAGCTATACTGGTAAAAATGATTTTATCGGAGAAAAAATGGGCCTTTGCTGTTAAGGGGAATCTTGGTATTTATAAAAGTGCTCTTTAATTTTCCCCAAAAGCAGTCTAGCCTGCTCTCTTCCTTTTGGAATCTGGGCCCTATTCACTGTTAATGGATATTGTTTTTATGACGTATATGTGCTACTGGATTAGCTCTATAAAATACACATCAGGATACATGTTGAAATCTAAGTAATAAGTATTGTTATTCACTTGATATTTCCTGTGTTAATGGACAAGCCAAAATCTTTTAAGTGATTACAGATCTATTTTGGGATGCTCTATTCAGGATGCAATAAAAACCTTTTCATCCAAAATCATCATCATCAAGAATCTGAAGGACCTCAATATTTACAGGGTATATCACCTAGACCTGGACTCAGCTGGATTTCTTCTTGCACAGCGATGGATATTTTTGGCAACCATATTTCTCCCAACTTTATGGTGCACCTGATATTTATTATCAGCAGGTAATTAGGCATCTTTTAGATAACATGGTAAATTAATCCCTCAGTGTCCTCAAAAATGTGTTATCTCTAGTGCAGATCTCCTCCATATAAACTTGATTCAATCTAGCTGCTTTTCCTTTTTACTCTTTATTCCAATTTTTAGTGTTTCTGTAAATATCTCAATGAATGTGGTTAAAATCCAGCTGAGATGGTTCCACTTCACTTGTTTGAGAAAATATTTTGTTGTAGTAGTTTCCCCCCACACCTCAAATCTTTTCCATATTTCTTCTGATTGTATTCTTCTTTGTTTTCCATTAAATGCCTTGGTATGACTTTACTCAGTTGGGTATGTAGCTAAGCTTTCTTTAGACTGACCTAAACTATTTTGCATTTGATACTTTCAGTGTTTTTATAGGGAACTGGAGACCATTGTACCCACTTTTGGAGAAATTTCAGTGCAAGCTATACATTGCATATATTATGGGATTTATTTTTCCTTGAGCAACTTCAAATTGGGGCAATTGAACAAAGATGATTCCCTTTGGGTCATCTACCCAAAACTGGGCCTCATCTATGTTAGCCCAGAGTCTTTTGGAGCCCTAGACCATGGGATGTAATATCAGATTTATCTGATAACTATAATATCAGATTTATCTCCTTGCATTAGATCTCTAATTCAATTCATTTGTTATCCATACTTAGTGTATGGTATAGACAGAGAAGCCCATGAACTTTTTGCTAACTCCATTTTGAAATTTATATCTTCTGTGAATTCATGTATGTTTCTCCTAGTATTTATTCTACATAGGATCTACCCTCTATTATTTGGAGACAGAGAGAGAGAGAGAAAACATTCTTCTTCCCCTTTCTTTTTTTCGATTAAAAAAAATAAAAACAATTTGGACTAGATTTATAAAACTCCAGGTTAAAAACAAACAAACAAATAAACATTTTACCAGCTCTTGTTAGGTGCTTTATACCCCTAGCAACAGAATCTTCATTGTGATGTTTAAGGAGTGTTCAGAAATCCACATCCTCTTCTCAGACAACATATTCCTAACTAAAGGTTCACTTCCCATTCACAAGTCCAGAAAGATCAGCTGATGTAGAAGCAGGAAGGTTTAGGCATAAAGCTGAATTCTAGCACCTAAAACTTTATTTCAGAATTACTAACATATCTCTCTTTTTAAAATGCTATATTTCTGCTGTACATAAAACCCTTTTCTTCCCATAGGTAAGAGGAGAAAATAGTATATACATTTGTAAGAGAGTTGGTTTCCGTAATACCTAACTCTACAGATCTCCATCCATTTTACTTTATTCTTTAGTAACTTGTTATATACTGTTTTCTGCACTCCAATTTTATCCATTTTAAGTTACGTAGGGGCCTGAGATCCAGTGATTTGATAATTTTAAAAAATGCTATTCATTTTCAAAGTCTTTTAGAATTTATATGAAAGTATAAGTTCTGGAAATTAGATTTAAAATCTTATAAATATTGGTTTCACTCAGCAAATTGATTCACTTTAAGCACATGAATCTTTCAAAAAGTCTGTAATTATGATTGGATAACCTTCTTCCTTCCAAAATTGCATAGAATTAAAATAAAAAGGAACAAAAACAAAATAAAACAAACCATAGGTTTAGACTTTTACAGGGAATGACAGTTTCTTATTTATTTCATAAGCCCTAACACATCAATAATAGGATCGTGAGCTAAGTAAAGTAAGATTTTTCCTTTCTCACACTAGAATCTCAGGAGTCCATCTACATGAACTTTTGCCATTCTCACAGTTGTGATACCTGTCACTAAGGAAGTGTTTGTACCTGAGGCCCATCTCCAAGTTGGTTGGCAGGCTCACAGTAGGAGAAGAATAGGCATCAGAGTACCAGAATTCCATTCTTATTTTATTTAGAGTTGGACAATTCAAAGCAGCAAAAGTATGACCCTGACAATGCTTTAACTCATGGGTCTAACACTCAATAAAATAAATATTGTGAATTTAGTCAAGTAAATAGTCTTTGTAACCAAGATATACAGTTTGCAAATAATTCATATTCCTTGTTTCAAACTCACTTTCCTACTTAGACTTATTAACACATCTATAAGAGCTGAAAATCAAGGAAGATAAAAGAAAATGGAAATCAAACTAACCAACTTGAATCTGTTAGTAGATTTAATCATGACTTTCTTGGAATAGGAGATTTAAAACTTTTGACTAAAAATCATGTTTTGCAATTACCCATACATTTTGATTTCTGTGGTACCATAGGTTCTCCTCTGAAGTTTAACTCTGTTGCCTCATTGTGGTATAGGGTTAATCCTGGGTACACTTCCAAGGCTATGCAAATAGCGTGCAAGTTTTCCTATATCCTATAAATTGAAAAGGTTTTGAGCAGGGGCCCAGTAATAGAATATGTGTGTCCATTATCTTAGCATCACTCTAACTAAACTTCAGTAGACTCATTATTAAAGAGTTGGCCATTCAATGATGAAGTGTGCCTGTGTGTGTGTGTGTGTGTGTGTGTGTGTGTGTATTTTGTTCATACTAATTCATTAAGCTGTCTTTGAAAAGAAAGAAGTGATTGAGGTCTATATTAGTGAAGGTAACATATAGATGAAATAATGGATACTTGATGTGTTGATGTATTATAATGATTATAGAAATGATGGCTCAAATTGTAAGAAACAATTTTTAAGAGCCCATGATTACAGGTTTATTTTCAATTTCTGCACTAAAAATGCCTTTATATAAATTCTGATCTTTGCACAAAATTTTATTTCATTTAAATGCTAAAATATTGACTTGTTTCTTTTTCAATGTGGTATGGTTTTTAAAAGTATTATATCTGATAGTTACTTAATATAGATTTAATAATAAACCAAAAAAGAGAAAAATCAAGAGCATTACTTTTACTGGGATGTGTGTAATTTTAACTCAGATAAAACTGATTTAAAACTGTTGACAAAAGGAAAAGATATAACATGAACTACGTAGCATTATCACTTCTTAGTTGACTAAGAAGCACAAATAGCTCATTTTCAGCATTCAGAATGGAAATTGTCAATGATGCCCATTAACTTTGTGCAGTGGAAATGTGAAAAGCTGACAGCCGGTTTGAAGGGAGTGGAAGGCATTGTATCTTCAAATAATAACTAGTTTAATAGATATTCACAATAGCTATTCAGAAAAAGTACTCCTCATTTGATATAATGTCTGTCAGATATGTCAGTCATGTAAAATGTTTAACTTGCACAGAAAAGTAAAAGACGTTGAAAAGAAAACAATATACTTTGGACCCAAATAGAACGTCCTTTTGCATTACTTTGCATGAATGCATTATAAAAATTTCTCCTATCATAAAGATTTTTGGCAAAAATTGTTAGCAAATTGTAACCCACATCAGTCACATTTATTATCCTTCCAAGTTGCAATGATGTGACCTAAGGAAATTATATTTCCTCTAACATTCCACTTGATCTCAGCATAGTCTTTGTCTAGAATTTCCCAGTGCCCTGTTCCTGAGCCTCTCCCATCTGCATAGGTAGATTCAAAAGATCTGATTCCCAGATATGACAGCAATTAGTTGTGTGACATTGCACAAGGCATTTTACATCTTGGAGACTCATTGTCTTTATCTATAAACTTTGCATACCCGTATTTGCACTACCTACTTCATAGTATTGTGAGAAAGCTAACACTGTATTAATGTAAACTATTGTTATTATCCCAACTATGTGATAGACCCTGTCAACATAATATCATTTCTTACTCTTTAGAAGCCTCTGCTCTTAATATTATCTCTATTTTGAGATTGTTGCAATATCAGTTAGTCTTACTCATGGGTCTCTCTCCCTGTTACTCATACTCTCACAATCTGAATTCTGTCTTCATTACTAAATCTCTAAGTGTCTGACTTGACCACCATTTTTCCAGTTATTTTTCCTGAGATTCTTATTGATACTTAGTGCTATTTTTTTCTTAAGTGTTCATTTTATTAGTTTTTTTTAAATCTCAAAATATTTACTCATTGTTTTGGATTCTTCCTGGTTTTTATTTTTAACTTTTGTGTGAAGTGAGGTTTTTTTTTCCTTTTTTTTCCCCTTTGCTGCTCTTTTATCTTCTGCGGTCTTGTGTTGATGTTTTTGAAATGAAGAAGGGGAGGTATGCTCAATAGTAACCATTCTGTCATCTTGCTGGAAGTCAGTTTCTATTTTGCTTATTATGCATTTGTTGTTATTATTATGGTTTGTTTCTTGGTGGGTTTTTTGTTTGTTTGTTTGTTTGTTTGTTTTTAGGGTAGATGTGGGAAGAAGAGAGAAAGGAGAGGAAGTTGGTAGGAAGCTGGGCAGAGCCGGCACAGCCTAAGGGCTGATTACTTCTCTCTTTCCCCTTCCTTTCTCCTTGGGCTACTCTTTTCATTTAACCCTGCTAAAACAAAGCCAAAGTATTCCCACTTAGAGCAAGGTGTTTATTTTGATCCTATTTACACATACACAAGCATCTAAGTAACTTTTGACCATTTTTATCTGTTTTTATTTCTGATGCTCATAATATTCTTTTTAAAAATAATTTTATGTCTTACCTTTTTTTCTGGTATCTTGTGAAACACCTCAGTTTCCACTGATACTTTCACTGTATTGTGGAAAAAGCAGTGGACTTTCAGTCAGAAGGTCCAAGTTCAATTCTTTGGTTTACTTGATACTAGCAGTTACTGTGGATATGACACAAACCTCTCCAAGCTTTAATTTTCTCAACAATAAAAGGAAAATAAATTATATTTGTATTCTTATCTTCCAAAGTTGTGAGAAAAGTATTTTATAAATTATAAAATACTACAAAAATATTAGTTTTTCTTAACACACAACACTGGAATTAATTAATGATATTATTTACATTTTGATGACCGAAAGTACTAGTTTGATATCTATAACCTTGGATGTCTATAATGCGACAGTACACATAAGAAGAAACAGTTTTCCCATGGTAACACATTTCTTACAGCTAAAATTGTCAGATAACATTTCCATTAAGCTGCTCAAAAATATTGGCAAGGTCAATCATCAAAAAATGAACAAGTTGATTGTAACTTCATTGAATTTGGAGCCATTTCATATAATAAAGTGAATATGACCCAATCAGTCTTCAAAGCAATAAGGTGAAAGCTACTCATGACAAAAATCAATCAGGGCAAAAAGGCCACACATTGAAATTATATTCTAGTCTGCCCTAAATATCCAACTTAATTTCCATTAAACTATACCCATTTTCCTTCTTATCTTTTAGTGGATTGTATCCAGAGTCATTCAATTTAGATCCATATGATGTGACCACATCATGCCGTTCTGATGACAGCCTTACAAAGGGATGATTGACTGTTTTAGGGAGATTTCAAAAAACTGCGCTTCTTCAAAATTTTTTTTGAGCTTCTTATATGGTATCAGAAAATCCATTACAGGAACATCATTTTGTTGTTATTATAATTATTATTATTTTACTTAAAGTGAAACTTTTTTTAAATTATTTTTTTTTCAAATGTAACCCTATGTCCTTTGCCTGCTGGAATATCATATACTCAGAATTAAGTAGTGAGGAACAAAGCTGCCAATTGTTACCTATTGTTGCATCATGCAGTAGGTTGTAGTGTCCTAATATAGGCTCTTGGACCTCCTTTTCTTCTGATGCACAGCCTCTCCCTTTACTGGAGTGTTACAAGAGGCTCCTGGCCAGAGTCCAATATCCACAGACCTCTCTGTCTCCCAGGCATTATAAACCAGAAAAAATATGTTGACTTTTTCTTGGATTTCCCTATAAGGATTTGGTGTGGTGCATTTGAATGATTTTTTCTGGGGGGGAAGGTAGGGAAAGGTAGTTAGGGAGAGTTTATTATACTTCTTGCTACACTGTCATATTGTTTCCACTTTCTCTATATGTTCCATATAGAACAGTTCTTTGTGCTTGTCTGTATTCATCATGTTTGTATCTTATATCATTGTAATATTTCATGATATTCATCTGCCTTTTTTAGCCATCCTCCAAATTATACATATCCATTTTTCTCCATTTTTGTTACTCCTCCAAAATGTCGCTATAAAGATTATGGTGAATATAGAGCCTTTTTTTGTCAATAATCTCTTTAGTCATTGACAATTCCTATGTCTAGAAGTGGAATCCTTGTGTCAAAGCATTATGGGCATTTTAGTCACATTATTTGCATAATTTCAAATTGCTTTTCAGAGTGGTTACATCAATTCTCAACTACAACAACAATTAATTAGTACACCCTGTCTTTTCACTACCCCTCCAATACTGACTATTCCAATCTTTTATTATATTTGCCTTTGGAGGGGGGGTGTCTATAATTTGTTATTGAAACAACCTGGTTGTATATTTATATAACTTTCTCTAGAAGTATTCACCAACTTGGAAGTAGAGGTGAAAAAAACATATGGCAGAGTATACTTGCAATTAGAGATAATATGGGTTGGGGGCAGTATTGGAAAAAAAAGGAAGGAGGTACAAAGAGGGGAGAATCAAGTTTCAGTTAAAATGTTTCAGGGTAATGTATATTCAAGGAAAAGGTGAACAATAATGGAGACTAACAGGTGAATACTTTTACTACTGTAAAAGTAGTCTTGGATGTGAATGTAATTGTTATGGATAGGGATGAACATATGAGAGAAGATATAAGAGAGCAGCTTATAGAGAAGGAAGTAATTGTGTATTATCAGGATAAAATGAATATAAGAGATCGGGATTTGGAAGTAACCTCAACAAACATGCTCTTAATTGGAAGAGTTGAATAGAGTGATTTTTAGCTATGTATAGAACACACAAATCCCAAATTTCCAAATGGAATATTGTTATGGAAGACTGAAGGAAGTGTTTATGCCAATCCAGCCTTATATCATACTATTTCTTCTCTTTCTTTACTCCAAATTCCATTCAAACTATACTACTACTCTGGATCCCTGATTCTGCTCCTATCCTTTCCTATCTCCATGCCTTAGCACAACCTGTCTCTCATGATTATAATCAATTTCTTGTAGCTCTATTTATTTCAGTTAGTTTCTTTCCTCCAGGCAGAGTTTATGTGCCATCTATTTCATGAAACATTCAATGACTCACACAGGTGAAAATGGTGTCACTTTCAAATTCCCTAAAATATATTTACCTAGACCTCTTACCTGGCCTATTAGAATAGTTTCCTACTTGATTTCCTATTTCTGTTTCTCCCCATTTTAATATATCCTCCACACAGATTTTAAGTTTATTTTGCTAACTTGCAGTTTTCATCATATTAGGTACCCACTCAATAAACCCCAGCGGCAGCCTCTTTCTTCCCAGGATCATATATAAACTCTTCTATTTGGTGTTTAAATCTCTTCACAACCCCACACCTCCCTACATTTTCAGTCTTCTTAGATTTTACTCTCATCTTTGTGCTCAACAATTAAAACACACTGGCCTTCTCACTATTCTGCACACATTACACTCCATCTCTCTTCTGTGTTTTTGCACTGGCTCTTGTTCTTCTTGGTGGTAGTGCACTCTTTCTTCACCTTGTCTTAGAATGTCTGATTTTCTTCTAGATTTAGCTCAATGACCACTTTTTATGGGAAGCTTTTTCTGGTCCTCCAAGCTACAAGTGAACTACCTCCCTAAACTACTTTGGATTAATTTTGTATCTACTCTGCATATAGTTGTATATGTACATATTATTTCCATCATTAAAATATAAGTTCTCTGATTTTGTCTTTGTGTCCTGTGTAAGATATGTTATTGACTGACCACTTTTTTGTACTTATTTCACATTCTCCTACATCATAGTTATTTATATGAGGATATTTGGTTCTATTAAATTTAATTAAACAAAACAAATATTTATCATCTTTAATACTCTTGAGAACAGAACTTTATAAAACTTGTTTTTATCACCAGAGGGGCCTAGTAGGGTGCATTTACGTGGCAGGTGCTTAGTAAATGTTTGATGAATTGAATTGGATTAAACCAAATTATTTCTTTCTAGAAAAAGAATTTGGTAATCAAAATATGCAGGCCTAAAATATTTGGCTAAAATATCTTTAAAGTGATTGGTTATCTGAGTAAGTAGATAGTCTGGATGAATGACAACAAGGAGTTACTCATATTATTATGTTTTAGTGAATCAATATGATATTTCACAAAATAGAGAAATTTCAAGAGTTTTTATTTTGTTATCTAATTTAAATGATCTTTAGGAAAAGTGGATAATTGCTATTTTGTGTCCAGTTAGCTTTTATCAGTTGATTAAAAAAGGAGTGGTTTGGTTATTTATCAGAAGCAATAGGTAAGAGCTATCTCTTAAGTAAGTGTTACACTGGTAGACATGAAATATAAAAATATCTATAAGAAAGCTTCCAACATATTGGAGAGATCCATTATTGAGCAGCTATAGGAGAATACAGACAAGAGTTTCACAGGATAAGAAAGTATAGATCATTGCTGTCTGCACTAATAGAAGTAATTACCCATTTTAATTTGATCGCAGTACTGACAATTCTTATTATTTTACTAGCTATAATCTCCTAAAAATCACGCAGCCTCCAACATCTCATTTACTTAATCCTATCAAAAACAACTGAAAGGAGAGAGTCAACACTTCTTCATTTTCTGTAGTCTGAACTCCTTATCCTAGAATTCAGTGACTTGAATAATCTATTTCCAACTTATTTTTAACATGAAATGAATGAGGCATTATTACCCAAACTCACCTTATGTTTTCTGATATTTTATTTTGTTATTTTCCCTCCCAAAAATGACCCCTTCTTTATCTCTAATTACCAAAACCATAACAATTATTTAAGACTCAATTGAAATCCTTTCTCCTCAGAGGGAACTTACAGACCAAACTGATCACTTCCTTCCCCGAAGAGCACTAAATTCTTGAATCATTTATTGTCTTCTATTGTATTTTTGTGTTTGCATATTATCTCCCATCTATCTTTTAAGCTTCTTGAAAGAAGGGATTTTTTTGCATACTTTTTATTTATTTCATTTAAATATTTGGAATAGTACCTTACAACATATATACTGATTTGTTGAATAATGTTTTGAAGTATGGGCATTGATATTAATGTTTTACAACTAGTCATAAATCATAAATTAATTATTTTGATTATGTGATTTGTGGTATAAGTGAAATTCATGACTCATGTGAGGCTTTAACCTGTTGTTATATTAAGCATATTTTAGCTAATCATGAGATAACAAAGAAATGGAATAGTAAAGCAGGATTACCTCCAAGTTGTTATAGATCTGTCATGACAAAAATCTGGGATAAAGAGAAACCTAGGCACAAAGTTTTGAGTATATAGTATATAGCAAATTAGTTTAGCAAATAGCAATAAATTGGCCCCAACACCCCTCAGTAGTCAAGGATCAATCTAACAGAGCAGCTCTTTTATATAGTTGAATAGGTAGCCAATTATATAGGGCACAAAAATAGTTCAATAATGCAAATTACATCTGTGGCAGTGATTTATCTGAACCAGAGATGGAGGGTGATGTCTGCTTGGCTGGACTCAGACAGAGGATTTCTATAACCCTTCTATAACCCCAGGTAATGGGGAAAAAAACAAAAACAAAAACACAGTGTCGACTAATATTCTCTGGAAAGTCTCATGGTAGGTAAACATTTTATCAGTATATTAACTCATATCCCCTCTAAAGTCTCTTTGTGGGCAAACATCCTATGACCAGGTTCACTCATCTACCTCTATGGTCATCTAAAGCTTACAGATTTAAATTTGTGTTTGGACTTTAGCCCATAGGAATATGAAAGTTAAACTCTTACAAATTTTACTAATGGAGCCTATACAATCAAGTCTGAATTTGATTAACAAATAATGATTCTGATTAGATAAACTGATTAGATACAATTCTCAGTCAATAATTAATCATGGAATATTAATTTTCAAATTTTACAATAGATAAACTGAAGTAATAGTGCATAAGGGAACTCAAACTCCCATAATTAGGGGGGCATCCAATACATAGTAGCTTGATCATTATTACATAATAAATTGAAAATAATACAAAATAGAGTGGGGTATCAATTCTCAATTTGACAGATCTCAAGAGACCCTTGGGCAACACCAGACAGTAGAGGCTGATTAGATATGGGTCATACTCCCACTGCTCAGGAATGCTCAACACAATCTAAAAATTCCCATTTAAATCCAGCAGTAATGAGTTCTGTCTTTTTCTTCCTCTCCCTTTTCCTCCCACATCCTCCCCTCCACTGGAACAGATTGAGACAAAGTCATAAAAACATCTGAAAAAATGGTAAGGTTTCAAGTCTATCTAATCCTTACTGCTTAAGCAGTAGAGATATTGAGAACTTGAACTAATTTGTTGCCATTTTATCCCACTAAACAGGGGTTTTTAACCTATAGTCTATGAACTTTTGATTTTTTAAATAATCATATATCAATATAATTGGCTTTCTTTGAAATCCTATGTATTTTATTTTATGCATTTAAAAACATTATTCTGAGAATGGGTCCGTAGAAATCATCATACTGCCACAGGTTATCCATGACACACACAAAAAAGATTAAGAATCTTTGCACTAGAAAAATCAGCTCCCTCATATAATTTTAAGTGCAAAGGAGGTTGCTTTCAAATAAAAGAGTGGTGATTTCAAGGAATGATCTGCAGAGCTAAAGTGAAAGATTTCATTGACAACTCAAGTTCTCTATTGTAAAAATGTCACCTAAAATCAATTATATTCCACATGTATTTTAAATATTTATCATTATTGCATCTCATGAAGGTTATTGTAATAGCCTCCTAACTAGTCTCCCTGTCCCCAATCTCTTGGTAGGTCCTCCATAAAGCCTCCAAAATTCCTAATGCACAAATTTGACTTTGTAACTACCCTGAAAATTTTATCTTAATGTGGGCCTATCTATGACCTTTCACAGACTGTGTCTTACCTACCTTTCCAGGCTTACATCATTCTACCACCCTTTTTACAATCTTTGTCTCCACCAAGCTAGACTAATTATTTCTGGATGCCCTAAATTCTTCCACATCTTTTCATTCCAATAGGTCAACCCCATGCCTGGAATGTATTCATTTTCTCTTATCTGTGGGGTACTCTGAGGGAAAAATAGGAGGCAGAATATGGCCAGTAGGTTAAAGCCCTACCCCCACCTTGACCATCATTTCCCTCAGCCCCTGAGGCAAAAAACTCAGGATTTTCATCCTAAGAGTCTCGGAAATAGGAGTATTTGTTAAACCACCAGTCTTACTTCCAGCATGCCCTCTTCTTCCTCCACTGTCCTTCAGCCATAATTGTGGGGAGAAATCATTGAAGTGAAGGGAACCCTTATTCCTCATAACCACCAGCATCAACCACTGACCAACTGCTGCCAAAAGGAAGATGAGCGAAAAAGCCCTGGAAGTAGTAGCATTACCACCCTCTCCCACCCAACCCTGGAACCACCTGTCTTGCCTACAGCTTAGTCTTCAGAGTCATTATTGAGGAAGCAAGTCCTGTGGAAAAGGGATTAGCCATCTCTAGCAATTGCCAACCAACTCCCACACACAGGGAAGGCAGACTTACTTAGATAAAACAGTGGGGCACTATAAAGAAAGTAGGCAGCCCACTGTCTTCATTGAAGCCTCCTGAAGAGACAGAAGACATCATGTGCCAGGAAAATTGAACCAACACCACCATCTTGACCACCATCCCTTTGCAGACCCTGAATGAAGATAACTTAGGACCTTGAACACCAGAGTCTTTGTAACAGCAGCATTTCCAGATGAGTGCTTGAAGCCACCATACTGGGAAGCAACCCCTGTAGAGATGCAGCTGGGTAACTCTTCCTGCAGGTACTATAGATGCATCTATTGAAGACCTAGACAAGAAAATTCTTGTCACTGAAGTCTTTGGCATTATCAGTTGATGCAACATCAGAATCTGATAAAAGGATTAATTGACCCGATCACTGGAAATGACATTAAAGAAGAAACATTGCTATCTGCTTTGCCCTTACACCCTAAGGAAAGCACCTTGCAACTAAGAACCTTTCTAACTTGCCATAAAAAAAACCAAACAAACACAAACCCCCCCCCCCCAAAAAAAACCCGACAACTTCCATATGCATAGTATCTGCCATTAAAATGTGAACTCATTGAGAGCTGAAACTGTCTCACTTTTCTATTTGTATTGCCATTGGTTAACAAGGTACTTTACATATAGTAAATTCTTACCAAATGATTCATTCATTTATTCATTCATTCTCTTCATGCTGAAATCCTTTCTCTCATTATTATATTTCGTTTCTACTTCTCCCTTATCAAATTCTACCTGATATCATACATTTTCTGCATTCATATTGTTAGATTGCAGCCTTCTTAAGGGGAGAGATCATGTCATTTTTCATTTTTCTACTCATAGCACCTAAAACAATATCTTGTACATATTTGTCACTTAATGTATTATTATTTGAATTAAAAACATTGATAATTAGAAACTGAGTTTGGGGACGTAAGTTAAAATATTCAGATCTTCAGAATTCAGAGATCAGTGTTCAAATTCAAAATTAATTTATAAGCTGGGTTGTTTTTCCTTTTGCCTCTTGATTTAGTTTTATTTTCCCCTTTGCTCTCCTCTGGGTTATTGCAGTAGATTAAATGGGCCAATCTGAGGGCCAAAGTGAATTTATTTAGCTGTGTTTTCAGTAACAATGATGGGAACATTGAAGTGGTATCATTTTTAAAAGCTGGAAAATTAGCTAAATCTAATAAGATATTATTAAGAAAGAAAATAACAATAATGATAATAACAACAGACATTTATAAAGTTTCACAATGTCAGACTCAGAGACAAAATCTTTTACTCTGGTTAAGACATTTAAGTACACAAACGCAGAATAGGAGAGATATGAGTAGACAACAGTCCACATGAAAAAAACACTTTCTGGGTTTGGAATATTTTTTGAAACTCAATATTTCAGGTTTTAGAGAGGGTATCCAAATAAATTAATAATAATAGTTGATATTCATATGACTCTCAGGTTTGTGAAGCCTTTGAAGATATTAACTCGACTAAAGCTCACATGAACCTTCTGAGGTCAGTACTATTGGTATTATTATCTTCCCCATTTTATAGATGAAAAAACTGAGGTTCATAAAGGATAAGTGTTCACACACCCAACTACTAAGGTTTTGAAGCATGATTCAAATCTTCATATCTCCAAGTTTCACATCCTGGCCATTAGGCAACTCTGCCTCTCACAAATATTATCTTAGGCTGAATTAAAAGAAGTATCAAGTGATAGTTTTCTTTTATTTCACTTTGGTCAAACTATATGTGTAATGATGTGTTTATTTCTAAGTGCTACATTTTAGTAAGGGCCTGATAAACTGAAAAGTATCCAGAAGAAGATAACAGTGATGGTGACAAGACTGGGGACCATGTCATTAGTTGAAAGGAATGGGAATTTTTAGCCTGGAGAAAAGAAGGCTTAGGGGCAAGATATTTTAAATCTTGGAGTATATAAAAAGCTATGATATTGAAGAGTAATTGGAATCACTCTGAATGGCCCCATAAGAAAGAAATAAAATCAATGAGTATAAGCTCAATTTTTGGTTTTGTTACTCACTAACTATGTCAAGTCTCTTCATCTCTCTGAGCCTCAATTTCTTCATTATAAAATGATAGCAAATGTCTGGGGTGATCATTTTTAGGACTTTTTCAGATCTAAATTCTATGATCTCATTTCCAGAGGCAATTTTCTTCTTCACAAAAGGAAAACCTTCCTAACAATTAGAACTGGGAAATAGGCTGCCTCAAGAGATAGAATATTTCCCATTTCTGGAGATTTTCAAGTCAGAGGTGGAAGAACACTTGTTAGGACATGGCAGAGATGATTCCTCCATAATTTGGGTTCGGCTAGTGACCTCTGGTATACCTTCCAAATATGACATTTTTATGTTTCAGTGATTTTATTCCAAGTCATAATAGCATAAGTCACACCATTTTTGTTTCAAGGAGCCATACTTAAGTACATATTACTAACAGTAAATTAATATTTTAAATATTTCAAATTTATCTGGGTATTATGTTAAATAAAATTATTTTTGTTGTATAGAAAAAAGACATCTAGACACTGAGGGACAAATCCCAAGCAAAAGTATATAGTTCTGAGAGGGCAGATAACAGAGAGAAGAAACTTCAAGTGTGACAAGTCTAATTGTGGAGAACTTAATTTACTATACATATAGCCACTCTGTAGGGAAAACCATATGGTAAAAGGCAGAATGACACAGTGGAAAAGGAGATGACCTTTCTTCTGAGGGAACTGAGGGGATTAGAACAGCAAGTGGCTACTTGTTGGGATTGAGTGAACCTCACTGATTTCACCTTGTGACTCAATTCTGGAGCTATTTCAGTTCTGTTACTATTCAGTGATAGGTCTAGTCCAGCACTTCTTAAAGTGTGGGTCATGACCCCATATAGGGTTGCAAAAAATTTGGCAACAGGAAAAGGTTTCAGACCGTGCAACAACCAAAAATTAATTCAAAATCAAAGGCGTATTGAAACTGAGGTATTTCTGGCAGCATTTGCCCATGTAGCATCACACAACTTCATTGTAGCCTTGGTTCTGAAATCAAAGCATGCCCTCAGGCCATGCAACACCAACAAATGATGACTAATTGCAAAAAGAGGTTAGGAGTGAAAAATGTTTAAGAAGCTTTGATCTAGTCCAACTTTTCTCTTGTGAGAAAACTTTATTTAATTGTGGGAATTGGGAGGAAAACCTTATTGAATTGTTGGAATCACTCCTACCTGCTGTTTAAAGACCATTAACTAAGGACCTAGGTTATGCTGACCAATCAGATCCAAGGAGTTTTCTCACAATTATACATCTCAAGCAACCCATACGTCTTATCTGAAATTGGTCCCATACTGATCAATCAGTTATTGTTTCCATGTTTGTATATGTTTTAATTGTTTGCACTTTGGGCAGTGAGACACCTTCTTTTTTGATTCAGGGAATTACACCTGTTCATGCTCTGCCCCCCCCACCCCCACTTGTAAAGTCTCTAATCTTTTGTCTAATTAGAAATCAGATTACCTAATATTGTATCCTGGTTAATTGTTTCCATTTAATTAATGGCCTTATTTGATTAATTGCTTTTATGTATAAAAATCTGTCTAACTTGTATTCAGGGTCTAGTACCAAAACTGAAGAAGACAACTTGTCCCAATTTGTTGGGGAATTGGCATACAGTGCTTAATAAATCTAAATGTGGCACAGTGGATAGAGCACTGGCCCTGGATTCAGGAGGACCTGAGTTCAAATCCAGCCTCAGACACATAACACTTACTAGCTGTGTGACCTTGGGCAAATCACTTAACCCCCTTGCCTACCTCCCCCCCAAAAAATCTAAATGCTCAAAAGACCAAACCTCTGTTTCCTCAGCCATGTCAATTTTTTAAATTAAATTTTATTTCTTAAAACTTATCTTATTTTTAATTTATGGAATAAAAGAAGCATTTCCACATACAATAAAAAAACATAATTGCACATGAAACTGAAAATCCACTATGCACAACTTCCTATTCCTTTCAAATATATAACAAAGTTATCATGAAATTTATTTCTCTTTCCTTTTTTTCTCCCTCCTCCCACTCTGCCCTAGAGAGGGCTACCATTAGACACAAATATATTTCTATATATACACACACACATATATGTATATATATATATATATGTATGCGTATCTACACACATATCTATGTGTGTATACATATATATATGTAGATGTAAAATTATTCTTGCTCACTTCTATTTATCAGGTCTTTCTCTGGATACAGATAGTATCTTTCTTCATATTTTCTTTATTTTTAATTTGTGTATTTACAATAGTCAAAATGACTTAGTTGCTCAAGTTCTTTTTTGAAGCAATATTGCTGTTGCTATAAACAATGTTCTCTTGGTTCTGTCCACTTTACTATTCACTATTCCGTGCAAATCTTTTCATGCCTTTCTAAGATCATTGAGCTTTTTATTTTTTATAACACAGTAGTATTTCATCATAACCATATACCACAGCTTGTCCATCCATTCCTCAATTGATCCCTGCAATTTTTGGTTCTTTGTCACCTAAAAGAGCTAACTCTTGGAGGGGTGAGAGGGATGGGCAGTAGGAGGGGGTAGGGAGAAGATAAGGCAATAGGGATTGGGCAAAAAGTGAGGCCGAAAAAGAAAATAGTGAGTAAAATAAAATGGAGGGAAATTCCCAAATAGTAATTATAACTATAGCAGTCATTTTATCTTTTACCTGTCATTCTTCAGAGACAAAGAGATCTGGGTTCAAGTCCTGCCTTTGTTACACATTGGCTGTGTGATCCTTGGAAAATCACAACTTCTCAGTACTCTAGGCAACTCTCTAATACTGTAAGTTACAAAGAAGTTGCCTATATGAATTAGTTGAGGGAGTTTCCTTACCAGGGCATTCTCTATGCCACTGAAAATACTCGTCCAATCACAATCCTGTAGAAAAAGTTCGTTAATTTGGATATTCAAATGAATCAGTGGTCATTTGGAAAGGGAATATAGTATCTCTTTCCAAAGTCTGCTTTAGACATTTATATGGAGATTTCTATCTTGATAGTTGTAAAAAAAAATTCATAATACTCAAGTAATTTAGAAGAATAATTTGCATATATATTAGCCACTCACTAGCCATATGACTTTGTATAAATGACAAACTCTCAGGGTGACAGTTTGGTCATCTATAGAATGGTGGAAGAGGTGACCTAGAGGACCTCTAAGGTCCTTTCCAACTCTAAATCTATGATCCTATCATCCCATGAAGACTTTCTATGATAGCCTTCTTCTATGTATAAGATATGTATTTCTTCTATATTTTTCATATTTTGAAGGTACCAAACAGACTGAGCAGCTTCAGGGAATTATTTAAGTCTAGTGAGTATCTAATGTCACTCTAATATCTAAATATGAAGTAGACATGTAAAAGACAATCACTTTATTTCATGAGAGGTACATCAGAGACATAAAGAAAAGCAGATAGTACATGACTATATGCTGACCTAGGAAGAATAGACATAATGGCAGTGCTGAAGTCAAAGACAGAGCAATGGCACCTGACCTAGGAACCAACAGTGACAAGCCAACAAAAGCATCAAATTATAGATTTGCCAGGCAGTCAGTCAGCAAGGTAATGTTATCCCTACAAGTGCTGGGGAAAATGACTACCACCGATTATAAAATGAAGTAGTGTAAACAGGGTAGTAGGTAGGTAATCGACCCTTTTTCCTCTTCTCGTAATTATGGGTCCAAGTACCAGATACTATAAAGGTCTTTGGTGTGTGTTTATCACAATGACAATAAATAGAGACAGAAAGCACTTTTGGGGGGTTTTCATAATCTGGTCCTCATACTTCAGATTCCTGAAGCACAGAGATTAAGTTTTGGCAGGTCTTCTTAACTGAAAATGAGTCAAGTATGAGGACCAGGCTAGCTAAATTTAGAGAGGCTCATCATTAGTTTTGTCTAAGGGCAATCATTTTTCAGTAGCATAACAATTCCCAAAGATGATTTAATAAATTACAGTGGAATTTCTTTCTATGTCAGTTGAGGGATTTTGAAGCTACGGTGCTTATTCAATAAGTATACATTATTTAAAAGTTCTTATATTTCTACAGCATTCCATAAATTTTCAAGATGTTTTTCCACACATTATCTCCTTTGCTATTCACAAAAATTCAGGGAGGCATTATATCCATTTTACTGATCAAGAAGCTAAAACCCATATGGAAAGACAGGTCCAGTAATATATGGTTGGGGCTACTATGAATTGGAACCATTCTACAAAGTAATTTGGAATTATGATAAGAAAGTGACTAAAACCTTTTGAACCAGAGATTACATTGTTGTTGTTTAGTTGTTTTTCAGTTGTATCTGATTTTCCTGACCCTTTTTTGGGTTTGTCATGGCAAAGATACTACAGTAGTTTGCCATTTTCTTCTCCAGTTCATTTTACAGATGAGGAAACTAAATCAAACAGTTAAGTTACTTGCCAAGGGTCACATAGCTAGTAAGTGTCTGAGGCAGGATTTGAACTCAGGAGATGAGGCTTCCTGCACTATACCATCTAACTGTTCGATAGTTGGGTATATACCCCAAAGATTTTAATGCCAAATAGAAAGAGACTATATATACTAAAAATATTTGTAGATAGTAGCACTTTTTTTGGTAGTAAAAATAACTGAAACCAAATTGGATGCCCATTGATTAGGAAATAGCTAAACAAATTGTGATATATGAATGTAATGAAATATCTCCCATGATGAAAAAATAATGATTTTTTTGAACACAGAGAAGCATGAAAAGACATATACACAGATGGAAAGTGGACTAAACAATATACACAATGACCATAATAACATAAATTGAAAGAATGAAGGCTAAATAATTGAAACTGCATGATATGAAAGTATAATGATCAAGGTTGGCCCAAAAGAAGAGATATGAGAAAGAAGTTTTCTCTACTTCTACCCAGCATGTGGAACAGTGTAAATAATTGCAGAGTTTTTTATATGTCAGTTTTCCTGAACTATTTTGATTTTCTTCTTTTACATCCTTTATTATAAGGGATGACTCTCTGGAAATAGGAGGAAAGTCAGAATCACTGGGAAATGTAGTCAATTTTAAAACAAAATCTATCAATTGTTTTTAAGATTCTGGGACACAGAGAAGTTAAAGAACTTACTGGAAGAGATCTACCTAGTCAAGAGCTAACAGTGCCTTAGTAGTACTAGAACTCTGATCTTTTGATTCCCAATCCATTGTTTTTTTTTTAACTTTTCTTTTTTTCATTCTAAATGAATTTTTATTTTATCTTTTTTAAAGTTCTTTAAGTTTGTTTGGAAGTCCTATCAGTATCCAAAATTGAGTTTACTCGATTTTCTCATAATCATATTTTTTACAGCTTTAACATTTTCTTACTGTTACACATATGCCACTATAGTCAAATAAGGCCATGTCCAGATAAGAAATTGTGTATGTGTGTACATTTTCATTAATTTTGTCATGTTCAGTACTGTATGAGTTTTGGAAATAGATGATAATGTTTAGATGCAATTCATTAGGCAGAACTAATTGAACTATACACACTATAGGTCCATGGAAAATATTAGTGTTTTCCAAATAAGATCTTGTAGGGCAGTTATAGATAAAGTAACCACTAGGGGTCACTGCAGTGTTCCCAGTAGAAAGTACACCATACCTGGTTACAATAGGCAACTATACCACTATTAAGTTGAGCAGTCCTTATAGGTCACCTTAAGGCATATTGAAAGTCTCTTTGAGGGGCTGTGTAAAATTGCTGCCTGAATCTAAGACTTTGATAACAATGTCAAACATTAAGTCCCTACTGTAAGTAGGAAATTGTGCTAGACTGTAAGAGAAATAAGGGTAGAGAAGAATAAGTCCCTATTGTCATGGAGTTAATAGTCCAGTTATGAATATATTTATTACACATGGTAACTGTGTATATTGAATGTCAATATGGTGCTTTCAAATTTTACTGCTGTCACCCATGTCTCAAATCACTTAAAACAACTATCTTCTTCTAGGGATAACCTTAAATAATTTTTTGTGGGTAAGTTATAATTGTAAGTAACATTAATACATTTCATAGTGATGCAAAATTTATATCTATCTCTCTAGAGGCAATATCTTTGTAGTGCTTTCCCTTACTGTGGGCTTTACCTTGTCTTATTATTTTTTTTTCCCAGCAAAACTGCATTTTTTTCATTAGTCTATACTTCTAATTATATAAAAAGATATAGAACTAAATAATCAGAATCAAAATGAAAATTTATACAATAACCATAGTAATGAAAAGCAAACAATACTGAAAGATATCCCAATTGGTCAGTGCAATGAAAGATCTTTTCTCCAAAGGATCAATGGTGATATATTCCTCTGTCTCCTTCATAGAGAAACAGTGTATTCTAGTTGCAGAATGAGACATATTGTAAGTCATGAGCATAGTATTGGGTTGTCTAGCCTAATTCTACTCTTCAGTTATAATGACCAGTTATTTGTAGAGGAGGAATATCACTTGAAATGCCAATGTAACAAGAAAGCATTAATAAAACATTTATTTTAAGTTCATTATTTTCTATTGCTAAAGCCTCAATTTCCTTCATCCAGTTTTATGATCATTTTCTAGGTATGAGTCCCCATTAATCATCATCAATATGGTAGTAGCATAATGTAAACCTTCAGGTCTTTCTTTAAGAGCAGTGATACTTGTTGGTTTCCATCGCTGACTCATTTCACCTCTCACCATTGAGCATTTTCCAATGTTTCTACTCTCTTGAGGGAAAGGAAAGAACTCGATATGGATTAGGCTATAAGCTTATTCTCTCTGACCTTAACAGTTAGGTTAAAATCAAATATAACATCTTTAACAGTACATAAGAATAATTATAAATGGAAATAAATGATAGATGGAAAACCTTGTGGTCCAAACCTACCAAGAGTTTTCTAAGTCTCATGAGACCTGCTTACTGGATTCCCAGAAGCTAAACTAAATATGGTTATTGAGATAGAAAATCCATTTCCCCTTGAGGGAGGAAAGAAACAGACCAGACTAATTTTTTAGAAAGATAATAAAAATAATAAATTATAATAATTGAAACCCAAGATATTAATCTAGTCAAATGTGTTTCTTTATGCCAGTTAGTAATTTAAAAATTATACACACATACATTTGCCAACACAATTCACTATTTATCTGTCCTGTAAGTTTATCACAGAACAATAATAGATAGCTTTCTAGGTACGTCACAGACTGTCCCTGATTCTATACATACAGAAAATAAATAGAATAATAACTGCTCCTTATTTCCATGGCTCTTTAATGTTCAAAAAACATTTTCCTCAAATATGCTTTAGAAATATGGTTGTGCAAGTATTATTATCTACATTTGATAGCTGAGACAACTGAGATTCAGAGAGTTGAATGAACATCTCCACTGTGCTACAGCTAGTAATAGGGTCAAGTTTTGAACCTTGGTTTACTTCACACCAAGTTGCTCTGTTTATTATTCTGAATTGACAGTCACACAATGCTTGAGTTAAAAAGAATATTTTGAATTCCACTAGTCTAAATATCCCTACCGGGAGAGAGGAAATGGACTCCCCTAGAAACTGAAAGGGACTTACCAAAGGACACACAGTTGCTGATATAGGATTAGAATTCTTTTTGTCTTAGGGGCAGCTAGGTGGTGCAGTGGGTAGAGCACCAGCCCAGGAGTCAGGAGGACCTGAGCTCAAATTCAGCCTCAGATCAAGCACTTGATGCTGGCTGTGTGACCCTGGGCAAGTAATTTAACCCCAATTGCCAAAAAATAAAAAAAAATTCCACTTGTCCTAATTCCGCAACTCTACTTTTTTTCATTATACCATGTTTAAGTCTTACTTCAGTCTAGTTACTTAGAGATTATACTAGAATTTGGCAAAATGAAAAATATAAATTTATTAGAATCTCATTTACAGATACAGTATCCATAATCTATATAGACAGATGAATTTTTCATAAATCATGTGAAAGAAATTATATAAAGTGAGTTGTGAAGCTTAACATGCTATATTATTATTACTAATGATAATAACATTAAGTTCTTAGAATTAAAAGCACACTTGATAATACTCCAAAATAGGACACAGCTTTCCAGTAAATCTAAGTACATTTTTACCTAGGGGTGAAAGTAACTCCCTCTCAATGCATATTTTCAAGCGATCCTCCTTGTTAATGACAAGTAGACTCGATTTTGTTACAACTGAGTTGCTTTTGCCCACCCACAGCTATCAAGCTTCTTGAAAATATTTTCCCATATCCTGTTATTAATTAGAATAGTAATGAAAGGCTTTATTGTGTCCCACCCACTTAGTGCACATTTAATTGGGATAAAGATGAATAATTTAGTGTCACTGCAAGAGGTCCTTTTTTTTTAATGCCTTCTTAAACATCCTATTGATAGAGTTAATACCTTTCTCCTTCTTCCCTGTTGATTAGGAAGTAAAGAATTGTCTTTGGTTGATCAGTTTAGCCAAAATTTGTCAAATTTTGTCCTTGACTTTAAATTTCTACAGTCAGTATTTCAGACAAGAATTTAACATTAGAAAGCATGGCTTACCGTGTGTGTGTGTGTGTGTGTGTGTCTGTGTTTCAGCTTGCACACTACATTATAAAGAAATTCAATCTATCAAAATGTGAGATAGTCACCCTGCTTGAAACCAAGATCTTCCTTTCTCCATTTGATCCTTTCATTCATCAAACATATAGTGAACACTTTCAAAGGCTTTCTTTGTGGTTATTTACTCTTACTTTAGGAAGTATACTGAAAAGATCAATCAATCAACAAGAATTATTTGCATTTTTTTTACAGACATAAGTGAAGATAGTCCCTGTTCTCAAGGAATTTATATTCTATTAGGGAGAAAAAGTGGAGGGAGGGAGAGAGCAAAGGAGGGAGGGAGGGAGGGAGAGAGGGAGAGAGAGAGAGAGAGAGAGAATATACCCATGATTTCCTTTATAAAAGAAGTTTTCTAGCGAAGAAACTTCCTTGACCAATTCTGGACAGCATCTTCTCTGAAAGTTATTCTTTTTTTTAAATTAATCAATTTATTTTTAATTTTCAACACTCACTTCCATAAGATTTTGAGTTTTAAATTTTCTCCCCCTCCCACTTCTTCCCACCCTCCCCCCAAACAGCGTACGATCCGATATAGACTCTACATATACATTCATGTTAAGCACATTTTCCCATTAGTCATGATGTAAAGAATAATTAGAACTAATGGGAAGAACCACTGGAATGAAGCAATAAAACAAAACAACAAAGGAAAAGAAGAGCAAATAATATGCTTCCGTTTGCATTCAGACTCCATATTTCTTTCTCTGGGTGTGGTGCAATTTACAATCTTAAAAACGTTCCATGTCACTGAAAGGTGCCTTGCCCAGGGTCACAGTATATATCAGAAGAAGGTCTTTGGCCCAGTTCTTGGCTTCTGGGCCAGCTTACTATACACTATGACATGCTGCCTGCCTGCCTGCTTCTGCAATCCCCCTAAATAGATAAGTGATAAATAGATAGATAGATAGATAGATACATGCATACATACATACATGCATAAATACATACTGCTACTTACTGACCTTGTGACCTTGGCTAAATCACTGCACTTCTACCTCCTTTCTTTATAAGAGGAGGGTGCTAAAATGGATGAACTCAAAGTACACATCCAATTCTAATGTAAATTCTGTGATTTGTTGATTAAAGTGACACATTTTAGAAAAGGGAATATATTTAGAGACACATCATTAAAATGTTTTCTAAATTTCAAGTGATTAGTTTTTTTTTCAAAGACATACACTTCAAGTGGTCAGAAGTAGGAACAACACAATACACATTTATGGTATATCATGGAATGAATACTGCATTGAACTATATCTTCAGTTTAAATCTACTTAAACATTCTATCAAAACTCTCAATTAGATTCTATTTTCCACATTTAATTTGTCCATATGTTGTAGCCCTTAGATTTTTTTTTTAACATAATGACATACCATCAACCATTTTTGTTCCCATAAAAAAACCCAAACAACAAACAAACAATAGGTGTCATCAAGGAAAGGCAATTATGGGGTCACATCTTGGAAAGTTATCCCTCATTCTTAAAAATCCTTTATTTCACTCTGCCATTCCCTCAATCTATTTTGCTTCTTCCATTTCCAGGTAAGTCTTGTCTGCACTTCTCTATGACTTTCCTTCTGCTCCCATTTCTCAAAATCTTACTTCCAAAGATGTACCATGTCATGTCGGATAGATAGTCACCTTCAGAATCGAAAAGACAGGTTCAAATCTGGCCTCTGAAACATATCTACATGATTCTGGGCAAATCACTTAAATTCTCAGTGACCCGGAATAGCAAGACTGGTAGAGTCCAATTGTGTAGGTTTCTACCCTAAGAATAACCTCTACTGATAAAATGTCAAGTATAGATGAAAATAAAGGGCAGAATGGGAGGGCAAAATTAAAATTCTTACATTACTTATGCACAAGGCTGCTGTGAGGAAAGCACTTTATTAGCTGAAAAGTAACTGACTATATAAATTCTAGTACCATAATTAAAAATTAATTTTAGTCTTTTTCCAGTTGTGATATTCTTCAGTCATTACTGATGGCATGTAGGCCCTTTGACTGATCTTAAGTATATTTCATCATCCAACTCTACTTATCAACAAGTTTAGAGTTATTTATTAATATTCTTCAAATGGACTTAGTAACAATTGTTCAAGTGATTTCAAATATTACACCATTTATATTTATCATTATTATTTGAGGTAACAATAATAGCCCACATTCACATAGCAGCTAATAGTTCATAAAAATGTCTGTATCCATATCTCACTTAGTCCTAACAATGTTTAATGTTTATTTTGCCAGTTCTTTTTTATGACAATTACATCTAACTCTTAAGAGTACATGCTTATATTATATTTTAGAATCATAAACTAAACAGTTTTAGCATCTATTTTAGCCATCTCTAAACAGAGATTGTCATCATTAGAATCATTTGGACAGTAAAAGAAACTGATACAAAATGAGATAAAACAAAATTTGGGAAAGTCAGCAACAGACATCAATATCCTCAGCAGCTGTCATATGATAGCAGCTGAGTCAAGTATAAAATATAAAGCTTAATAATATAAACCAGTGGAACTACACATTGAAGGATCTGAAGTAAAATCATGGAAGAGTATAAAGAAGGCTGGCCTTGGATTCAGGAGAAATTTGAATTCAAATATTGACCCTGATACTTACTAGTTTTGTCACTGTGCAAATCTCTAAACTACTCTGAGCCTTAATTTCTTCAACTGTAAACTGTGATAATTATGTTCAAAGTACATATTTCACAGAATTTTTGTGAGGATCAAGTGAGGTTACATTTGTAAAGTGTTTTGTAAACTCTAATGTGGTATATAAATTATTATAATCCTTTTGCCAATTATTTTTTTTCAACTGAAGATCTGCCTTCTTATCCTCTCAAATCTTCCCTTTCCATTGAAAGCAAGAAAAAAAAAATCTCCTTCTATAAACATACATAGACAAGAAAAACAAATTACCACATTGGCCATGTCCAAAACTAACATATCCCAATCTGCATTCTGAAACCCTCACTCCTCTATTAGGAGGTGGGTAGTTTGTTACATCCTGAGTCCACTGGAATCGTAATTGGTCATTATGTCAACCAGAGTTCTTAAGTTCGCTCATTCTTAAGTCGATTAAGTTCATTCAGAGTTCATTGTGTTTACAGTATTGTCATTATGTAAAGTAAGGCAAATTGTTCTCCCAGTTCTCTTTACTTTACTCTTCATCAATTGATAGAAGTCTTCTCAGGTTTCTCTGAAACCATTCCCTTCATCATCTCTTATAGCACAAGAGTATTCCATCATTTCATATACTATAACTTGTTTAGCTATTCCCCAAATGATAGGTAACTCCTCAGTTTCTATTTCTTACTGCCCCCAAACAGAGCTGCTAAAAATATTTTTTTTGTACATGAGATTTTTTTTCTTTTTTCTTTGATCTCTTTTGGGCATAAATGAGTTATCATATAATTGGATTAAAGGGTGAACAGAATTTTTTTCTTTTTTTCTTTTCTTTTTTTGAATTAATTTATTTTGATTTATCAACAATCACTTCCTTAATAAGCTTTTGAGTTTTAAATTTTTCTTTCCCTTCTTCCCCAGGTCCCTCCTCAAGATGGCACACAATCTGATATGTGCTATACATATACATTCCTATTAAACATATTTTCACATTAGTGATGTTGTAAGGAAGAATTAGAACCAATAGGAGGAACCACAAGAGAAAATAAAACAAAAGAGAAGAAAAAAAATAGCAAATAGTATGCTTTGATCTGTATTCAAGTTCCATAGCTCTTTCTTTGGATGTGGATAACTTTTTCCATGATGAGACCTTTGGAAATGTCTTAGATCCTTGCATTGCTGAGAAGGGCTAAGTCTGTCAACGTTTGTCATCACACAACGTGGCTGTTACTGTGTACAACTTTCTCTTGGTCCTGCTCACTTCACTCAGCATCAGAACATACAAGCCTTTCCAGGTTTTTCTGAAGTCTGACTGCTCATCATTTCCTATAGCAAAATAGTATTCCATTACATTCATATACCAAAACTTGTTCAGCCATTCCCCAATTGATGGGTATCCTCTCAATTTCCAATTCTTTGTACCACAAAAAAGAGCTCCTATAAATATTTTTGTACATGTGGGTCCTTTTCCCATTTGTATGATCTCTTTGGCATACATAAACAGAATTTAATAGTATTGGAGACATGCTTCCAAATTGCTTTCCAGAATGGCTAGTTGAGCTCACAGTTCCAAAATAGTACATTAATGTACCTATCCAGTGTACAACCTATTCAGCATTTGTAACTTTGGTGTTTTGTGTTTTTTTGGGGGGGGTCAACTTTGCCAATGTGAGGGATGTGAGGTGGAATCTCAGACCTTTTTTATATTTGTTTTCTAAGATATTTAGAGCAGTTTTTTCATATGGCTACTGAGTTTGAATTTCTTCTTTTGAAAATTGCCTATTCATATCCTTTGACCATTTCTCAGAGAAGGCATGGCTCATTCTTATAAACTTGAAACAATTCTTTATATAGATTAGAAATGAGTATTTTATTAGAGAAATTAGCGTCAAAGAATTTCTTTTCCCATTTACCTGTTTTTTTCTCTTAATTCTAGTTGCATTGGTTTTGTTTGTGCAAAATCTTTAAAATTTTATCTACTGAAAATTGTCCATTTATCTTTCTGTAACCCTCTCTTGCCTGTTTGTTCATGATATTCTGGATTTTGACTAAAATATTCCTGGGAGTTTTCATTTTGGGGTTTCTTTGAGGATGTGAATAATAGATTATTTCTGTTTCTACTTTTCCCTCTGGTTCTAAGGGATCTGGGCCATTTTATTTTGTCATTTCGTAAAATGTGATATCTTGGTTATGGCTTTCAGACATTCCAATGATTCTTCAGTTGTCTCTCCTCAATCTGTTTTCCTGGTCAGTTATTTTTGCTGCAATATACCTTACATTTTCTATACTTTTTTCAGTCTTTTGACTTTCTTTTGATATTTCTTTTTATCCTATGATGTCATTAATTTTTAACTGGGTCAATTCTAATTTTCAGAGAAAATTTCCCTTCCAACCACTCCACCTCGAATAATGTTTTGTGCCCCTTGTTTCAAGCTGTTAATTCTCTTTCCAAATCTTTCCTTCATCGCTCTCCTTTCTTTTCCTATTCCCCCTGTACTCCCTCCCCAACCAACCCTGGTACTCGCTTTTGGCTTAAAAATAATTTTAACTGTTTCCTTTTAAAACCTTTATTTCATCTTTTCAAAGAATTCTGGTTGTACTTGTACTGAAGCCGTGTTTTCCCTTGAGACTTTGTTTGTAGATGTTTTGGAGTCATTCTCTTCTTCTGGGTTTATATCCTAAGTGTCCCTGTCCCAATAATAAATCTTTGTGGTGAGACTCTTTTGTTTTATCATTCTTCCAGCCTAATTTGCTAATTTTGAAATTGATGTTAGAAGCAGGCTCTGTGCACATCTGGAGAGAATGTCTGGGTTGCGCTTTTGTTCTCTGTCTTGCTTTTTTCTGTTATTTTTTGTTGTTCTGGCATCCTCCACAAGATTGGGGTCTGCCTGTATTGATCTGGGACCTCTTCTTGCCTTAATATACATACAGTCTCTGTTTTCTTTCAGTTCCTGTGTTCTTAAATGTCTTATGCTGCATGCCCTTGGTCATACCCTAATCCTAGTGTCCTAAAACATCTGTCCCTATGTGAATGTAGGGCTGGAAATAAGACTTATTTTTTTATTTCCTGATTAGGAATCAATCTTCTAGGAGCCACAGATGAGAGTTAAGTGCCAGGTGGCCAACAAAAGTGGAGGAGCAGCTTGGAAAAGGGCTCAGCAAGCCCTCACACCAGAGGTGATAGTCCTCCCTGAATACTCCGTAGCCCCCGTATTCAAACAATACACAATTTAAATGTCATTGTTAATGTAGCCCCATGTTGCTTCAGGAAAACCTTCTCCACATAAGAGATTCATGGGGCTAGATTATTTGCATTTAGGAGAGGCTATTTAATTTTAGGGTTCCCATTGCCTTGGGACTTTCTTTTTTTAAATTTTTTATTAATTTATTTTGATTAATCAACAATCACTTCCATGTACTTTTGAGTTTAAAATTTTCCCCACTACCCTCCTCAAGACGGCGCACAATCTGATATAGTCTATATATATACATTCCTATTAAATATATTTTCACATTAGTGATATAAGTAAAAATTAGAACCAATAGGAGGAACCACCAGAAAGAGGAAACAAAACTCAACAGAAGAGAAAAAAATAGCAATTCAAATTCCATAGTTCTTTCTTTGGATGTGGATGGCATTTTCCAACATGAGGCCTTTGGAGGCCTTGGGACTTTCACACAAGCTTTGGGGCACTGTATAGAGATGTGGAAAAGTGAGTGGGTACATGAGAAGATGTGACCAGGAAGGGAAAGAGAGAAAACTGGGGTGAAACAGGTATAGATTAGAGCTGAGACCAATTTGAATCAGCAATTCTGACAGCTAGTGAGAGTCAATAGCTCCTTTATTCTTGTTTATCCTAGAGCATAGTTAGTGGAATCTCTTCCAGAGTTAAATTTTTATTTTCTTTCTTTATTTTCTTCACATGGTGAGACATCAGAGGAGGAATTTAGTCGCAAATATTTTCTCTGGCTGCGCCATAATATATTCAAATGGATATGAATTAGTTAAGAAAAAGCTGTGTTTTTTTCTAAATCTATAATTTCATAATACCACAGCACTTCCCCCTCCCCCAAAATTAGAGTTAATCCCTGTTAAATATTCATTTTTCACCATAACTATAATGCCAAATTGAATAACCTACTTCTGTAGTTTACAAATTTTATTTTTCATTCAGAGAAGCAGGTAATAAGTATTTCATAGGTCTTAAGTGAAGGAAAGAATGCATCTTCTATTGGTGTAAGGGGAGAGAGAGTTGGCAACGAATCGCATAGAAATAGTAATTTTCATCCTATTTATTTTCTTATGGAGAAAACTGCCATCCATTGTTTGAAAAGCGAAGTAACATTAAAGAAACATCATATTGTGTATTTGGATGAATTTAAGAAAACACAAAAAAGTCACAAATTTTACATATTTCTACAATTACTTATCACATATTTAGGTGAGAAGAATGTTTTAAAAATGAAGTTTTGAAATTATTTAAAATCTAAACTAAGTTAAACATCCCTAGCGTGGTAGAAAAGAGGATGAATTCACCAAGCAAGTCTTCTTTTTGAAAATCCTTGTAACTTTACAAACCTGTGGTCCTAATAACTGGGGTTCCATAGAGAGTAAATTGAAACAAGGAATCGATTGTGATAGATTTTTCAGGATCCTTTGATAGAAAGTAACAATGAGATGCTGTTGACATGGCAACACAACTTGGTCAAGGTAAACGAAACCTGCTACTCTGGTTACAATTGGTCCCTAAAGAAAAAGCTCTGTCTTAGAATGGAAAAGAAATACGGTCTAGTAGAAAGCATGCTCTACTCAGATTTTGAAAACCTGGGATCAGTCTCCAGCTTTGCCTCTTTCCAGATGGGTAACCTCAGGCAAGTCACTTCAACATTCTGGCCTCTGTTTCTGCCTCTATAAAATATAGCATTGTATTATATTATTTGAAACATGCTATAATGTTCTGTGAACTATTCCTAATTCTCCAGAAATTTTCCTTTATTGAGGAAATTGTAGAAATGTGTATTATAATCTTTCATGTTCTATGCAAATTATGAGACAGTGAAATTTTGTGACCTCTTAGTGATCTTTTATTAACTGTTTAAGACTGTTCAGTTTTACTTCTATTTTAACAAACTGAGATTCTAAAATATACTTACTTCCTAACCCACATGCAAAGAAACTGTAAAGTCACACAAATAATTTTGGTAATCAAAGAAATAAGGGGAAAAAGATAAACAAAGAAGATAAGGAAATGTGACTTTTTAGGTAGATTCTAATTTTAGAGGTTTTAATGTGTTGGGTTTTTCTCAAATCTTTGAATATTTTGATCTGGTTGGTTGTAGATATTAACTGATTAATCTGAATGAGGTTTGCTCATCCTCATTGTGCTCTATTCATTACGATAGAATGCAAGCTCCTTGAAGTCAAGAGGTTTGTTTTTTGTTTTTTGTTTTTTGTTTTTTTTTTTTTTCATTTTTACCTGTGTATCCCTGGTGCCTACCACAATGTCTAGTAAGTAGCAGGTAATTTAAAACATTAATAAATGCATTTAGAATTGAATTGAATGTCCCTCAGACCTTTAGGTATATTCACTAGATATATTAGTAATGCATCAAGCCTGGTTTAGATGTGGATGCCAATGCTTAAACGTTATTTGTCTAGCTTCTTTTCCTGTACCACAGTTAATCCTCACTATTTGAGCTGGTTTTGATAAGGAAGCTGGGCTTACTGTATTTCTAGCCTCTTCTTCTTATGAGATGAAATTTGATGCTTAGTAGCAATGGTTGGGCACCAAGGAGAGCTAATAAATAAATCTGCTGTCTCCAAGTCTACTATTTCTGTCTCCAAGTGCATAGCTTATTCTGTTCATACATTTCCTAGTGTTTACAAATTGTGCCCCCTGCTCTCTAACTATTTAAAACCTATACATCCTTTTGTGGCTAGGTCAAATCTCACTTACATGATCCCTTAGCCCATGATGATCATTACCTTCTTTGAACTTCTATAGCATATAACTTCAGGAGCATATGTATTCAGTATTTACAATTTGCCTCCTTGAACTTCTCTTTTTCTCTTAACAGTCTGTTTCCACATCTAGATTGATATTATCTTAGTACATGTATTGCAGAACAGCATGCTGCTTGATAATTATTAGCAACAATAATGTAGTACAGTTGACTGATAAAGGCAGGAAGTAAATAGCTTCTGCCAATAATTCAATTGAGAGCAATCAACATTTTTCCCACTTTGAGGCTTCATCAAGACCACAGATTAAAGAAGGGAGACCTAAACTCTCTGGACTGGTGTTTCATATTGGCTGGCCCATTATATGGTAATCACGGAGATGTATATCTGTAAAGGAGGATGAGAGAGTGAGCTAGAAGAGACCTCTGTTTATTATAGATGGATAACTTCAGTGGTATGTTTTTCCTTGGTAAATTTCTCTGTATGTCTATCTTATTTTGTGTTATGAATATCCCTAGAGATCTCTCCTTTAAAAGGTTGGCCTGGGAACTGTACAAGAACTTGGTCACAGAGAATAGAAGCTATGGGTACAATAACTATTTCACAAGATTGGCAACAGATATATTCTTGGCAACAACTTATAAGCCTTTTCTTATTCTTTCTTATTCTTTCCTCTGTCAGAGGTTATAGTACCCTAATTTGAAAGCAGATGTGTTATCTTATATCTCTTCGTCTACCAGAGATCCTAGAAATCCAAATCACATTTACTGGGATTATTATGTAAAAAGACAGAGTGCTAGGAGCTAGGTGTGTGTATATGCATGTTTACACACACACATGTATATAATGTATATGAATGTGTATATAAACACAGACCCTAGGGTTTATAGTTTTGTACACATTGTAAGTGTTCAATAAATGTCTATTGATTGGTTCAATGTTGGAGTAGCCACTGTCTCAGGATTTCTATCTATCAAAACTTTGGGAGACTTCTACCTTCACGGAAGCATTTAGTTGAAATAGTAAATTAAACTATGCACTTTCTCTTCCAAAATATTTTAGTTGAGCATATAACACAAATTATTTGATTAATGTGTTGTAGCCTTCATCTGTTGAACAGATACTCATTTGGGACCCTTTTCAGCAGAAGATACCTGCTAGGTGAACATCTGCACAATATACCATTTGTTGAGATGAACTTTTACAGCTCTAATATAATATCTTTGTGATTATTTTCTTTTACTTAAAAATAAAGTTGTCATTGTTATTTATTTCTGCCACATGGACCATACATTGATATAACACGTAATACTTACAAAATATTTTCATATACATTATCTCAATGAGACAGGGATGTGTAATATAATCATTCATTCTGGAAAAAACAAAATAGGAGCACAAAAGTGGGGAGAAACTAACACCAGCATGATGGAGGTCTTTGATTTGGCTGTCTTTAAAGTCTACCATTTAGAAAAATGATGGTCCTGTGAATGATGTCCATGGTAAATGGGTGGTTTTGAATATTTCCTAGTTAAATCAAAGTGGCAGAGCTATCCTAGAAAAGAATTAGAGTATCCTAAGTCAGAGGGCCTGACATATAGCTCCTAATTTCTAAATCTAATATTTTTTTCTTATTTTTCATCTTTCTTAACTTCTCTGCAGCATAAAGACCCTGAAGAGTTTTAAATGACAAATACATGAGATTATATTTGATCCTGGAGATAACAGGGAGTCAGTAGAGTTTATTAACTAAAGCAGACACATGACCAGACCTGTTCTTTGAGGAAATTGCTTTGTCAATTGGGTAGAAGATGGATTGGAATGGGGAGAGACTTAAAGCAAGGAGACCAAATAGAAGGTTACTCTATCCTCTTGGAAGTATCTTCCCTCTTTTCTTTCCTCCCTGAAATTGCTCTCTCTTGGTGTTCCTTCTACTTGTCTGACCACTCTTTTATGTAACCTTTTGCTACATCATTAGCTATGTCTTGCCTGCTGACTGGTTTTATCCCACACCTCTATCCTTGGCCCTCTTCTCCTTTCTCTCTATATTTGCTTGGTGACCCCACTAGCTCCCATGTTCACAATTATCATCTCTAAGCAGATGACTCAAGGATCTCTCTATTTGTCCCTAGTTTCTTTATTGTGCACCAGTACAATAAAACCAGCTGCCCAATGAACATTTTAAACAGGATGTCCTGTAATGATCTCGAATTGAACTTGTACAAAACAGAACTTGGTATTTTCCCTTTCTTCTAATCCTCTTCTAAAGTTCTTCTTATTAAGATCATCACTATGTATTTATTCAACTCTTTATAACCTCAATGTCATCATCACATCTCAATATCAACTGGTATATCCAAACACTTGTTAAATCTTGGTGTTTCTTTCTCCACAACATCTCTTAATTATACCCCATTATTTCCACTCTATATAGCTACCACCTTAGTTCAGTTCCTCATCACCTCTTACCTAGGCTCTCCAATCTCATCTCTTTCCACTTTAATCTAGAAGTCTCACAGCTACCAAATTTATTTTCCTAATGCACGGGACCGACCTTGTCACTGTTCTGCTCATTAAACTCCAGTGACTCCCTATTACCTTTTCAACCAAATATAAATCCCTCTATTACTGAAACTCTTAACAGTGTGATACCTCTTTCTACTTTTTCAGTTTTCTCATACATTACTTTACTCATCACACTTGTTCTATCTTGTACATGATGCTCCATATTCCATATCCACATTTTTGCAATAGCTTTCTTCCATGGATGGAATGCTTTATCTCCTCATTGTGACCTTATAATCCTTGGTTTATTTCAAGACCCACATCAAGTGACACATTTTCCAGGAGTCCTTTTCTGTTCCTTCCAAATGTTAGGGACTTTCCCTCCAAGATTACCTTGCATCTGTTTTACATGTGTCTTATATACACACATATGCACATATATGTGTATATATGTATATACACATAAATATATGTATATATTGATATATACATATGTGTATGCATCTATGTGTATATGTAGATACACACATACTGCCTTCACTGTTATAATTTAAGCTCCATAAGAATTATTTTTGCTTTTGTCCTACATCTCCAGCATTTACACACAGTAGTTGCTTAATATAGGTTGATTAAGTCAGTGATGGTAAGTCCTCCAAAAGTATTTTCTGAGTGATTGAAAGAATAAATGAAACAGAATCCCAAATTCAGTTCCAGAACCAGTAAAACTTTGGAGATATCTTCTTTGATTCAAAGGTATATATTATGGCTAGGCTGTTAATTTCCTTTTCCTTTCTATCAGTGTGTGTGTGTGTATGTGTGTGTGTGTGTGTGTGTGTGTGTGTGTGTGTGATTAGTGCTGGAATGCATGTTTTAAAGACTTTTAAAAAATCAGTAATATACATTTAATTGGGACTTTTTTGGAGTGTTCTCAACACATATGAAAAGCCAATTTCAGACTTCCAACATTCAAATGAAGTAAGGAAATATAAATAACATTATTTCTGTCTCTCCTATTTCCCCTCAGCTCTCCTTCAAAAGGAAGAATTGGGTTTGGGAAAGTTTAAAGATTTGGCAAAAAGAAAATTGTTGGCAGAGGTATTCTAGGAAATATTCAGGGTGTCATCGACCAGTGCTACGGGCTAGGGAATCTCCACAAACATTGAGGAAAACCTTCTTCTTAGCATGGTGTACAAAGTTTTCATTCTAGACCTCAAATACATAGTTAGGTATAGTGTATACATGATAAATCAATTTGGTTTTTCCTGGAAGTGATTTGGTTGAGAAGTTAGAGTGGAAACTGCTTTGCATAGAAATGAAAAATGTATTCCATACTATTAAAAATCCAAGATCCAATGTTCTAAGGCTTCTGTTTTGTTCTACTTCATTCTACAAAGAATCCAAGTAAGGGGTTTAACAAATCATAAATAATGCCCACTTAGATCATAATAGATCTAAGCCCATGAAGCAAGAACAAGTAAATGAGTCTAAAATTCCCGTTGAAAGAGAAGAAGGTTGATAAGAAGGGTTGTCTGTAATTGTCCAAATCAAAAATTAGATTAAAAAAAATTCTTGGGCACTAGTAATGAGACTCTTTGTTTGAAGTAAAAAGTGAGATTGTTCCTGTTTTGCTGCATTTGAATAGAACAGATTGCTTGTCTTTCCAACCACTGTACAATGGATGACAGGCTTTAAATCAAAATTGTTTACCTCTGTATTTACAGGAATCTTGCCAGTATTTTGGAGACAAATTCATTGGTATGGGCTGCTCTTTACAATTTTATACCTGTGGTGTATTTTACTTTAAGACTTTTTGTTTTTTAAGGAGCATTGATTCCATCAATATTTTGCAAGATATGTAAGAATTCTTTTCTCTAACATCAGCTTTAAGGTTCTCTCACCTCCCAGACTATATTTCTGGTACTGGACAGGAGCATCCCTGATTCAACAGGTAGCTCAAACACTGATAATTGTAGGCCATATTTCTGTGGCTATACCATCTATACTCTTAAAATCAGGTGATACAATTCATCTAACTAGAGCAAAGCCTGACCGTTTCTCCTGAATATAGTCTGCAACATTTTTGAAGCCTAGTGGTAAAACCATTTCACCTAGCTACTTTTTCATATGCAGTTTAGGGTTTTACTCAAATTAGTCAAAGTCCATTCTTTGCAGGAAGTTGATTTGCCTTTCTCTAACAACTTATAGGGGAATTTAAGGAGCAGCACATTTGAAAAAGCTGAATAATGAAGAATTGCTAATTTGTCCATGTTATTAATTTGTTATAGAAAAAGGAACTTTGCTTATTCATTCATTCATTTTGTAGCATGTGAGGTTCTTAAAAATCACTGTAGGATCATGGGGCAGAATTTGAGAGAGATTTTAATTCTTCTGGTCAGTTTTAAATCTACTTGTGTTGTTCCTTCTGCTTAGATACTCAAGGTAAATAAGATACCCACAAAACAGAATTATTCAGTTACTCATCTCACCATTCATTTGTTCCCGTGGCTCCAGTAGTTTGCCTTGGTTATCATGCTAACATTATTCCACATCATCTTATATAAAAAATGTTTTTATAAAAAAGGGCCTGCATATGATCAGTATAACTCAAATGGCTTCCTTTAATTACATAATTAAAGATTAATTCTTTTGGATTGAAGATACCTGGATTTGGAATAAAAAGATCCAAATGAAAATCCTGACTCTGCCACATATAACCTATCTTACCTTAGTCAAATTACTTTCTTCTTTTGGCCTTCAGCAACTTTATCTATAAAATGACCACATCTCCCTGGAGTCAGGAGGACCTAAGTTCAAATATGGTCTCAGGACATTTGAAACTTACTAGCTGTGTGACCTTGGCCAAGTCACTTAACCCCACTGCCTACAAAAAAAAAGGAAAAAAAAAGAAAATGACCACATCAAATTAGATGGTTTCTAAAGTCACTTCTCATGATCAGAAAATTCTATGATCAGAAAACAGTTTTACTGTTTTTTCTTGGGAAGAGAGGGAGAAATAGAATGTGATATTGGAGACCATATGCATACCAGCAGTGTAATTGAGAGGTGATAAGGCCCTGAACTAGGGTGGTAGCTATGTTAAGTAAGGAAGGGATGAATGTTAGAGATGTGGATATAGAAAAGACAAAATTTGACTGATATGAGCATGACGCTGAGGTTATAAACCTAGTAGGCTGGAAGAATTAGTGGTATCCTTGATAATTATAGGGAAGTTTGGAGGGGGGGTAGGTTTCAGGAGAAAAGATAAGTTTTAAACTGTTGAATTTGACTTCTCTATAGGACAGCAAGACAGAAATGTGTAAGAGATAGTTTGTGATGCAGGACTTGAAAACAGGAGAGACTAGAGATGGACATACAGTCATCTCCTATATGTTAACACATAATCAGTTACCTCTTCTTGTTCTTGTTCTTGTTCTTGTTCTTGTCCTTCTTCTTCTTCTTTTTGATGTTTTCTTTGGTGCTAAGATAAAATAATCATCACTTAACTGTCTGGCCAACTGATAATGAGCTTCTCTATGCAATTTCAAATGCATTGCAGGGAAAGCAGAAGGTATGTCAGATTCTACCTAATTTTAAAAGCTTTGGGTATGGACCTGATGATGGAATAACTAACAGATCCTCATATCACTTAAATCACAATAAGCTCTGAAAGTTGATGTTGTATATATAATTTGCTGTAGTTGTTGAATCATTTTAGTCTAACTCTCTGTGAATCCATCAAAAGTTTCCTTTCAGTGAATTGGCTACCAGATCATGGCCCACTGATACTCTATTCCCAAATAATAATTGGGAATTCTTCCCAAAAAAGAATTGGATATAGATATATTCCATCATCAGGTCCATACCCAAAGCTTTTAAAATTAGGTAGAATCTGACATACCTTCTGCTTTTCCTGCAATGCATTTGAAAACACAGGGTAACCTCAATACCTTTATGAGATATCAGTGTAGGACTTTGCAGAATCAAAGAATATGCCTTTCAGAAATTACAAATAGATACAAATTATATATATATATAAATTGCATATATACACATATGTATTTACACATATATGTGTATACATATATTCTTATATATTAATTGGTACTAAAATAATTAGGTAATAAACAGAGGAAACAATTTCAGTACACATATTTCAAGATATTGGGTTTCATTTCTGAGCAAACAGTGTACTTAAAGATGGTAGTACTTTAAAATTATTGCTATTAACTTTATTTATATATTTAGTTGTATGTCAATCTAAGGAGCAAAAGTTTATGTTATAGAACTATATGAAATAATATTCATTAGAATGAATAATATGTCCAGAATTTTAGGAGAAATGGTAAAAAATACTGCAAGAACTAAGAGAGATTAGAATTACCAAGTCTCAATCTGTATTACAAATTGTAGTCATAAAAACTAGATTTTTTTAAACAAAAAAGAAAAAAAGTAAATAAGTGCATGTGAATGGCAAGGAAGACCTAAAAGCAAATGAACATTGATCCCCAATATTAGCTAACACCAAGAAGACAAATTGCTAGGGAAATGATTCCCCATTCAACAAGAAATATTGCAAAATTGAAAATAACAGTTCAATAGAAAAAAAATCATATCACTTAAATCACAATAAGCTCCGAAAGTTGATGTTGTATATATAATTCGTTGTGGTTGCTGAATCATTTTAGTCGTGTCTAACTCTCTGTGAATCCATTTGGGGTTTTATTGGCAAAGACACGGGAGTGGTTTGCCATTTCCTTCTCCAGGTCATTTTACAGATGAGGAACTGAGGCAAACAGGGTTAAGTGACTTGCCCAGGTTCACACAGCTGGTAAGTGTCTGAGATCCTCCTGACTTCAGGGTAATGCTGTATCCACTGACAAATATTATATGTGTGCATATGTATATGCATATGTGTATGTATATGTGTATGTGCATGTGCATGTGTATGTGTATGTATCTGTGTGACATAAAAAAACTATAGGATAACATAGGGAAGTAACTTTCAGATCTTTGATTGCAGAATAATTCTTAACTATATAAAAATTATGGGAAATGTATCAAAATACATAATTTTGATTATATAACTTTTTAAAGTTTTTACATTAACAATGTGATTAGAAGAGAAATCCTCACTTGTTGAAATAAAACTTTTGCATCAAATATCCCTAATGTTGCTGGCACCCAAAATATATATGAGAATAGACTCAGAATTATTAGACTAAGAACCAGTTACCAAAAGATAATTGGTAACAAGATGGAAACACATTTCAAAAGATGAATTACAAATATATGAAAGAAGCTCTGAATCACCAATAATAAGAGAAATGCATATAAAAACAAATCATAGATTTTATCTTTCAGCTTCAAACTGGCAAAGATGACAAAAAATAGTTGATGATGGAGAGGCTACGGAAAGACAAGCACACTAATACACTGTCAAAAGTGCAGTGAATTGGTCCAACTCTTCCGGAAAACAATTTTAATTATGTGAAAAGAGCCACCAAACTTGTACATACCCTTCCTTAATTAAACTGCTGGGTTTATGTCACAAGGAGGTCAAAGACAGAAATAAAGTTCCAACTAACTGCCAGATTAGTTATAGCAGAAATTTTATCTGCTAGGTCGCACAGTGGATAGAGCACCTGCCCTGGAGTCAGGAGGACCTGAGTTCAAATCCGGTCTCAGACCAGACACTTGACACTTAGTAGCTGTGTGACCCTGGGCAAGTCACTTAACCTGATTGCCTAGCATGCACCCCCCCAAAAAAAATAAAAAGAGGAATTACTAAAATTTAGTCATTAAACAAATTATGACATTTTTGTGAAATAGAATTGTTACTGTGCCATAAGAAATGAAAAAATATATTAAGAATTCAGAAAAATCACAGGGAGATTTACTTGAACAGTTGCAGAGAGGTTGGGGGCAGGTCACAACCAGAAAAAAAATACATACATAAGGACTACAATAATGTAAACAAAAACAACACTGAAAGGCAGGTGAACTCAGATTAATTGCTCTGACACATCTTGTTTCCAGAAGACAGAAGCTAATACTCTTACGTCGGTAGAAAGATAGGAGACTACGCACATGGAATGTTGACCATTCTAAGATAGTCAGTTTTAATCAAATGATTTTGTTTTTTATAATGGAAAATTCTGTAGAAGGAAGGGATAGATTAGGAAATAATCATGGTATGAAAGTGAAAGGTTTCATTAAATATTTAAAAAGAAATAAAGAATAAGAAAGGCTAAGAATGAAAGTAATAGATGTCTACAAAAACATGATTGCATAGATAAACACTGATTTGTTCAACAAATCTCAAAATAATTGAAGGTCACCCTATAATACCCCCAGTTAAAGTTGGAAATGAAGTTTTAGACTAATGGTATTGTTTCTGTTCAGTCCTGTCAGTCATGTCTGACTCTCTGTGATCTCATTTGAGGTTTTCTTGACAAAGATATTGAAGTGATTTGCCATTTCCTTCTCCAGCTCATTTTACAGATAAGAAAACAGAGGCAGAGTTAAATGACTTGCCCAGGGTCACAAAGCTACTAAGTGTCTGAGGTCATATGTGATCTCAGGTCTTCTTGACTTTAGGTCTGGCACCACTGCACCACCACTAACAACAACATCTTCTTGTTAGAAGCACCATCTTGCATCATCCAATTCACAATAATCGACTCTGAACAAAGGATAATTGTATGACCCTGTGCCCTTTGTTTAGAAGCAACTAGGATCCCATCACAGAGCTGTAGCCTGTTCTAGTCCCCACTTAAAAAAGGCAGACTTTCAGATGACTTGGTAAATGAGTTGATAAATCAAGATACCCAGTTGGGGAATGTAGGCTCTCCAAAATCTAAAGGGTTCAATTAGTCTCTGACTTCCTTTTTGGATTGTGATGAAGCAAGTGTGTGTTAGCAGTCTGTTCTAGACTGTTTCTGGAATTCTCTGGGTTTTCCCACATACTGTATTCTCCAAAGTTTGACCCCTGCCTGGACCCTGGATTTCTTAAAGTTGCTTTCCCACCCCTTGCTCCTCATATGCGTAACCATTTGATTTAGGGTTTTGCCCAACAAGGCTTTATCTGGCCTGGTCAACATTATGTCATTAATATAATGCTATATATCAGTGCCTTCAGGAAAGGAGACCTTTTTCTAAGCTGCAAGTATGAGAGAGAGTTCAGGTAGCTCCGGGAAGGACAGTGAAGGTCTATTGGATTCTTTCTCAAGTGAAAGCAAATGTCTCCTGACTAGTCTCAGCCATAGGAATAGAGAAAGAAGTATTAGTGGGGTTAAAAACCCCAAACCACTCACTCTGGGCCTGGACTTGGTGTGGTGTACATTGATTAGGTCAGGAATACCTGTAGTAATGGCATGGAGGTTTGTTCAGCTCAGCAGCCCAATGTAAGCTTCCAGGTATCATCTACCTTCCTCACAGACAACACAAGGTTGTCGTAAGAAGAACTGGTACAATGAAGTAGTCCTGTTTCTTTTATCACTAGAAAAGAAATATCTTTCACTTGCTATGATGCCTAGGGACCTAATATTGTATGTTGTTTAGCTATAAAAAAAATTTCAGTAATTGTATATTTGTCCCTATCCCCAGTAAAAGGACTAGAGGTTGCTAAAATTTTACCAGTTTCTCAGTCACATTTATATATTTATAGGGTGGGGAGATCCATAGGCAAAGTTTAAAGCCATTCTGATGGGGCTCCACCCAGAAAGTGAGATCTAATTGTCCCCAGAAGGCTGGTGGGCATAAAATGTGGCAGGCTGTTGGGGAGAAGATGTACAAATCCAATCTGTCAAATTCATTTCCTTTAGGAAGAACTCTTCCCCCCATCTCCCTTACAAGTCCCCATCTGGCAGCTAGCTATGACAGCAAGAAATCCCCATCTCGGTCACCAAAAAAGCAATAAATGTTTCACATCTGGACGTTCTAATAAATTTGGTTGACTGTCAGATTCAAACAGAGAGCTCCCTTAGTCTGGAATTCAGCTACAGAGAGTGTCAGCATTAGCACCATTAGATCACAACATTAGGATCCATTGTTCCAGTGACTCATCAGCTTGTACTCTGAACTGAAACTATCCCAGCTCCTAGGTTGAGAAGTCCTACCCACCCTCTGCTCCCTGAAGGCAGGGAATCACCCTTATCCCTAGAACCACAATGGGATAAACCTAGAGCTTTGTTACTACTGCTGGAAGTTTACAAGTCTCTACTTCACATCTTCTTTCATTCTCCTGTGTCATGGCTCCTGTGTCAGTATCATGGCTCCTATATGAGTGGGAACCAAAACATCTGGATTGAAGATTATAATGAAGGTTTCTTTTTTATGTTTACTAGTATTTTATTTTCCCCCAGTTACATGCCAAGAAAATTTTTAGCATTCATTTTTACAAGATTTTGAGTTTCACATTTTTTCTCCCTCCCTCCATCCCCTCCCTTCCTGTCTTCTGAAAATGATAGTTTGATACAGTTTATACGTGTGCTAAAAACTATTTCCATATGTTTCACAGCTATGAAAGAAGAAACAGATCAAAAGAAAAAAAACACAAGAAAGAATAAATTAAGTGAAAAAATATACTTCGATCTGCATTCAGAGACCATCAGTTCTATATCTGGATATGGATAACATTTTCCTTCATGAATTCTTTGTACTTGTCTTAGATCATTGTGTTACTTAGAAGAGCTGAATTGATCATCACACAATGTTGCTGACACTGTTTACAATGTTCTCGTGGTTCTGCTCATTTCACTTTGCATCAGTCCATACAAGTCTTTTCAGGTTTTTCTGAAGTCTTCCTGTTCATCATTTCTTATTGCACAATAGTATTCCATTACATTAATATACCACAGCTTGTTCAGTCATTGCCCAATTGATAGACATTTCCTCAATTTCCAATATTTTGGCACTATAAATATTTTTGTACATGTAGGTCCTTCCTCTCCCCCTTTTTTAAAATCTCTTTGGAATATAGAGCTAATAGTGGTATTGCTGGATCAAAGGGTATGCACAGTTTGGTTGCCCTTTGGACATAGTTCCAAATAGCTCTCCAGAATGGTTGGATCACATATGGTGGGTTTCTGACTTCATCCTTTCAGTCCCCACCTCTTCAGGAGAGACCTCTTCATCTACGAAACCACCAATTCTATTAGTTGTCCATTGGCTCTCACTGCACTGAAAACCAAGAGATAGTTGCTGAATGTGCTGAGACAGTTCACCTTTTGTCTCATTATGTTGGTAGTCCAACAATCAGGGGATGTTGTACTTAGTGCTTTCTTTATGTTCCCAGAAAATTTTCTCCAGTACTCTACTGAATTAACCACTTTAAGTAGTATGCTTCTCCCTCACCTATATAGAGGACTTCTCATAAATTACATGGAAGACATGTATGACCAGGTGCCATGCAATGTCACACCCACTGATCACCCCATTCTCTGTATTGGTAGGGTTCTATCTCAACTCAGCCATGATGTGATACACAAGGCCATCACATCTCAAATCAAATACTGATTAGGTTAAGTATTAGGAACATGTCTAATAATAGCATCCTGTTAATTCAAATTTAATGTTGGGATGCAATGAGAAAACTCACAAGTCATTGAATAGTTAATAAAAGGATACAGTATTAACTACGCTATACTGAACCTTACCTTCTCTGGTTGCTGCCCCTTTTTTTTTCTCCATAAGGTAACTCATTTACTTAGTAGGGCAGGCTATGGTGACTTACATAGTCTTCAGAAATCCACCAAGTCTAAAGAATCCCAACCCCATTTGAGAGGGACTTTTCATGCCTAAGCTAGGAAACTGCTACAAGGGAGATGGGGAACAATCAAGTCCCAGAACAGCTTTGTTGCCTTTTAGGAAAAAAGTAATACTTATTGCAAAGAAACTGAGACCCCTAGGCCTTTGACATATGTAATGTGTTGAGATTACAAATACAAAAAGAAAGACAATCCTTGTCCTTAAGGAGTTTAATTATGAGGGAAAAAAACACACAATGGGTTCTTTGGTTCAGAATTCACTGGGGGAGGGGGGCAGCTAGGTGTTGCAGTGGATAGAGCACCAGCCCCTGAAGTCAGGAGGACCTGAGTTGAAATTCGATATCAGATCAAACACTTGACACTTACTAGCTGTGTGACCCTGGGCAAGTCATTTAACCCCAATTACCTAAAAACAAAACAAAACAAACAAACAAACAAACAAACAAAAAAAGTCACTGGGATGGTGAATGTGGACTTAGGGGAGAGAGTAGAGATTAACTCACTCCAACCAGGTATGATGGCAGAATTGATGAGGGATAGTGGGGATGAAGGGAAAAAGAATATGCATGCATGGGAGCAAGGCAGTTGGTGAGGCTGTGGAGAACATTATTTAATGAAGCATGGTGGTTGGAGTTTTCCTGAGTTATTGGTCAGTTAGCCACTATTAGCCCACTAATGGTGGGTATACCTGTTCCTTCTATACTGAATTCTTACGACTTCCCTTCCTATGTTCCTCTCACCTGGAATTCTCATCAATTCAATCAACATATCTTTCAAAAAATTATTCCTAGACACATATATTCAGCCTCACTCACTGCCCTGAAATCTAGTCCTGTATTGAATATCTCCATCTGGATGCCCCCAAAGCATCATAAACTCAATATGGAAAAAAAACAACAACTCATTTTATGTTCTCCCAAACCCATTTGTCTTCCAAACTTTTCTATTTCTGTTCAAGATATCACTATACTTCCAGGCACTTAAATTTTCAACTTCAGAATCATTCTTGACTTTTCCCTTTCTTCATTACCAATCCTCTAGCTCCACTACATCTAAGTAGTTGACAAGTCTTGTTAATTCTATCTCAGTTAAAGACAATGCATCTATTCCCTTCTCTCCTATCACATAGCCACTGTTCTAGTTCTAGCCCTCATCATCTCTCTTTTGAACTATAGCTGTGCCCTCCCTGCTTATGGCCTCTCCCTTCTGTATTTATTACCTGCATAGCTGCCTAATTTATATCCCATCTACTATTACTGAAACATGGTTATGCCCGATGACACAACCTCTCAGGCCACCTTTTCCAGGATTGGCAACACCTTCATGCATTCTCCTTGGCTCACTGCTTGAGGAGGAAGAGTTGGAAAATTCCTTGCTCCTTATTGCTACTTCATATGTTATCCACCTACCTCCATCAGCCAGTAACTTCTTTTCCTTTGAGGTTCTAGCTATACATATCCGCTACTCAATCAAAATCCTGGTAGCCATTATCTACCGAACCTCCAGGTTATTCCACTTCTTTTCTCAGAGTCCAGTACCTGGCTCACAGTTTTTCTCTCCTCCCTAACTTTTGTCCTCATACTAGAAGACTCCATCATACATATTGATTCTTCCTCAAACACCCTAACCACTCAGTTTCTAAACATGCTCACTTCCCATGAGCTACACCTCCACCCAACTCAGGCACACACCAAGATGGTCATATTCTTGAGTTTTCCATCACTCCAAAATGTACTACCTCTCAGTTCAAGAATTCCAAAATCCCTTTCTCTAACCAAAATGCATTGGCTTTTCACTTCTCCCTCTTCCTTCCCTTTTGGAACCCAAATATTCTTCTGCACCAACCCTTAACTGCTCAATTCTCTCCCCTACACTAACCACTCTCTCATCATTTCCCCATTTTGGCCCTTAGTTAGCTGATTCAACTTTACACTGTCCTCCTCTCTTAAATCTCTTGCTCCCTTATCATATTGCTAATTACACCCACCTAAGCTTCAACCTAGGATGGTACTCATCATCTGCCTCATTAGCTCCTACACATGTGCTACTGAAAAAAAAAAAGATGGAGAAAATCACATAACAGTTCTGACTAGGTCGACTTCAAATTTATGTTACACAATCTTAACTGGGCCTTTATTCCTGTTAGGCAATCCTACACGCCTCCCTTATCAACTTACTATCCCACTCTCCAAAATGGCCCTTTTAAACCTTCCTTCTCTTCTTCAAACCTCCCCATGAATCCCCCTGCCCCCACTCTTTCAACTGAGAATTTTGTCTCATATTTTACAGAAAAAAATTGAGACCATTCACCATGAACTCCATCTTTACCCCCTTCATCTTCTTTTATCACTCAGATGCCTTCAACCACTCTCTTTTCCACCCCTATGGCTTTACTCTTTACCAAGGCTAAGTCTTCTGCTTTCTTGATTGGGTAATAAATATTAATTGAATGAATCTCAAAGGAGAGGTGAATGAAAGATGGTGGTAGAGGGAGATCCTAGAAGCAGTAATGATGAGTAAGGAATAATCCAACTCAACTATGACCTGTGAGTCTGGATGAAACTAGTGTTAGAAAAGGTAACCAGAGAATCTGTTTCATCAAGAAGGGTCTATATCTCAGTCACTACAATATGGTGGGAATGAGAAATGAAATGAATTAAGATGAAATCTGATTTATTACCTTTGGTATTCCATGGAACACAGTGGAAAGGCTGGGTAGTTATAGAGTGGAAAGTTGAGAAGATTAGGTTGAAGGGGGTGGGAATAAAGGAGCATTAAGGAAAAAAATAGAAAATGAGGTTTAAACAATGACAACTAGGTATTCAGAATCACCAGGATTTGATGGGTATGACGGAGTAGAAGTATGTCAATCTTTTAAGAATGAGTCCAAGTAGGTTTTCAGTGCCCCAAAAGGTTCATCATTGGGTAGAGTTGTCCCATAGCTGAGAATTGGGGGAGGGTTGATATGCAGAGGGTATCTGGACAGAGGCAAGGCAGGCCCTGAGGAAGTATAAGTGGCCACAGATGGTATAGGTGGCTATAGATGGTGCTTCCTTGGCGCTTAATGGAAGGGTAAGGCAGGTTCTCAGACATGTGCCTAATTTGGACTTCCTTACCAAGTAAAAGATGAGTTTTCATGTATAGATCAGTGAAGGGATTTTTTTTTATTTCTGTGTGTGTGTGTGTGTGTTGGGAAACACATTTAGATAATGTCACAAAAGCATGTTGCATGAAGACGAAGCAGAAGGTTTTACCTGGACACCCAGTTAGTTATTCACAGTACTCTTATTTATCTGACTGCTCAGTCCTCTACTTTATTTGCCTTTGTAGCCCAATTTTGAGCTAATCCTAAGCATTGTTTGACATCCATAATTTCTTACTGTGATTTTTACTTTAATGAGTTGGACTTCTTACTAGAAGTGGTTTCTCATTTCAGTGATGATAAATTTTTCCCATTCAGTACCTATAGTTATGATGAATGTTTTATTGCTAAACAAGAAACATTTTAACCCAAAAGAATTAGAGACATTTGTGTAGGGAGAAAGAAAAGGAGCTTTTGAGATAATTTAGTTTGAGTAAAAGTTTCTTAATTTTACAATATATAACCATGTGTAGTCCATTTTTCATATATAATGGTTGTGTTTTTTCTGACTTATTTACTTGCATTTTTCCTTTTTTTATATCTCAAGTTTTGTTCCCCTTTATAGTTGTGTATGGAGGCCAAGAATTTTGTTGCAGGAAGGATCATATAACCAAAAAACAGAGTGCCAAACAAAGGAAAGAGCAACTACATCAAACAGTGGATAAAGTGCTGGGCCTGGAGTCAAGAAGACTCATCTTCCTAAATTCAAATCTTACCACAGGCACTTACTAGCTGTGTGACCCTGTTTACCTCAGTTTCTTCACCTGTAAAATGGGAAGTCACTTAACTTCTATTTGCCTTAATTCACTTGAGAATGAAACGATAAACCACTCCACTGTCTTTGCCAAGAAACACCATGATGAGTCAGGAAGAGTCAGACATAAGTGAACAACAACAAACAAAGGAACTAGGGCAAAAATCTCTCTAGCGTCTAGGTTTCCATTAGACCCTTTTGGTCTTGCCCCAAATTGATTTGCGTAGCAATGAAGTACATCATGGGGATTGAAAAAAACCCTTTTCATCCCAGCTTTGCACAACTTCTTAACAATTTTGATATGGAATGACTTGAGGGAAAATAGACTAATGACCAGTGGTATGACAGTTGTTGAAAGGAATTTTCTAACTACACATCAGATAGAAGAGTGGGATGAGGGAGCTGGAGCTCCATAAAATAAGGAATTCAAAGGACTGACAATTTAAAACCTGAGGGAATCTCCCAGTTTCTGTTGGCTTTTGTTGTCTGCTTAACCAGATGTAGCTACAAAACCCTGGCTGTGACTGAAACTGCCTACCAAGCCTTCTTTCTGCAGGAAGTAACCACTTGACAGCCAAACTATAGGAACTGCACTCCAGGTGATCAGAAGAGGGAACAATTCAATGGAACAAAAGTATTCAGGAACTGTGCACAATAAGAAGAAGAATAGAGCAATCTAAGTTTCAATTTCATCCAAGGAAGCTTCACTCAATGATGTTACAAAAGATATCAACCAGAGGATGCTTGTGGTTTTGCAGTATAAGAGGCAGGAGATGCTCCACTTATGGGCATATCCTGGCCACATATACTCTCTGACCATATGGGTTTCCTATACATATTCCATATCATATATTTTCCCTGCCTAAGAGTGCCATTGGTTGACTTTTCTGTAGGCAGAAGTGGAGTGGCCAGAGACTAGCTAGGAATATTGGGAATTAAAACCTTCCCACCCTAGAGATAGACTGGGGAATCACAATAATAAACTCTTTAGGCTTCCAATGGCAGCCCACCCACAACCTCTGAGCTGAGGTCCTTGCCTCATGTTTCTCATACACACACACATACACATACATTGAGCACATTTTCTGATAATTCTCTTCTCCTCCCCTCTTCATTTCTTATCATTTATATGTATTTCTCCAATGTCTTTGGCCTTACCTCTGTGTCATACAGAGAGGTGGTCACTCTTCATACCAAACCCTTGAACAAACTCCTCTATATTCACCCTTGTTCCCATTCAATTTTCTCCCTCTCTAATCTCTACTATCTTACTAATCTTAAATTTCTCCCTATCTTCTGGTTACTTTCCCATTGCCTACACAAAACATTATCTCTTCCAACAACATCAAAATTCTTGATGCATCCATCCTTGCTAGCTATAATTCTATATCTCCTCCATTTTATAGCTAAATTCCTTGGAGAAAAACATCATCAGTGCCTTCCCTTACTCTCCTCACTTTCTTCTAAACATTCTGCTGTATGGTTTCTGACTTCATCATCCAATTGAAATTTCTTTCCCTCTTTCCAAAATTACCAATCATTTCTTAATGGTCAAATCTAATGTTGTCTCATTCTTCATCCCTCTTGACCTTTTTTCAGCTTTTGATATTGTTAATTTCCCTTTTGGCCAGGACTCTTTCCTCTGTAGTTTTGTTTTTTGTTTTTTTGGTATTCCAAATATTTAGCATTTTCTTAGCATGAGCCTGGGGCATATTAAGCAGTTTATAAATCCTAGTTGATTGACTGATTGACTTCATGGCCAAGGTGGCTAGACCAAATATTTTGCCCTAGTTTGAAGAGGGGTGCTTCCATAGTGGCAGTAGGAATTGCCAGAGACAGACATATTAGAATAGGAGTTATAGGAGAATGAAGAGAAAGTAGAAGTAAAAGTAGGAATGTTCACTGTGTGGTTCCAGAATTTGTTACTAATCATAGCAGACTATCCTTAGAGTCAGCCTCCACTTTAGGAATAAAGAATTTAGACAGAACCAATCAGGTGATATTCTTATTAAGAAATGACAAAGGGAAAAAAGGACAGAGACTTGGGGACCACTCACACTTAGTGAGTGTGACCTAGATGAAGATTCATCAAAGAAATCTAAGAAAGAATAGCTATACTGCTAAAAGGATAAATTGGAGAGGTTACTTCTCCTTCCAAATTACTGTTCATTATCAGGTGTGATTATATTATGCTTTCTTCCTTATTGGTCTCTCAAGTAGTTTCTTTATCCTGATTTGTTCTGTCTTTACATGAATCACAATTGATCATGAATGCTTGTACTGTATGTATTTACTTTGGGAAAAGGGATATCATAACAGCCAATGATTAGATAGATATAAAAACAAAACAAAATTTTAAAGAAGCCAATGGACTAATCCTGTCTTAGCAACAAGATTTCTGACTTGGGGGCTTTGAACATTTATGATTTTAATAACTTGTATCAATAAACCCTATATTAGCAAAGAAAGAAATCAATATTAACTTGAGGACTATTGCTTCTAGGCTGAAACCGAACATTCCTGGTTTATAACCAGGCAGGCTCACTTTAAATTCAGGTTAGTCAATACCACTCAGATGAGAAGGGAAAAGTAGGGACAAGAGGATAATGAACAAAAGGAAAGATTATGAGGCAAGCTGAATTCTAGGGGGAAAGAACAAGCTTGGTCTGCAAGGAATCAAACCTCCCACCCCTTTCTGGGAGAGTGGAGAGAAAGTTCTCAGTCCTAATTTGCCCTACAAAGTGGTACTTGCTGGTCAAATGTGTTCATACCTTTTATCTCAGGATTAAACCCAGAGTGATCAATTTTTTTTCATCACTACTAGCTTTAGGAAAGATGGGGAGAATGGATGGGCAAAACAAGAAAGCTTCTTTCTCACTAAGGAAAGGAGCTCAGTTTCCTCTTAGGCAAAATCAGTGGGTTGGGTTAGATGACTGCTAGACTTCTTTCAACTTTAAATCTGTGATCTTTGATCCTATATATGAATAATTCTAGACATAGTCTTTAAATATCTACTGTATGCAAACATAGAAAATAAATTCTTTAACATATAGCCCCTGCTTTCAGGAAGACTAGATAACAGTTGTTGTTTGTCCTTCATTTTTAAAGAGGACCAATGACATCACTTCAACTCCATAATCATTGAAGTCCAGTGACAAGACAAAGTCAAGACAACTGGTAATGGCCTGGGATGCAATAGACAACCTTAGCCTATCTAAATTAAAGTCTTTGTCAGGCCTCAGTTTGTCTGAGTCAATGACCATTCAATTACTAAGGTCTGGTTAAGTATTGAGACAAAAAAAAATGGCAATCACAAAATTATCATCACAAAAATATCAATCTGGAAGGGGAAGACGTCAAAAGTTTCTGTCCAGAAAAGGATACCAGTGCCCTTTCTATGAAATGCTGCCTGTGGAGATGCTATATTATCTATATTGGTATGACTACTGACAATGTATAAGTAGTAGTCTTTTCCCCTAGAATACATGTGACATTAATAACATACCTACTGTACAATTTGGCCTCCTTTAGTAGCTCTTATATAAAATAATATTCTCAATTAGATGACTTTTTGGGAAGGTCCTTTGGTAATTTCTATCCACAGCCAAACAAGAAAGTAGTCCTGAGCTTCTCCTTGTTTTCTAATTTGTTCATTATCACAGAGCATGGCTGTTACAGCCCAGACTTGACCTATATAAGATAGCACATTTAACTACTTCTCATCTGTCTTGCACATTTGGTCAAAGAGAAATTGACACAGCTGTGAAGTTTTTGAATTGATGAATTCAAAATTCTTTTTAATTGAAATGAAAAACTCAGTTGAATTGAAGAAAGAATCTACTTAAAAATTTATTAATATAATTCAAATTTACCTTCCCAAACTCAAATTCTATTTCAGGTATTCTAGAATTAGAAAATTATAGTAAGAATAAGAGAGCACTTTCATTGGCAATTGTTAAGAATCGTGCTTCAAAGTTCTACTGTGTATTCTAAAAGCAAAGGAAAAGTAATCATTTCTAAGATGCTTTCCATGATAAAATATAAAAAACTAATAAAACCATAAAATTTATGAAGAAAATAATCTATATCCTTCTTTTCATTTTGCTATGACTTCTCTTTATTACTGCCAGATTCTTTTCAATTCAACATTTATTGAGTGCTTACATGTATAAGGCGCTGTACTAGAGTACTAGTGATACAAAGGAAAAACAAACAAACAAGCATGGTATAGGGGAAAGAGCACTAAACTTGGTGGGATGGAACCTAAGTTTGAATCCTTGCTCTGCTACTTGCAACCTTGGGCAAGTCACTAGCTCTAAATCTATGATCTTAAAAACATTCTACCAGTACGAAAACTAAACCCTACATTATGCTGTAAATTTCAGGTGGGTCAGGGCCTTGTCTGATTTCAGTCATCCACTTAACTAAAAACTTGTGGAATGACATAAAATGCCCATGGTCACAAATCCTACAGAGCACTTTGCATTATACCTACATAGCACTTTCATGGTTATCTGTAAATCCATAGCACTATATATACGTTAGCAATTTTAGCTTTACAACAACTCTATGAGAAAAGAAAGGCATAATTTTTTATTTCTATTTTATAGGTAAGAAACTGAAGCAGAGATATTATGTGAGTTGTTTTTTGAGTCACATAGCCTGCAATTGGCAGGTCTAGGACCTGAATTTGAATATTCTGAATCCATATCTTTATGTATCACCAAACTGATTCCACATACATATGTCTACAGGTCTCAAGCTCAACATATTTTTCTTTTAAGCAATGTATTGAGGGGGAGCTTTCTACAACTATATCAGTATCTTCCTGTCTGATCCAAAATGTAATTTTGTGGTAAGTAAATGTTTTTAGTTTGCTCAGCACAAACACTATGTGGGATTTCAGTAACATCTTCTTCTGTGCTGTATTTAGTTCTAGGTTGACTGAGAAACTGAAGATTGTCAAATGATTCTGCCACAGTCACTAAACAAGTCAGCAACTTAGCTTAGATTTTACACCTGGGATCTGCTCTCCCTTTATTTTTTCTTTCCATCTCTAGTCTTTGTGAAGGAGTAGATAAAATTCACTATAATTTCCTCTGAGTTCTATTACAGTGCAGGTGCCAACATGTCAGGTTTTTAATAACATTTGCCTTAATGGCACTTAATCTTCTTATCTGGTGATTATCTTTTCTTTAAAAAAATGTCACCCACAAAATACTTCTTTTATTATGGGGTGGAATTTTTTGCTCTTTTACTTCTTCCTACCTTCCCTTAAAAAAAAAGGTACAAATATAGGAATTATTGTTTCTGTGATCTTTTCAAAGGTCTGATTTTCTTTGGAATTTTCTTTGTTGTTCGTGTTATAGACCATTTTCATAAAACATTTATATTGATAAAAAAGTAGGTATCATGGTCCAAGTTACAGATTCTCTCCTAGTCATTTATTATTATTAGTAGTAGTAATTACAAGGTCTGACATTTTTTCTACATGTTAAGTATTTTCTGCTCCTTCACATACTTTGAGATCAGTCCATCCATATACTCAAAATTGTATTATTACCAGTAAGTACTTCCTCTGCATATACTAGGTCTAGTAAAGTTGATTTTTCTACCTTTGTACCATTTCTGCTTCTTTAAGAAGATCACCAAGGAGCGTGAAAGTATAATTTCTGAGCTAGCTATATCTTTGATAATGAAAAAAGTTAATTCAAGATAAAAATTTACAGTTTTTTTTCCAGCTTAGTTTGTTCATTGTTATGGTAGCTGGAATTTTACTACTTTACATAAATTCAATTCAAAATAATAGATGTTACAAATGGGAAAAGGACCCACATGTACAAAAAATATTTACAACAGCTCTTTTTGGGGTAGCAAAGAATTGGAAATTGAGAGGATGCCCATCAATTGGGGAATGGCTGAACAAGTTGTGGTATATGAATGTAATGGAATACTATTGTGCTATAAGAAATGATAAGCAGGCAGACTTCAGAAAAACCTGGAAAGACTTGTATGGTCTGATGCAGAGTGAAGTGAGCAGAACCAGGAGAACATTGTACATAGTAACAGCCATGTTATACAATGACTAATATTGATAGACTTAACCCTTCTCAGCAATGCAAGGATCTAAGACATCTCCAAAGGTCTCATGATGGAAAATGCTATACAATTCCAAAGAAAGAGATATGGAGTTTGAATGCAGATAAAAACATACTACTTTCTATTTTTTTCTTCTGTTGTGTTTTGTTTCCTTTTTCTGGTGGTTCTTCCTATTGGTTCTAATTCTTATTTACAATATCACTAATATGAAAATATGTTTAATAGGAATATATATATATACATACATATATACATATATGTATATATGTGTATACACACACACACACACACACACATATAGCCTTTATCAGATTGTGCACCATCTTGGGGAGGGAGGTGGAGGAGGGGAAGAAAAATTTAAAACTCAAAAGCTTATAGAGGTGATTGTTGATAAATCAAAATAAATCAATGAAGAACAAAAAAACCCAAAATAAGAGATGTCTTACATCTTTTAAGGGTATACTATGTGCCAGGCTAGATACTGGAGCTATAACAAAAATGAAACAATCTTTATCCTCAGGAATATTGCAAACAACAAAAAGTTGTCAATTTATGGAACTATATTATTTAGACTGCAAAAGGATGTTGGAAATTAACTAGCCCTGTCCCTTAATTTTATGGTTGAGGATATTAAGCCCCTGAGAGATTATGATCTGCCCAGGATTACACAGCTAGTGATTAGCAGAGTCTACATTCAAACCCAGGACTTCTGAACTGAATCAACTATTCTTTTAACTATGCTATTTTTATTCCTTCATCCCTTTACTTCTTTCAATTTATTAAGGATCTATAGTGTAAGAGTATTGTGTTAGGTACTGGGAAAGAGAATATTTAGGTAAGATATGGTCCCTTCCCTAAAAGAGAATATAGACAGCCTAACAAAGGTGCAAAGCACATACACAGATAGTTACACAAAATTAGATGATATGTGCATTAGAGTTAAATAACCAAATCAAGTTTCTCAGGATATAAATACACACTAATGACAAACCACAATTGTTTAAGATTAGTTATAAAATGGCCCTTACTTTCAGTAGCTTAGTTTCACACTAATAATACAAAAGTATAAGTATCCAGGTAGGTTCCTACATGGCATAAGAAATGAATTTAAACATTAAGGAATAGGCTCATCCACCTCTGTGCATATTTTCATAATATCCCTTCAAAATAGAAAATTTATTGTTTTCTAAAAGCTTTGAGATAAACAGTAATCAACGTGGCATCAGATTGTAAAAGAACACAAATCAGTTTTGCATTTAAAAGAGATAGAGGTGTTTATTGAATTTTGAAGATTCAGCTTGTTGTTTTCAAGCTTACATGGAGACATCTCAATTATCACCCATATCCAAGTTTTAATTTTTAATTGACAGCACACAAAGTCCCAATTTATTCTTCTATTTTGCAGCAGCAACAGTGCTAAGAGGAAAGTAAACCTAGCAAATTGTCAAAATGGACAGAAACCATTGTTTAAAGGTCATTCCTCAGTGAAATATAGAATCACAGACTTTTAAACTAGAAAGATATTTAGGGAATATTTAGTACAGACCCATTGTTTCACAGGTGAGACAACTAAGGATGAGAGTGTAAATTACTTTCCCACATTTACTTAACTGTTCAGTGACAGAGTCAGACCTAGAACCCTGGTTTCCTCATGCTCAGCTATTGTTTCTGATATACTTTACCGGCTCCTGACATAGTATTGTTATAATGTGAGCTAGCCTGATAATGAGACAACTTATATGGTCAGATATGATGAGCTCAGAAGAACTCTAGTACAAAGACACAAAACAAAACAAACCAAAAACAACAACTACAATGAAAACCTCCCCCATCCAAGAGTCACAAATCCACCCCAAATCCATGATTAGAGATTCATAATGGATCTCTAATTCATTTATGAGTAAAAATACTTTGGGAAGAAAAAGTTTAGAATAATCTACTCTCAGTTTACTTCTTTGACAGGCATGTTTTCCTTATGACAATAGGGACCTAATCTAGTATAATGGGATTTAGACTGAAAAGGGAACTACTTACAGATCAACTAGTTTAATTCCTTCATTTTACACATATTTATAGATCAAGTAGTTATTTTTCAGAAGTAACACGACTTATCAAAGGTCACAAAAGAGCAGAGTCATGATTCAAACCTAGATTGGGTCTAGTAATCACTGTAACCCATGTTACTAGTTATCTGGTTACTAGTAATCTAGTAACCCATGCTGTCTTATAAAAGAAACCACCTGAAAGCCTGAGAAGTCAAAAAGCCATAGGAAAGAGACCTACCATGGGGCTTAGACATCACAAAGCCCATTTTACAGATGTCAAATCTACAAACCAGAGAAGTGAATTTAATTGTTGAAGGCCTTATGGTTCCAGAGCCACTCTATTTTGAAAAACTGCTCCATTTTGTTCACACATATATGTCTGTACTCTCCTATTAATGCTTGTAATGCAAGTAACCCAAAATAGGATATGCCAGGACAAAACAGTACCCTATTCTGAGAAATAGCTTTGCACCCACATCTTGTTATGCTCCATTCTGGCAGGAACCCCTAATCCTCAAACTGGGAAAAGATTATTGTGCTAGATCATTCAGGAACCCCCAAAACAGAGACCTTGATGAAGCAGCTTTTGCCCTGTCCCCCTATCCTGTTTCTCACTCTCTGAAACCTAGGCCTTGTGTACTGTTCATTCAGAAAGTTTTTCTCTCTTTGGTTGAAACTTCCCTGATGGTGACTTCAATAAACCGTAGTTGGCCCAAATTCTGTTTCTCAGCCAATCTGTTCTTGGCATTGAGTCTCATAGAAGGTAAATAGCAGGTTTAAGATTCAAACTCAGGTCTTCTAATGCTAGTGAGATCCAATACTCTTTCCACCAAGAGAGACAAGGAGGGCATCAAATACAAACTACATCCCTTACATTTTTGCCTAGACTTGATCCATGTTATCTCATTCCTTTTCAGTTTATGTGCTATGGGGTACAAATAGCATACATCGTTTTTGTGGACCACTCCTAGATCTTTTCACCCTTGTAAAGAGGTAAGCTAGAAAGGGTGCTGATATGATGACATCATATTTGTCACATGCTCCATAGTTAAAGTCAGTCAATCATGTCATTTTTTTTAACTGACTTCACAAACCTACAAAAACCCTGAGCTAAGCAGGGAACTGTGAGGAATAACAGAAGGAAGGCAAAATATTGAATGATTTTACAATGCAAGATAAGTAAGGGTGGATTGGGTTAACTTTAAAAGATTCTACTGGGCTGGGGGAAAAAAAGAACACAGTGACCTTAAAAGAAATATGGGCATATAATATATGTGTGTAAATCAAGCAACATTTGGTCCAAATAGAAATGAGACTCTAAATCATTAGTTAATTGAAAGAGGACTTGACAAGGAAAAAAGAAGAGAAAAACAAAACTTATGTCAGCCATTAGTGTTTCCATATACAAAAGAAACATGAATTTTCAAAGCAGATGCATTTACAGTAGAATTATACAAATCAGACAGAAAATAATAATCAGGATCTAGCACAGAATAAAGTATAGCAAGTGCCTCTGCAATGCAGGACTATCTTCAATTTACAAAATTTATAATTGAAAGAAAATGTAGAGACCACCTAGTACAATGCCATCATTTTCAGATGAAGAAACTGAGGTTGAGTGGGGTCAAATGATTTGTCTAACACCACACAGGCTATATACCCTCCCTTATTATCTAAATAGTAATGTAAATTGATTTCAGAAAGATATCTCATTGTTGATATCTCATTTGGTATTACTGTATATCAGCAAGACCTGAAATACCACTGATACTAAAGAACTAAAGATAAGCAATGTACAGGGGGGGAATGAAAAGGTGTATAGTGGGTATAAGCAGGCTATATTGTATAACCAACGAGATGTTCCGAAGAAGAATCAAGAGTAAAGATGTCATTAAAGAATTGTATTTTTTCAAAGAGTAAATGGTCTGATTACATGGTAAGAGCTAGGAAGGACGAAGTGCTCAACTCATAATTTGCAATGTTGTGAGAAAGTAAGGAAGACCTCCAGCTATTGAGTGGTTGTTCAATGGTTAAATTTTAGGGAGACATGAAAGATAGTTACACAGGATAGGCAGGTATGGTTGTGTTGTTATTTTTGTCGCTGAAAGGAATACCCAAACTGATGAACAGGGTAAAGGAAAAAGAATAAAAATTTATATCGCATCTATTATGTGCCAGCCTGTCTGCTAAATGCTTTAGAAGTATTATCACATTTGATAAGACCACAGATCTATTTGAATATTTTTATAATAGGACACATCTGACTCATATCAAACATGGTACCTAAGGTTCAAGATCAGAATGAAATGAGAAACTCAAAGTACATCTGACAGAAAAGGGAGGTTAGGTATAACAGAGGAAGAACATCAATACCAGAGAAATGACGATTCTTGAATCTTGAATTGATTGTCTTTTATTCAGGCAAGGACAAATCTTCCATGTTCATGTTGGTCCTGCTACTAGTCTGTTACCAGTAGCCTGAGGGAAGAGCTAAAGTCTCTTGTTCCCTGAACATTTTTATACTCAGATGAGTAGGACACTGTGTTAATGGCCTGAACCTTATTTCCTTGAACCAATTCAATCTCCAGGAAAATTTCAATACAATTTTTAGGAAAACCTAACCTAAACTTTTTAGGCTATTGCTACCACAAAACTAGTTACATAAGTGATGGGAGGAAATCTATAAAAAAAAAAAAAAAACAACAACAAAAAAAAACATTTTCCAAAAGCCTACAATTGCTGGTTGGTCTCCCTGCCACCAGTCTCTCTCCACTCCAGTCCATCTTTCACTCAACAATCAAAGTGATCTTCCTAAAGCACTTAACTGACCACTTAACCCCATGTTCAATGAACTTCAGTCTCTCCCTATTACCTCCAGGATCAAATATAAAATCCTATGTTTGGCTTTCAAAGCCCTTGATACCCTGGCTCATTTTGACCTTTCTAGTCTTCTTATACATTATTTCCACCACCACATGCTCTGTGATCCAGTAACACTGTCCTCCTTGCTATTCCTTTCACACTACTACATCTATGAACTTGAAGCATTTTTACTAACTGTCCCCTATACCTGGACTTCACTCCTTTCTTATGTCTACCTCCTGGCTTTCCTGGCTTTGAATATGTATATGTGTATGTATATGTATATGTATATGTATGTGTATATGTATGTGTATGTGTATATGTATGTGTATGTATATGCATATGTGTGTGTGTATATATGTATGTGTGTATGTGTATATATGTATATATATATGCATATTATATTTTGTTTGTATTATTACAGGTTGTCTTTCTTATTAGATTGTGAGATCCTTGTGAGCGAGGACCATCTTTAGCCTTTCTTGGATCCTCAGCACTTCAAACCATGCCTGCAAAGGTGCTTAATAAATATTTATTGGCTGACAATATAGACTGTAACAGAGGTTGTAAAATGAAAATTGGTCCTTTTTGTAAATTGTTATCACTTGACTTAATGAAGAGGAAGGTGATAGTTACTCAGTTTAGAAGTAGCAATGTTGGTTTATTTCATCTTTAAATCATTATTCTCATAATTTAAAACAGTCATTTCTTCAAAACTTAAAATTCTAAAACTGTGTGTGGATACGTACCTCAACAAATAATAATGAATGCCAGAATTCATTCAGGTAATTTCCTAGGAGGCTCTAGTTGAGTAGCTGATGTAATGGATGTATAACTGATCTTCTAATTGAACTTTACAAAAGAATAATGATATGCTTCCCTTTCACTAGAAAAAATATGATTATTTTTAAAAAGTAATGGAAACAATCTAATATCAATAATTTCACAAAATTGAAGCTAAAAGTATGGAAAAATAATTTTAGAGATGGGTATGGAGTGTTGTAAGAAGAAAGACTTTGTATTCGACATCAGAACAACTGGATACTAATTGTGAGCAGCACGTCAATTAATCAATAAACATTTATTAAATGCCTACTATTTGTCAGCCACTGTGCTAAGCAATTGCTAGCTGTGTCACTCTGAGCAAGTTACCTTACCTCTCTGGCCCTCAGTTTTATCATCTGCAAAATGGAACAATGATCCTGGACTTAATCATGATATTTCTTTCTTTTTTTTTTCTTTTTTTTTTAAGGCAATTGGGGTTGAGTGACTTGCCCAGGGTCACATAGCTAGTAAGTGTCAAGTGTTTGGTCTGAGATCAAATTTGAACTCAGGTCCTCCTGACTTCAGGGCCAGTGCTCTATCCACTGAGCCACCTAGCTGCCCCTTGATCATGATATTTCAAGGAACAAATGACAAAATGAATATAAAGTCCTTTGTAAACTATAAAGCTATTAAAATGGCAGCTAATAGCACTTTTGTTTTACCATTGTTCTTTTTTTCATCCCTCCAAAAAGTTTATGTTTTAATACTTCTGTGATTTGGGAGATTTTGATGGCAGAGGTGCTAGTTATTGGTGTTCTATGTGCAATACTGTTGCAATCACTGCAATGAATTCCAAACTTAGTCTTTAAATAGATTAGTCGCTATCAGTACAGAAGCTGACTCTCCACTTTTCCCTATGTAATATAAAGTATTCAGATCAATAGAGAATAGATTTGGATCATGTTGCCCTAATCTGGCCCCACCTGCCTTTTTAGTTTTATTTTATATTAATCTCCTTCACGCACTCTTCATTACAGGTAAACTGCACCCACCCTACTCTCCTTCCCAGCTGTTCCCTGTACACAGCATTCAATGTTTGGCATCAGAACCTTTGTATAAGTGGTGCCCCATGTCTGGAAAAAACTCCCATTTCTGTTTGCCTTGTAGAGTCCCTAGCTGACTTCAAAGCAGAGTTGAATGACCCACATGTGGTCATTCTTTATCCCTCAGTTATTACTGTTTTCTCTCTCCTAAAATTGCTTTGAACACACACATACACACATATGTGTATATATATACATATATATATGATACAAATACTCTCTGTATTGACTGTGCACATTTTATACGCTCCCCATAGAATGTAAGCATCTCAAGGGCAGAGACTATAATGTCTGCTTTATCTTTGTAGACTCAACTCCTGACACAGTGCCCTTCCATAAAAGGAACTTCATTAATGTTTGTTGAATTGAATTGAAATGAATTGATAATAATTATAGGGTTGATATTTCTCTCAAATTAAATTTAAATAAGTCACATGACCCAGTCATTTCAAGTGTATTATTCCTGTATAAATTAGATGGGATGAAAAGTACGCACTTATAAAATTTTAAAATTAAAATTTTTTACAATGCAGTTTTTTTTTTTAAATTTGGTCCATACAAAATATTCAATACCAATGCTTCTGCCTGGTAATCAAGGACAACAATTAAGGAATTATTGTGGATAATTTTGTGTTTAACCAAATTATTTAATGGAAAGGTAGGTGATTTGTCTCTTCAGTTTTCAATGGATTTCTGAAAATCCATTTGAGAATTTATTAAGCAAAGGCTACATCAAAGGATATGTTCTCAAAGATAAGCCTAAACACATGGTTTCCTTTTATCCATTTTGAAGTGTGATTTTACAAAAATAAATTAAGAAATGTTTAGGGTGGACCATACAGCCATTAAACAGATGTGTGTGAGTATGATAGTGTGTGCATGCGTATTCTAGAATTAACATTTTAACACTCCCACAGAATGTTAAGAGCAGAGTAGAAGGATTTGGGCAGATGAATAACAACAATAATCACTGACATTTATAGAATTTTTTAAGATTTGCACTTTCCTTAAGATTTGTACTTTCCTTATCTCACCTGAATGTCAAAGCAACCATGTGTGAGAAATTACAGAAGCATTTTTATCCCCACTTTACAGCTGTGTAAACTGAGCTTCAGAGAAGTGACTTATCTGTGGTCAGACAATGAGAGACATGAGATTCAAACCTGGGTTTCTTCTGATTCTAAGGCCAGTGATCTTTCTACTACATTTGTTGAAATCAGATCATGTAAATTCTGTTTTATACTGCTGTGCTAGCATCCTAATTGGTCATCTGGCTACTCACATATCTTCTCTCCAATACATCATTCACACATAGCTGTGTATGATTAACCAACTAATGCACACTTATGATTGTGTCAATCTCCTGCTCAGAAGAATTCTATCCATTCTAATTATCCAGAAGATAAAATATAAACTCCTTAGCTTACATGCCATTCAAGGCCTTCTACAATCTGGCTCAAACCTACTTTTTTAGCTTTATTTCACCAGAGCCATATTAATACACTCTAACCTAGTCAGTGAATAAAGTGCCAATGCCAGCCTAGAGTCAGAAATACCAGAGTTCAAATCTGGCCTCAGACACTTACTAGCTGTGTGACCTTAGGCACCTGTTTGCCTCTATTTCCTCATCTGTAAAATGAGCTGGAGAAGGAAATAGCAAACCACTCCAGTATCTTTGCTAAGAAAACCTCAACAAAGAGTCAGGAAGAGTCAGACATGACTGAAATGACTGAACAACAACAAAGCCAGTCAAATCAAACTACTGTATTTATTAAGCCCTTAGCCTTCCCTCTTCTACTTCCAATCATTCACACAGACTATTCTCCCCTTCAAACAAACTGCTTAGAATATAGTCCCTTCACAAATCTGTCAAAATAGCTTTTGCTTTTTCTCTCTTTCCAGGGCTTATTCAGGAGCAACCTCCTCCATTGAGCCTTAAATGATTCCCCCAGCTAAAACTGTTCTCATGTTTTCTTAAACATTTTTACTTTCTCATCTGTCCTTATCACATCCTACCTCATATCTTGCCATAAATCTTATCTGCCATATATACAATACTAGAAGGAAGATTCTCTGAGAGCAAAGACTTTGCTGTTGCTACTATTATTATTTATTTTTACCCTCCTCAAATACAACATTGCTTGTACATAGTATTTTGAAAAGTATTTTTTAATTGAATTGAATAGAATATAAAGGAGAACATTACTTATATTCACCTTTGAGAGTTGCATTAATTATTTTAGGTCATCACTATTAAAATTAGCTTCCAGATACATAATTTTAAATCAACTTGACTTAAAGTGGATTTTTTCCAAGGTATTGAAATGTTTGTAGATTATTTCTCATTATTCTCACTTTTAGAAACTTTCTTACTCCAAAAGTATATCAGAATTTCTTCAAAAAAACCCCAATGTCATGTTAATTAATAAAAAGGTATTTTGTAAATTTGTATGTTGTACTAGAACACATTGGAAATTGGATTTCTATCACTGATACAGCTGTCTTTCTATCATCATTCTTAATCTTATTCTTTTTTTGCTTTCTTTTGCATATATATATACATATATGTGTATACAAATATGTATCTATGCATATATGTATTTGTGTGGATGTATGTATACACACATTCACACATACTCTATTTCACCTCTTGAAGGGGAACACATAAGATGGAGAACAATGCAGACTGATTTGATAATCGTTTAATCAAGTTTCATAAAAGCTTAGGGACGTTTTACACTAGCTATCCAGGGAGCTCAAAGTGTCTGCTTAATAATGCAAAAGGAACACTGAGCCATCAAAGTAAGAGAACATACTCTTGTCATCTAACTACACAAAGATGAACAGAGTCATACTTTACCATCATGCATAAGAGGTGACTGAGATTCAAAAAAATTGAAAACAGTAATATCATATTTTCTAGAAATAGGTTGACCTTGCCCCATTAGGTAAATATTAATTTATTTAAAGAACTGATCATTTTAGTAACAGAAATTTATAACACATTGATATTCTTTAGGGAAAATGAAAACTGTAATATCTACACCAGTAACAATTTTTGTTTTGTTTTTCTTGATTAGGCAACTGAGAAACAAACGTTATATAAAAGTGCTCAGGCAGCAACCTAGTGAGTTCTGCAAGGCTCCAAGGTCTTATGGAAGTTTCAGTGCCCTAAAAATGGCAGTGACTGATGGCCAAAACAAAACAAAACAAAAAACTATGCATCAAGAGAGACACACTGAAGACAGACAAATGAGGAAGGGAATGTGCCAGGTATAGTATTAAATGCTTTACAATTATTATCTCACTTAATCTTCACAACAACCTTGAGAAGTAGGTGCTATTATGATCTCCATTTTATAGTTGAAAAAACTGAGATGGATTGTAAGTGACTTGGCCAGGGTCACACAGCTAGTAAGTGTGTTAGGCTGGATTTGAACTCAGGTCTTCCTGACCCCAGTCCCAGTGTTTTATACGTTGTGAAACCTAGCTATCTATCAGCTTTAGAGAGTATAACCTCTTTTGGTAAAAAAGAACTCAAGAGAGGGTCAGATCTTCAAAGCCTAACTGAGTGGTTCAATCAGCAAATCTCAGTCTTCTAGATGCAGAAGATGTAAGTTACCACTTTACCATACATGTTCCCTACATGAGTTCCTTACTAACATCAAGTTCTAAGTTTGAGGCTACTCTTTCTATGGACTTTTATATATTTATGAGAATTTTGCCCTAAGCTTTTTGCATTCAAACGTGGTCAGCCTTTTGGAGTTGCACTCTCTGCAACAGAGTTTTAATGTTTGGCAGTTCAGTGTTTGGTACCTTAACAAATGATCTTCAGAATCTTCCTAAGACAATCAAATGGAAGTGATTCAGTTTCCTAGCATGGCACTGGCATGCTGTCTGGTTTCACAGGCATACAGCAATGAAGTCAATACAACAGCTCTGTGGACTGTCAGTTTGGTGGGCAATCTAATATCTCTTCTCTCCCATACTTTTCTTTGGAGACTTCCAGACACTGAGCTACCTCTGGCAATGTATGTGTCAACTGGCTTAATTCCTTCATTTTACACATATTTATAGATCAAGTATTTAGTTCTCCAAAGTAATATGACTTATCAAAGGTCATAAAATAACAGAATCATAATTCAAACCCAGGTTGGTTCTAGTAATTACTGCCCTTTATGTTAAACCATGCTGTCGGCAGAGAACCCACACAAGGCCAAGCGCTTACATCGAAGTCAAAAGAAGAAATACAAGGACACTGTCAAGGTTCCTCTGAAGAGCTTTGGAATCTATTGTGAGGCATAGGAGACACATGGGAGGCCCAGGACTGCTCAGCATGGCATATCCGTGCCATGTGCAGCATTTTTAAGTCTGCCATGCCTCCCTTATCATATCACTGATTTAACCCTGCCAAGCCTTAGTCTCCAATGACTACCACCATCATAGTAAGAAAATACTGTGCTCCATGGACAAAGCAGGATTGAAATAGTTCAAAAGATACATGAGGTGCACAAATTTAGATTCATCTCGAATCCAAATATTCATATGGACTGTTTGTGCGCAGCCTGTGGTAGAGCCTTTTGGACTCATACTGGTCAGATCAGCCACAGTCAGACACACTGTACCTTAACCACAACACAGTCACGTAATTTTGGTCCTCTTTGAGAATGAAGGACAACAACCAACCAACCAGGATTATTTGAATGAACTGAGGAGAAAAGTAAAATGCCTAATCACCAATCCCATAAATTGTTTTATATTATGATTAGGTTTGTGTCAGTCTCCCAAGAGATTATAACAGTTGTTATAAGTGCTATCATATATACTATTTTAAGTGTTTGTTTCACTGTTCATTTGGGAAAACCTTTTTTTTTTAAATTTTAGTGTTTCTTTTTTGTGTAGGAAGTAAATGCCTGTCCCATATCTGATCTTAATTATTAATTGAGTCTTTTCCTCCCCTCCACCATATAGGGAGAAACCCTAGACATTAATATAAACTTAAGGTTTAAGTAATTTTCCCCCACACCATTTGGCCTGGAGTTTAATAAACCTAAGAGTATGAGAAAAGGGAGTCTAACCCCTCTCTGATTAGCATCGATGTTCTACTAGAACTGATCTGCTTCAGACTGCCTTCCTAGGGTCCTGAGCAGAGGAACTCTTTATGGAGAATAAACGGGTTAAATACTCTAACCCTTGTAGGCCCAGTAATAGTTCCTTCAGTGTTGAACTGTATGGAAGAATTTAGTTCACTTGCCAATGGAAGAGAAAACCTAGTGTAGTAAATAGGTCACTGGAGTCAGAAATGACTACTAGAGTCACAAAGACCAACAGTCAATGTTACCTTAAGCATTTATTGACATTAGGCAAGTCACAACTTTTCTCAGCCTCACTATCCTCATCTGTCAGTCAGGTAGTCAGTGAATGTTTAAGATTCTACCACTATATAAAGAGGGAGAGAGTGAAGATAAGTATAAGCAGGGGGAATGGCAGAGGGAGCAATCTGTAAAAGGGGATGAGATGGAATGGGATTACTTGGGCAGATGGTCTTAGTAAGGAAGAATACCACCTCTTTGCATGAGACAGGGGTGAAGGAGGAAGTTGACAGGAGTTGAGGAAGAGAGGAGAATAAGGAGTTCATGGTGAAAGGCCTCAATGTTTTCTGCAAAATATGAAATAGATTTTTAGCTGAGAGGGTGAGGGGAGGAGGAACCTTGGGAATTTTGAGGAGTTAGGAAAAGGTTTAGGAGAGGTGCTATGGACAGTGAGATAGTGAGTTGATAAGGGAGCTATAGAAGGATTGTTTAATTATGGTGAAGGCTCATGTGAGATCATGTGACATAAATTTGCAGAGGACCCAGTTAGAAGTGTTGAAGATTTTCTACCCCTTTGTTTAGCATATTTGTAGAAGTGAAGGCAGTGGATGGTGGTAGTCATTGGAGACTAAGGCTGGGCAGTGTTAAATAAGTGATATGATAAGGGAGCCTTGGCAGACTTCAAAATGCTCCATAAAAGCTAGCTATTATTAAGAAATTAGTGGAAATGTTTTCTCTCAGTCATGAATTGGAAGTACCTGTACTCTATGGAGGTAGAGTAGGAAAATAAAATTGACTGCTTTGGGAAGCATAACTCCGTTGTTTTACATTTACAAAAGAGAATTCACAAACATCTTCAATTGAATCAAAATTCTAGGTGCCTACAGGTTAAAATATATCTGGGATTGAGGGATAGTGGGGCTAAATATCTTTTCAATTTAAATTGTAATGTGACTAGGTAACACTCTCTTAAATTTTTAAATGTCATTCTTTAATGGAAAGTCATCATGGTTTGTCTCTAATCCTCAAGAAATTAGATAGGCAACCTTGATTAAATACACTTGTGGTTTTCTTGCACAGCTATTAGTTTTATAGCCAAGTGCTTGAAAAATAAACCCTCCACCACTGAACCATTATATGCATGTACCCTGAATGAACATGGTAAATTATATGTTCATGAAGCTTTCCAAAAGAACTGCTTGAAATTTTAGTTCCTTAAATTTAAAAGCAGACCCCAGTGAAAAACTTATCTTTTACATATGCATGATCTTATGATTTTGAAATCCCTTTGTGATGCAAAGTAATCTCTCAATCAAGCCTCTAAACATAACCTGTCAGTAGCTTTAAATCCTAAGGGATTTCTTCTTTACTAGCAAGTAAAGCTAATCCTTTTGAAGAAGGCTCTTAATATAAGATAAGAAAGACAGGCAGTTGAGTTTCTGGTTCCATAAATGCTCCAGTGGCTTCTAATTGAGGTCACTTCTCAGCATCTCAAAAATCTTTTATGTTCACAAAATTGCAGTATCTCAGATTTGGAAGGGACCTCAGAGGATACCTAGTCCAATCTGTACCTGAACAGGAATTCCCTCTATATACTCAGTAAGAGGCATTTCCTTGAAGATTTCAAGTAGGGAAGAAACCTTTATCTCCTGAAGTGGTTTATTTCACTTTTGGAAAGCTCCAAATATTAGGAAATATTTACTTGCATGAAGCCTAAATTTGAACATTGTGTAACTTACAGATATTGCTTCTAGCTCTGCAATCAGGTGGCAAATGGGATTTCCCATGCTAAAGCACTTGAGAGGTAAAATAGTCTTCTCTTTTCCAAGCTAAACATTTTCTTCTCCTTCAACTGATCTTCATATGCAAGGGTGTCTTAGAAATGGTTAACAAGGGGTAGAGGAAAAATGTATGACATATACATGACGCATTTGTAATTTTAATCTACATTATAAATCCTCTTAAATCTATGCAATGAAAACAACAAAGCAAATCAGGATTTGTAGCATTTGCCCATTTCTAAGGTACAAATTCTCATATTGAGAATTTTTAAATTGGCTCTCACCCTGTCTTCAGCACACCTGTATGGTACAATATTGAGACCCTTCTCAACCATTGTCATATTTTCTAGTGGGACTACAGCTACTCTACAGCTTTCCAAAAATGTGGTATTTGGAACTGGACTCCCCCCACCCTTTGTTAAATATTTCCAAGAAACATTTGCCAGTAAGATCAGTTGAAAGGGATGAGGATATTTAGCCTAGAAAAGACAAGACTAAGTGAAAGCCACATTTGTTGTTGTTACTGTTGTTCAGTAGTTGTAGTCGTGTCCAACTCTCCATGACTCCATTTGGAGTTTTCCTGGCAAAGATGCTGGAATGATTTGCCATTTCCTTTGCCAGCTCATTTTACAGATGAAGAAACTGAGGCAAACAGGGTTAAATGACTCATCCAGGGTCATGAAGCTAGTAAATGTCTGAGGCTAGATTTGAACTCAGAAAGAAGAGTCTTCCTGACTCCAGGCCCAGCACTCTATCTATTGTGCTTCACAAATAGTTGAAGATCTGTAGCGTGGAAAACCCCACTGGCCCCAGAGGTCAGAACATGAGCAATGTGTGCATGTTACATAATGCAATGGGAGTTTCATTCTTCTTAGAAAAGTGAAAAAGCGAGTGAAAAGTGTGACTGAGTCACTCTTCCTTCAGCCAAATAATAGTTTATATATTTATTTGTAACACCAACTTCAAAAGCCCCTATGACAGCAATAATGGATGCCATTACTATATTTTTTTAAGAGGGAAAAGAATCTTGAGATCCTAGAAGTTTAACTTTTTTCTGGAGAGACAAGGACTGATAAATGGAAAGAATTACAGAGAAAAAGGATTCAGAGAACTTCTTTTCTAAGAGAACTACTTTCAGCTTTGATCTTGTGAAAAAATAAAATGAAGAGAAATATTGAGAACGGATTCTCTTCAGAACTGGGCAATCAGTGGTAGCAGTGATTATCAGGGTGGGTATTCTCTCTGCTCATACACTAAAAATAAATATTTATATCTTTACTATATTGTTTGTTACAGAATTAGTAAATTATATAGACAAAAGTCTTCATTTTTACTAAAGCCTAGAAGAATAGGAAGTTTGATATTTATATTCATGGAGAGAGAGAGAGAGAGAGAGAGAGAGAGAGAGAGAAAGCTAGAGAGAGAGAGAGACATATATAGAGAGAAGCTTATGGAAAAGCTTATAGAAAAAGAGATATCAGTATATACACACATCTAGATACATCTGCGTATATAAATATACATTATATATATATATATACACACACATACAGATATATATTTAATCTAACATGATTGCTCTGGATCCTAGGATAAGAAAATGAATAAAATAAACAATTAACAATTAAAGTAAGTGTTTCCACCTCACCTACACTTCATGTATGGTAATCAACTCAAAATCTGGCTACACATTTTTTTGAGGGTGGTGGTGGCAAGTTAAATTCTTTTTTTTTTTAATCTAGACAATCAATTTTATTATTTTTTTAAATTACATGTAAAAACTGTTTAGTTTTTAATTTTTTATAATTTTGAGATTCAAATTTACTCCTTCCTTCCCTCCCTGCCCCCCTCCTTGAAAAGGCAGGCAATTTGATATAGATGAGTCATCAAAAACATATTTCCATATTAGTCTGCAACTACAAAAAGAGCTGCTATAAATATTTTTTCACATATGGGTCCTTTTCCTTTTTCTTTGATCTCTTTGGGACACAGGCCTACTAGTGATGCTGCTGGGTCAAAGGGTAGGTAGGCATAGTTTTATAGCTCTTTGGGCATAGTTCCAAATTTCTCTCCAGAATGGTTGGACCAGTTCACAACTCCACCGATAATGCATTAGCATCTCTATCTTTCCACATCCCTCCAACATTTGCCATTTTCCATTTCTGTCACATTAACCAATCAATCTGATATGCTTAAGGGGGTATCTCAGAGTTGTTTTAATTTTCATTTCTCTAATCAACAGTGAATAAAATTTTTTTTTTCATAAGGCTATAGATAGTTTAGATTTCTTCTGAAAAACTGTCTATATATTTTGACCATTTATCCTTCAAGAAATGACTCACATTCTTATAAATTTGACTCAGTCCTCTATATATTTGAGAAATGAGGCCTTTTCAGAGATACTTGCTGTACAAATTGTTCCCTAGTTATTTTTTTTTTTGCTTTCCTTCTAATCTTCACTCTATTCATTGTATGTGTAGAAAATAATCTTAATTTAACGTAATACAAATTATCCATTTTACTTTCTGTAATGCTATCTCTTGTTTGGTCATAAACTTTTCTTTTGTCCATAGATCTCACTGGTAATATATTCCATGCTCCTCTAATTTGATTATGATATGACATTTTATGTCTAAATCATGTACTCACTTTGACCTTATCTTAGAATACAATGTGAGATGTTTGTCTGTTTCTAGTTCATGCCAAGCTGCTTTCCAGTTTTCCCAGCAATTTTTGTCAAATAGTGAGTTCTTGTTCCAAAAGTCTGGATCTTTGCATTTATAAACACTAGATTACTATAGTCATTTACTACTGTGTATTGTGTACCTTATCTATGCCACCAGTCCACCACTCTATTTCATAACCAGTACGAGATTGTTTAAATGATTACTACGTCGTAATAGAGTTTGAGATCTGGTAATGCTAGCCCACCTTCCCTCACATTTTTTTCACTGATTACCTAGATATTCTTCACTTTTTGTTTTTCTAGTTTAAATTTGTCACTTTTTCTAACTCTATATTTTTTTTGTAATAATTTGATTGATACGGCACTGAATAACTTAATTAATTTAGGTACAATTGTCATTTTTATTATATTGGTTTGGCCTATCCATGAGCAATTAATATTTCTCAGTCGTTTAGATTTGACTTTTTTTGCATGGAAAGTATTTTGTGATTGTCTTCATACAGTCCCTGGATTTGTCTTGGCAGTTAGATTCCCAAGTATTTTATATTGTCTGCTCTTATTTTAAAGATAATTTTTCTTTCTATGTCTTACTGCTGGACTTTTTTGGTAATATATGGAAATGTTGATGATTTAGGGGGTTTATTTTATATACTCCAACTTTGCTGAAGTTGTTAATTATTTCAACTAGTTTTTTGGCTCTCTAAGTATACTAGAGTATACTAAGTGCATTCTGCAATAAGTGATAATTTTGTTTTCTCATTGCCTATCCTTATTGTTTCCACTTTTTTCTTCTTTTATCACTATAACTAGCATTTCTAGAACAATATTTAATAATAGTGGTAATAATGGATATCGTTGCTTCACCCCTGATCTTATCAGGAAGGTTTCTAGATTATTACCATTACAGATAATGCTTGTTGATGGTTTTAGATAGATACTACTTACCATTCTAAGGAAGGCTCCATTTATTCCTATGCTTTTTAGTGTTTTTAATAAGAATGAGTTGTATTTTGTCAAAAGACTTTTCTGCCTCTATTGAGATAATCATATGATTTCTGTTTTTTTTTTAATTAATGTGGTCAATTAAACTGATAATTTTCTTAATATTGAACCAGGCTTGCACTTTTGGTATAAATCCCAACCATTCATAGTACGTAATCTTTGTGATATATTTTTGGAAACTCCTTGATTATATTTTATTTAAAATTTTTGTATCAATATTCATTAAGGAAATTAATCTATAGTTTTCTTTCTCAGTTTTTGGTCTTCCTAGTTTAGGTTTCAGCACCCCATTTGGTTGTAAATGGAATTTGGTAGGACTCCTTTGCCAATTTTTCATATAGTATTGCATATATAGTTTATGTAGTATTGAAATTAATTGTTCTTTAAAAAGTTTGGTAGAATTAATTTGTCAATCCATCTGATTCTGGGGATGGGAGGGTGTCAATTCTTAATTCAAACATGAAACTAATTAACTATCTTATGCCAGACTTTTTTTCCTCCATCTACATTTTGCTGAATGGGGGTGAGGGTGATACTTCTATTATCATCTACATTAAGAAATTAAAACAGGAAAAAGGATGCCAATGTGATTCCTACTTTGGGTTCTTCTAGGCAAAATGCATTGACAACCATATGTTCCTGCTTACACAGAAGTGAAAGTCCCATCTCAGTTATTAATATTGCAAATTCTCTGAATGAGTTAAACCATTAATTACAGTGACAACATTTATTCTCCTTGTGGCTGATATATGATTAAACATAACATATGTTACCCAGTTCAAAACAAAAGGAATCAAAACAAAAGCAGACTCTTTGGAAGCCAAAATATATTTTTTTTCTTTATGCTTGATAGAAAATATGAACAGAAAACCTCCATTTTTTCCCATTCTCTAGACTTTTACCTAGCAATTCATTCAAGTGTCTGCTAGGTTTGAAAAAAAGAAACTGATTTTAGGATAAACCTCTTTCTGATAGTAAAATGTAAATGAGGCTTAGATTTTAGCTGACATGATTTTGACATCATATGTCAAAGATGCTGACCAGCAGTGATCTGGGGAATGAAAAAAGAAAAAAGACATAATGGATTTCAATTCAAATGTCAATAGAGACATCATCACTGGAATGATATGCAGGGTGCCTGTTTTTAGGTTAATTCAACTGAAGAAATACTGACATCAATTTAATTGATAATGTTTTACTTTGTCTAAGGATTTGCTGAAGCTTCCTTTTAAATAATATGACCCTCACATATATTTTTTCCACTTTTTCTTTCCTACAGTCTTAGTTAATAATAATAATAATAATAAATTATAATAATAGAACTCAGACTTACAGATTAATGCAGATTTTCAAGAAAATGGTAGAAATTGCACCATATAAGTGCAGACTCTAAAAATGTTATCACCTACCAAATACTTGGAAGGGCACACTTAGGTAGCCATACATACAAAATCTCATTATTCTTAAAGTGACAGACAACAAAATCCATGTACTACAACTTTAAACCTCAAAATATCTTTGAGAATTCAGTAAATAAACTAGTGAGAGCAAAACATCATTGTAAATTAAATATTTGCCCACAATTATTCAAAAATAATTCTCATTGATAGAAATTAAAGAATAATATCTTTAATAGGTTTCACCATACTGAATACTCATAACCTCCAAACTACGTGGAACCAAAAATTGTCAAATATAGAGACATAACAGAAGAAATCAAAATTATGTGGGAATGGAAATAAATATCTTTTATTCCTCTCATTTTGGAGTGATCCTAACATGTTTTCTGAGAGGTTATAAAAGATGAACTTACATCCCAGAACTTTCATTCAGTTACAAATATATGTGTTACCTATCTCCATAATAATTCACTGAATGTTAAACATAAAAAAATAACAGCAGCTTGTCATAGGATGATTCCTATTTCAACTCAATAGAATAAACATGAAGATAAGAAAATTATGTTGGATAACATTTATATAGCACTTTAAGGTTTGCAAACCATTTGGTAGCTTTTCATTTTCTCCTTAGTGATAGTTGTGACAGATTGGCCACAATTGCTGTTCCATTGCCTTAATATGAGAACTCATTTTATTCTTGTAATTTTTAGCTAGGAAGCTCATTTTCATTGATAGATTCTTCAGCACCCAAAGAGTATAATAGAATAATAATTATTCTGATAAGGTACGAAGAGCATAAAAGCATATCTAATTATATATGTTGACAATTTCCATAGAAAGAGGGCAAAGATAATGAATGAACTGGGAGTAATGCCACGCAAAGAAAAATGATGTGAAGAGATACGAATGTTTAGTCTACAGAAGAAAAGATTTAGAATGAAGGGTTAAGGTAGGAAACAAATTATTTCTTTAAATATTTGAAGGACCATTATATAGAATAGTGTTTACATTTATTCAGATTAACTCCAGGAAATAGTGCTAGAAACAATAAATTAATATTTAAAAAAGGCAGATATTTCCCAAAATAAATGAAAATTTCCTCACTGTAGTTGTCTAAAAGTTGAAAGAGTTTTCTTGGGTTGTAGCCAATTCCCTAGGTCTTCAAACAAAAGCTATATGTCTGCTTTTTAGGGATGTTCTGAAGGCCATTCTAGTAAGGAGGGCAGTTACCAAGATGTATGTTGGATAAGATCCTTTGCAGTGTTTTCCAAGTTTTGAGATTTTGTTTATTCTATGAACTCATTACAAGCCAGTGAACTTTATAGGGACCAACATGTCTCTTCTGAATCACCATCATTCATAAAATAACATCATCTCATATTTGCATAGTTTCTCAAAACTTACATATTTTTATAATAAGATTTTAAAAAGGTCATTTAAGCATTATAGTGCCTATTTTACAGAGGAAGAAAATGAGGCACCAAGAGATGAGTTAATTTACCCAGAATCAACTACAACTGCAACTAGGAAAGGTTAGCACTGGGACTCAAAAGCAGGTTTACAGATCTCAAATACTTTACTCCTTCTACTTGATATCCATAGCTACCGTCTTCTATTTTCCTACTGACTTAAAGGCACAACATGTAGAAGACAAGGGAACAGAACTAGATGGTGTCATTGGGGAAACTTTTAAATTTGTATTAGAGTAGGTGTAGATACTGCTCCATAAGTTCAGCAAGGAAGTGGCTATCTTCTCCAGTAGGAGCCTAACAGCGGGGCAAAAAAGTTAGTAAAAACCCTTCAGGATAAATTTGGATTTGATTGAAGGACTTAGGGAACAACAGGGATGTAAGATTTATGTCTCTGAAATGTGACTTTGAAGGTGAAACAGAGAGAGGGATGTAGAGGGATACAATGGCCCCAGTGGCCACTTCTGTCCTGCTTTCATACTGTTTGATTTTCATATTTGGTTGGGACCATATATGAGCATTAGCCCACAGGGCATTTTCTTAGGGCCCATTTCAATCCTGGGATTATAAGTACAGATTTAAGTGCAATGAAGTTCCAGACCCTGGGAAAACTGATTCCTAGGATCCTAGAGAACATACCCTGCTCCCTTGTTTACCCATTCAGCTATGACCAGGAGAATCACGGATGTATATAAAGCACTTTCTAAATCACTTGCGAATTAAGAATATATATTCTCCACCATTTATAAAGCATGGTTCCATGAACTTTTAGAAATGGATGGTTGCGTTTTAATACAATTGGTTTCCTTTGTACAATTTGGTTTCCTTTATTTCTCATTTCATTTTATGCATTTAAAATCGTTATTCTGTTACTGGGTAGTAGACTTTACCAGACTGCCAAAGGAATCCAACACATGTGCACACACACACACACACTTAAAAATCACTGATTTAAATGCAGAATAATTTAAATGTGAAGTAATCTTCAGATTTGCACATTTGGCAAGAATGGAGGAAGACAGTCAATATAACTCAGAGTTCAAGTATTCGTTTTTATAGGACACATTGTGGATAGCAACATATTTAGAACATGCATATCATGAGAGTGAATTAAAGATTTAATACAAATATAATTTAAAAGCAAGTACAAAAAAATGTTATAGTGGAAAATGCACTAGACTTTGTAGGAGGGAGACATGGATTCTAACCCCTGCACTAATTCTTCCTTCCTTCTGCATTCTCATTCTGTCTCTTTCTCTTTCTTCCTGTCTTGTCCAGGCTGCTCCCAAGGCCTTATCATATTGGCATGGAATTTAGTGCCAATACCTAATCTATTTTATTTTTAGCCCACAGAAGCTCAGAACATCAACTTCAAGATTCTACCAGCAACAATCTCTCCAGCAGCAGGACAACAGGCATCCCTTTCATATCTAGCCTAACTCTGATTATTTTTACCTCTGTGATCATGGGCAAATTATTTCATCTTCCTAAACTCATTTCCTCCACTGTAAAATGGGGATGACAATATGTTACTTACTTCACAGGATATTGTAAGGAAAGTGCATTATTAAAAATATAGGAGTCATTTTTTGACAAAAGAGTATTTTTTTTTATCTTCCCCCTTCTTTTTGGTTGGGCTACTGTATATATACTTTCGGAGTGTGCCATGTAGTATTTATAAATATAAATGAATACTCTCAAAGTACAAGATCCAAATTTAGAGCAAAAATCTGGGCAGAAGGTCTGGGCCTTGGCACAAAAGTTGTATGAGATAAACAGCCTCAAGAGATGAAACAGCTTAGGTGTTACAACACTGAAAAGGATATCATGGCCTATTCTTTCATTGGTTGTTTAGGTACTTAAAATGAAGATGCTGGGGAATTTAGTAGCAACTAACTGGAAAGAGCCTGACATCTCTCACATTGCTGTGTTTGGGGAAAGAGTCAATTTTCACCAAGTATTTGCTTAAAACACACTTTAGAGATTCCCCCTAGAATATTTCTCCAAAGAACTCTTTCATCTATTGACCTCTGAATAGGCACTTGGGACTCTACTTTAACTTGAAACAAGGAGGATATGCTTATATACTAGGGAATGACTTGGATAGAAGGAGAAGAGATGACATATGATTACATAAACTGTAAATAGGCCCACTATTTCTTGTTTGTGAAAACTGGTATATTGTAGCTGAATTTCAAAGGACACATAATGTTTGTAAAAAGAAAAAGAATTCTGATATTTGAGAGAAATAGAGTGAAATAATGAGAGAATGGAGTAAAGGGGGAGGATAAATATAAAGGAACATAAAAAAATAAGGTAGGTAATAGAACACAATAAATATTCTGATTACCCCTACCTTTATTATCCCAAGGAATGGAGGAGAATGTGATAGATGAAGGATGTTCCCTAGGGACTCTTCTAGCATTTAGGGGTGGGGAGCATCTCCAGTTATCCTGATCTATCTCTTGCCCCGGACCCATATGGCTGCAGATGAGAAAGTGATGCTGGTGACTTTGCACAGCCCTCCCTCACTTAAATCCAATTCACTTACAAGTCATAGCATCACCTTCCTGATGTCATGGTCCTCTTTAAGAACAAAGGAGAAGAAACCACCTTCGAGTAGCATGAGTTGCCCCACTAGGCTCTCTCTCTCTCATTTCTCTCTCTCTCTTTCTCTATCTATCTATATCTATATCTGTATATCTGTCTCTGTATCTATCTCTATATCTATCTATCTATCTGTGTGTGTGTGTATATATATATATATGTATACATACACACACAAATACAAATACATACACACACACACATCTCAAAAAATTTTAAATGCAGTCCAGATTGGACTGATATTTAACCTGGGGAATGGCTGGAACCAAAACAGAGCAGGCCACAGGCAGATGTGTCAAAAATCAAACAGTGGTTTAATTAGTTTCAGAACGAAGAAAACACTTGCAAATGGAAGTCCTGTTGAGTAAGAGGATTTAACATGTTGGGGTACAGGCAGTGCTTATATACATACTGGGCTGGACTATGACATAATCATTTTTAAGTCTTGAGTTTCTGTTCTCAACAGTATTGTCCCAGGTATTGGGGTTGTGGTTACTCTGTGGGTTATAGGACCAGAGATGTGTGATAGGAACAGGAGTACAGTACAAGGAACAGTGATTCTGAGCATGTCAGAGAGGTGATGGATGTTGGATCTCAGGTCCCTGGGAAACAGGGGGAGTGAACACCTGGTGCAATACACTTTGCTGGAGGGTGGGTAAGATAATCAAGAGGGCAAAAGAGGCACAGCCTGCTCACTGGGTCTTAGCTCCAGGAAACAGGGTATTTCCAAAATGCGTTGACATATATGTATGTATAATATGTACGTATGTATGTCTCAAAATGTGTATATACACACATACACACACTATATGTGTGTACATATATGTATATATGTATATGTGTGTATGTGTGTGTATATATATACACACACACACACACATACATGTGAAGTGGATAGCATGTTTCATCATGAGTCCTTTGGAATTTTGGTGGGTCACTGAGCAGAGTTACTAAGACTTTTAAACTTGATTATTTTTACAATATTGCAGTAACTGTGTAGATGGTTATCTTGGTTGTTCTGACTTCACTTTGCGTCAATTACTACAGGTCTTCCCAGGTTTTTCTGAAACTGTCCTCTTTCTCATTTCTTAAAGAACAATAGGATTCCATTACATTAATATACCATAATTTATTTAACCATTTGCATTGTTTCAGTTGCTAATTTTTTCTCCTCAACTTTTTTCTTATTTATTTTCTTGTTAGATGTATTTAGTTTAGGGTAAATTGAAGTCCTTCACTAAAACAGTTCTATTATTTATTTATTTATTCTTATAACTAATTTAACTTTTCCTTTAAGAATTTGGCTGCTATGCCATTTGGCATATATATGTTCTGTATTGATATTAATTAATTGTTCATGTTACCTTTGAGAAAAAATGCACTTTCTCTGTCTTTTTCAACTAGGTCTATTTTTGCTCTTTCCATGTCTGAGGTCATGATTACCACTGCTGCCTTTTCTGCTTCAGCTCAAGTATAGTAGATTCTGCTTTGGCTGTCATTTGGATCTATCTGTTTTATGTTTTTCTAGTAAACAACACACTTTTAGATTCTGATTTGTAATACATTCTGCTATCTTTTTCTGTTTTACGGATGAATTCTTTTCATTATATAAGCTCTTCTTTGCATGCCCCATTTATGTGAGCTAATTTTCCCCATTCTTCCTCAACATTTTCCCCTCTCCCAGTGCATTCTGCTTTCCCATCTTTCCATTCTTCTTTTGAGATCATCACACTATAATAAAATCACACCCAAGACCCCTGTTTAGTAAACTCCCAGGGTTGCTTGTATCCTTTTTTGATATAAGAATGTGAAGAGTTTAATCTCATGATTTCTCCTTCATATTTACTTTTTTATGGCCCTCCTTAGTACTGAGTTTGAATATTAGATTTTCTATTTGGCCTTGTACTTTTTATCAGGAATGATTGAAAGTCTTCTATTTAAATGACCATTTTTTTTCCTTCCATGTAGGATTATATTCAGTTTTGTTCAGTTCAGTTGTTATTCTAGGTTGCAATATTATATCCTTTGTCTTCTGGAATATCATATTCCAAGCCCCTCATTCTTTTATTGTGATGGCTGCTAAATTTATTGTGGTTCCTGACTATGGTTCCATAGTACTTGATTTTTTTTCTTTCTCACTACTTGCATTATTTTTTCATTATTTTCTTGAACTTTGAGTTCTGGATTTTGTCTATAATATTGTTGGAAGTTTTCATTTTGAAGTTTCCTTTAGGATCTGACCAGTGATTGTTTTTTATTTCTACTTTACCCTGTGTCTGATCCTGTTACTTTCTCAAAGTTTATCACTCTATTCAATTAGAAAATTTTTACATTTTTGTCTTATTCCACCGCAACTGCTCTTTGGAGGATATTATCCCTGTATTATACTGAAAGAATGAAATTCTTCAAAGACTTAATTTTGTACATGAATATATAACTATTAGCAAGGGGATGGCAAGGCCAAGAACTCATTTACTTAGTCACTTAGGATATAGAATTGATCACAACCTTAGATTAAAATAGTAAGAATTTTTCTACTTCCATTCTATTATTGTAACTCAGATGTTTTAGCATTAATCTGTTGATTAATAGGTTTACTACTGCAACAGCACAAACTTTTATAGTTCATCTGTCCTGATTATAGATAATTGCTATGAAAGGAAAAAGGAAGGACATGGTCATGATAATATCAAAACTGTCCTTTCAGGGGTATGTTCTGATCTAGCATAAGCCATTATGGGGTATGTGTGTGTGTGGGGAAACTGCTTTATCTTTGTTTGATTCCAGGCTCAAGCCACATTTGCCAGTCAATCATATAAAAAGGTTCCACATTATTCATAGGGTATTGAAAGCCAGGTTCAAAATTAACTAGGTGGGTAAATGTTTTGTTCAGAAAGGAAATGGGGAAGCTGCATCAAAAGGATCCTATCTTCAGCTACACAAGGTCATCCCCTCAACTTTCCTAGACACAGACATCTATCTATAGTAGTTCTCAGACTGCACTCCTTTTCAGTAGCACATGACATTTCCCTTGAAAGGTGGACTGTTGGCTTAATAACAATCCCAATAATCATACCTGAAATTAAAACTCAGAATGATAGCAAATTGCAATCCCATTTTACTTCAAGTAGCAAAATTTCACTAATCATAGCTTAAAAGGTTATTATTATCTTCCTCATGTTACAACAACAGTTAATAATGAAAACATATAAGCTTATTTCACTTACCCTTCTTTTATAAATTAAGAATAACCATATTCTGGGGTTTTACACATACAGTGAATACTTGATGGTATATTTCATTTACTTGTTTTTTATAAATTAAGAATAACCACATTCTGGGGTTTTATACATACAATGAATACTGATAGTTGACTCAAAACCCCCAGAAAAAATTCTGGCCACTGTAAATGTCCAGATTAATAGATCATATTGCCTATTAACACTTAAGGCAAAATGAAATCTTTAAAGTTGAGGTCTGTTGTTACTAAGTTGACTCAAAGATATAACTTCAATTCATATTTATTAACAAATACAATTTCATATTTTTTGTAAGTGAAGGTCAAATAATCCCGCAGATAAAACTTATTCTTTACTAAACTAGTAGATTTTCCCATTTTGGCTGGGAGTTGGTTCTAGTTTCTCAAACTTTAATACTTTAGAATTTTACACGTGATCAGCAGTATAACCTTGCCCAAATAGAAAGTCCCAAGAAACTCACAGAAAAGGATAACTTAAAGAGTCTGTGCTACTTTCCCCCAAAATAATAAGTCATCATCATCATCATCATTATCCATTGTAAAGCAAAACATATCTAATTAAATATTTAACAGTTTTCAAAACATTTTGATTATATTCTTTAACAGCTAAATTCATAACCTAACAACATTTGTCTTAAAAGAAAAGTTATTTTTCTACCACCATTTCTAATATAATAATAATATAATTTTCCCAAATTTCCCAATATAAGAATAATTTTAGAAACACAATAATAACATGTACAATAACATGTATTTAAATCATGAGACAAACTTATCAGTCAGATGACATCAATTCAGTCAAATGCATTTCTAAATTTTCATACATTTTTACAATTTACAATTATTACAAATTTTCTTTATCTCTTCTGGCATTTGATACTGATTGCATTCAAGAGCAATATAGAGTGTTTACATTTACTAACATTCATAAAGTGCTTACTTTACAATCATGTGATTCTCAGAACAGCCTTGGGAGGTGAGTGCTACTATTATTCCATGTACAGATTAGAAAACTGAGGTAAACAAGGGTAAAGTAACTTGCTACAGCTAATGCATTTCTGAGACAAGATTAAAAGTCAACTTTTCCTGATCCATGCATTTTTTCAGTATATCACTTTATTGCCAAATAGCAAATGTATTTTGCATTAAGTTTTGATTTGGAGCCATTGTTCTTAGCTCATTTTCAAAGATTCATGGTGGTACTTTCACCTTTCCATAAACCTTTCAGGTTCCTTTAAAAATCCAATGAACCAAATCAATTACCTAGTATTCTTGATCTAATCCAGTTCAGGTACTTTAAGAGGATGGATAGGGGCAGTTAGGTGGCACAGTGGATAGAGCACTGGCCCTGAAGTTAGGAGGACCTCAGATCAAATTTGACCTCAGACTAAACACTTGAAACTTACTAGCTGTGTGAACCTGGGCAAGTCACTTAACCCCAATTGCTTAAAAAAATAAAAAAAAGTCTCTTCTTAAAAAAAAAAAAGAGGATGGATAAAGTGCACACCTTTCCCCTAGGCTTTTCAGTTTTAACCTGGAAAGCCCCAATGCAAAAGACAGGGAGTGGCTCCAAATAACATATCTCCACTTCAGCTGTTTACTTTCCAACTTAGTGCAAACAGACTTAAACTTTCTTTAGCTTTTCTACCCTTTTCCCTCTTATTTCTCCTTACTTAAACCCTTCTCTCTTGCATTTTTTTCTTCCAGTAGACTTTGATTAAAGCCTATCAACTGTGAAACTCACCTTTCAGTTTACACTCTGCTTCTCCACTTTTCTTTACCATTAACTATTTTCTTAAGTCCATTTCATCATACTTCTTATTTTTCCTTCAAACAAATTCTATACACTAGTACACCAAAACTCACTAAGATATTTCAGTTTTTATAAAGTCATTCAGAAAACAATTTAGAAATTTATAGTAGAAAAATTACATTTCAGTTACCAATTTAGTCTCCAATTAATTTATAATGCCATAAATTCCTGCAGACCAGGACAGGGAAATATTGCCTTCCTTCTTATCTGTGTTTTTTCTTGCCTGTCTTCCTGACTTGGCCAGAGTTAGAGGAAAAGGGATAGGGAGATGGAGAGGGAGAGGGAGAATTTTTTTGGGGGGGGTTTGGAAAGTTCCCCAGAAAAATATTCAATTTGACATCTTTTTTTCCTTTGGCTTATCAGGCCACAGGAAATAGTTAGTTTAATTTAGCAAGACATGAAACAGACAGTACAACAAGACAGACACATAGTAGCATTTGCTGGTGAAGTTTTCCTCCTTATCTCCCACTGAAAGTTTAATCAAAAAGTCTCTGAGAGTTAAGTCCCTCCTTAATACTACCAATAGTTGGAAGAGCTATTTTAAAACCCCATCCTTCTAAACTCCCTACAAAAGTGATTTCTTAAGAATTCCACAGTCCCTTCTTTAGGTCAAATTTGATACCTATGATGATTTTTATAAAATTTACACCTGTCATTATATGATTTAAGAACTCCATTTCTAGATATCCCCTTTTTAATGGGAAGTTTTCCCTGATCTCTGACTACAAAAATAATTTCCCAATGAGGGTGTCTGTCAGCTTATTGGGACTGGTCCCCATAATGGACCAAGGAGGTTTCCTTTAGAATGGGAGAGTTTCCCTGACTTCAGGCAACAAGAAATATCCCCATTGTGCTTCAATCAAGGCCCTCTCAGAGCTCTATTCTTAGTCATTCCTTTCTGAATAAGAAGCTTTTCCTGTTCCCAGGCCAATAAGAACTTCTCTGGGAGGGGGGAGGGGTTTCCAGCAGCTTACTAGAGCAAGCACCCATGGTCCATTTGTCAGGGACCACTCAACTCTAAGGAGGTAGCCATATGGATATAACATATAAGGATGTGAAGGTCTGAGTACAGGCATTCCTTCACCAAGAAGCTTGTTAGTAGAAATCTTACTGAAGTGCCTATGGGGTTGCTGTGGTGAAAGTTTGTTTGTCACATGGATCTTTGCACTGCTCATCTTGGCTAAGCTAGTCATAAACTGTTACTGAGAAATAAAAAAAGAAAAAACCAAACAAACATTTTGAGACTCATCCAGACAGATTTATTTAGCATGGGCCTTGGTCACTGCAAAAACCCAGAACCTTGGTTTCTATACAGTTAATGTACAGTTAAAGGAGTGAAAAATCAGGGTTTAGAGATGGAGCCAACTTGTTCCTTATTGGTAGAATACAGTGTTTGGAATACACTGCAGTGAGAGGGGAGGGTAATCTTGTGACTTTCCTGAAACCAGGTGATTTACACCAAATACATATTAATCAGATTGTAACATATAATTGAAGAGGAAATCCATTGAGTTCATATATGATTAAGTACATAGAAATACCTTAGACTATTATCACATAATGTTCCAGAAGGCAAAAGAGCTAGGATTTTTACAACTGAGAATCACATACACAGCAAAACTGAATATAATTCTTTAAGGGGTGGAAAGGGAAATGGACATTCAATGAAATGGAAGACTTTCAAGCATTCCTGATGAAAAGACCAGGGCTAAATAGAAAATCTGATTTTCAAATAAAAGACTCAAGAGAAGCATAAAAAGGTAAACAAGAAAGAAAAATCATAATGGAATCAATAAACTGTTTACATTTCTACATGGGAAAATACTTGTAACTCCTAAAAACATTTTCATTAATAGGGCAGAGTATACATAGACAGAGGGCATGAGTGTGCGCTGAATATTATGAGAAGATTATCTAAAAAAGAAAAAAAAAATAAGGGGTGAGAAAGAAGAATACCCTGGGAAAAGGGAAAAAAGAATAGGTAGAATGGGGTAAATTACCTGACATAAAGAGGTGCAAAAGATCTTTTAAAGTGAAAGGCAGGGAGAGAGTGTGTAAAGCTTACTCTCATTGGAATTGTCTCAAAGAGGGAATAACATACCTACTCAATTGGGCATTGAAATCCATCTTACCATTCAGGAAAGTAGGAAAGAAAGGGGATAAAAGAAGGATGGTAGGGGCTGATAGAAAGGAGGGTGGATTTAGGGAGGTAAAAGTCAGAAGCAAAACACTTTTTGAATGGATAGGGTGAAAGAAGAGAGAGAGAGAGTAGGATAAACAGGAGGAAAACAGAATGGAGGAAAATACATAGTATTTTTAAAAAAAAAACCTTTACACCAAATTTCTCTGATAAAGACCTCATTTCTCAAATATATAGAGAACTGAGTCAAATTTATAGAAATAAGAGCCATTCCTCACCTGATAAATGGTCAGAAGATATGAACAGGCAGTTTTTAGATGGAGAAATCAAAGCTATATATAGTCATGTAAAAGAAATGCTCTAAATCACTATTGATTAGAGAAATGCAAATTAAAACAACTCTGCGCTACCACCCTACACCTATCAGATTGTCTAGTATTACAGAAAAGGAAAATGACAAATGTTAGAGGGGATGTAGGAAAATTGAGACACTAATTCACTGTTGGTGAAGTTGTATACTGATTCAACCATTCTGTAGAACAATTTGGAACTGTGGCCAAAGGGCTATAAAGCTGTGCATACTCTTTGATTCAGCAATACCAATACTAGGTCTATATCCCAAAGAGATTAAGAAAAAAAAAAGAAAAGAACCTATATATGTAAAAATATTTATAGCAGTTTTTTAGTAGTGAGGGGATGTCCATCAGTTGGGGAATGGCTGAATAAGTTGTATTTAAATGTGATGGAATACTATTGCAATGTAAGAAATGACCAAAAGGATGCTCTCAGAAAAAACCTGGAAAGATTTACATGAACTGATGCAAAGTGAAATAAGTAAAACCAGGAGAATATTGTATGCAGTAACAGTAATACAGTATGATGATCAATTGTGAATGACTTAGACATTTTCAACAATACAATGACCTAAGACAATTCTGAAGGTCTTATCTATCTCTACAGATGCTATCCATCTACAGAGAAAGAATTTATGAAATCTGAATGCAGATTGAAGCATACCTTTTCTTTACTTTCTTTATTTTTCTTGAGTTTTTTTTTTCCTGGTTGTGTTTTTCTTCACATGACTAACATGGAAATATGTTTTGTATGACTGCACATGTATAACCTTTATCAGTTTGCTTACTTTCTCAATTGGGGGGGGTGTAGAGGAAGGCAAGAAGAAAATTTGGAACTCAAAAAAAATTTTTAATGAATGTCAAAAATTGTTTTTACATGTAATTGGGGAAAATAATATATTAAACTTAAAAAAAAAAGAAATATCTCAGACTGGCATTGAAGATGGAAAATAAGCTATACCTAGAATTGAATGGCAGTGGGGAAAAAAGGACTGTGTCACACTTTGGAAATGGTATAACATTTTAAATAATTCCAGATCTTCAATGCTATATAAAAAGTTACTTTTTTAAAGAAAAAATGTCCATACTATTTTACCTAGATATCCTACTGCTAGGCATATACTCCAAGAAGGTAAAAGAAAGAACAAACAAACAAAAAACCAAGATTATACACACCAAAACATTCAGAGCTATACTTTTACAGTACCAAAACCTGGAGTCAATGAAAATAATGACTGGAAAATGGTTAAGCAAATTGTGGTGCATCAGTATAATGAAATATTATTGCTCTAGAAGAAATGATGAAAATGAAGAATCCAGAAAAGCATGAGAAGACTAACTTGAACTGTTGCAAATGAAGAATACAGAACGAGGGAAAGGAGACACAATTTTTTTTAATAATGTAAATGGGAAAAAAAACCAAAACAAAACAGCAACAACAACAAATTTGAAAGACATATCATTATAATGACAAAGGCTGGCCATAGAGAAAAGATGAGAACGTGTACTTTTATCCTTTTTTTTTTTTTTTTTTTTACAAAGGTGTGTGACAATGAGCATGGAACATCTCATATGCCATGAAGCAGAGCTAATGTGTTAGTTAATTTTGCTGAATTATCACTGTTCTTTTCTATTGTAGAATTCTTTGTTACAAGGGGTAGCTTGGTGGATAGGGAGGGTGGAGGGATATATTTAGATATGACAAGAACAAGAGATATGAATGATTTTTAAAATAATTTTAAAAATTAAACTTTTTTAAAAAATAATTTTCCACAAAAGCTATGGTGTTGCTTTTCACGAAACACCTAGTTCAGTTAACTTTAATCAATAAGCATTTACTATCAGTTCAAATAGAACTGTGATCTTTATAAACATCATATTGTTTGATGTAATGACTGTAGTTTATCATATTACAACGATAGGACTGCAATATGGAGTCACTTAGCTTAAGTGGTCCTAATGGCCATAGAAACATATAGGCAAACAGAAATTTGTACTTTTTCACTACTATCTCCATGTCAGGTAGATACAACTCTCAGCTTTTTGATTAGATTAACCCTTGACCTACAGTAGGAACCTAGAGTCATTCTCCTTAGACTGCCTTAGATAGATAGCATTGGATCTTTCCACCAGTTTGTGGTCTCAATAAAGAAACTTCCCATAACTGAGCTTCACTCAAGCCTGGTATCTATAGGGTACCCTGGGAACTTTTCTACCACATCTGAGTTTCATTAAGAACGGTCTCTCCTACATCTGTCTCTGATTACCTGCTCTCAACTAAGACCATTTTTAGGGTTATAGAATCTTACCACCTGGAGCCCAACTATAAGCATGTTTCTTCCCTGACAAGTTTCCCTGCCCGCATGCTAGGTGAGTTTCTTGCATCCATGGAAGCCATTGTCTGTTTATATTGCAATATAGTGTGTGTATATGTTTTGTTTGCCCGCTTGCTGTATCTTATAACATTAAAGTTCATGATTGTACCATTTCCCTGAGTTATCAATTTCCTAAAAATTCTTGAACCCAGATATTTGTTTTAACCTGAGCCATGAGGCCAAATTTAGCAGAAACAAAATTCTAAATGACCAAAGGTCAGTGAAATGAATCATTGTGGTTGTAAATAGGCTACATTAGATCATCAATGGCAACTTGCAGGAGGGAATTGTTATGAATAAGATATGAATGAGTAGAAAAAGAGTGGGTTAATCCTGCTTTGAAAACAAAGGTTAACTGATCAATAGCTCAACTCTTGCAGTACTAAAAATAATAAGGAAGGAGTAAACGGAAGGGAAAATAAATTCATAATAACTGAAAAAAATTATAAATGAGAATTCCTCTAAATGTTAGGTAGAGTCGTTTATGGAATACTTATGAAAAGGCATGGATAGGAGTCACATGGGATAAGAAAGCATAGATGGATTGTGATGGGCATCAGTTCAGGGAATATGAATACCCAATCCATCAAATGTCTGATTCTTCAACAAGTAATAAACAGATTTTAACTGAATGTGGTATAATGTCAAGTCTACCCTATATTCTGTTTAGTGTTTCAAATATCTATTTTTATTATTATTCTAAGTTAGTTGGATATTAATCTACTCAGCTTTGGAAGTCTACCTTGGAGCTGAACTATTCTGAATTGTGGGTGAGTGTGAACTCACCTAACCCACTATATCTAGCTGGCTCCAGACTATGATTCATATCCTACCCACCTACCCTCCAGGAAACCAGTGCCTATCCAGGCATCTTGCCACCTACCCTGACATCATATGCATACTCTGCCAGATTTCAGTGCAGGGAAGTTCAGACACGGAGTGGCTATCACCCAGAGATAGCTTCAATAAGTTTTTATTGCTATTCAGAAAAGAAGAAAAGAGTTGGTAGCAAGGGTAGTATCAGTGTGTGGCCTCTGTATGTGCAGGTGGCAGCACGTTGTTTGTGTGTGGGGAGAGCCCCTCAAGGCTCCAACTTACATATTATTTGAGAAAAAAAACAGGCAACATGAAACCAATGGGAGACTGCCTTGTTATTTATAGCATCAGTAAAGTATGGGTATTTTCTTAATTGCCTAATCATGAGTGAGGAACGAGGATCAGGGAATTAAAGAACTTAACCCTAATTGTGCCACTCCAGTAATGTATTAAAAAGGATTAATGACCAATCTCTTGGTTTATCAGATTTGGCACATTTGTATCCTGGGGTTTTGGGACTGTATGTATCAAACCAATTTTCACTGGTTCAAACAACTCTGCTTTTTCTCTGGAAACACTAATCAAATTAATACTACCATTACTACAGGAAAGGTTATGACAATAACTGCCTCATGGCTCTACTCAAAGTCTATTGACTCCTCAGGCAAAAACTCTTTTCCCTTGCCAGCATGTCTATGTGTGTGTGTGTGTGTGTGTATGTATATAATACACACATATATACACACACATATACATATTACTCACAGTACATATACATACATATGCATACAACATATATGTTGCATATTATATATATGTATATATATATATATATGTATATAGTCTCCTATTACAAGCATCTTGATAGCAAGGCCTGTTTCACTTTGTAACTGTATCCTCAGCATCTATCGCAGTACCTAGCACACATCAGAAACTGTATTAATGTGTTTTCATTCATTTATCCATTCATATTGAAGTCAAGAACAATATCTTATTTCTTAGTAACTAAAACAGGACTCAGGATATGGTTGTTGGTGTTTTGTGTATGATTGTTGAGTGACAGTTTGTATGATGTATAATAATTATATATGTATTCTGGGCCAGTCTATTTTTCACGAGCCCTCCCTGTACATTCCTTGTCCACATTAAAACAAACAAACAAAAAAAAAAAAACCTGAGAAATCCTAGATTCTATGTGATGTCCTCTAATTGAACCCCAATAACATAATGTTTCATCAGTTTCTATTGGTAACAGTTTCCCAATAAATCTCCTGGGGAATCCTCAATGAGAGCAGTTCCAAGAAGACCACATTGCTGTTCCTTATTTTGTTGGACATCTGTGTGAAGTCAAAGGGTAATAGAGTGTTCTAAGTTACAGCATCATCAATGTGATTCTTTGCTACATTTTTGGTGATTGTTTAATAGCATGTGATATTAATTTTCCTTTGTAGAGAGCAAGATGCCATGGCCAGGCTACTCCTTAGTATTTGGAATAGGAATTGGCTTGAGCATTTTCAGACAAAGAATGTTGGTGTAAATAAGGAAGCTAATCTGTCATTGAGGACCTATTTGCAGAGTGAAGAATGTAGCCTTCTGATCACCTTAGAATTCTACTCATGTTTAGTTCCAAAAACCTATGCTTCATTATTTCTTCAAAATCAATCTGCCAATTTGAAGATGCATATGTACCACAATTTCTGTTCTTTGGTACTTACTTGTTTGACTACTGTCAGTCACTGAATTTACCTTGAGTCACCACTAAGACCAACCCATTTCAGCCATTTCTAAAGCAAAAAGTCATTTCTACTTGCATAGAGCCCCTATGCCAGTCATTTTCAGATTTCCAAATGGAATCTCTATGTCTGTAATATTGATGCTGTCTTTAAGTGCATTCATACAAATCCCTCCCCAGCACACAGTGCCTAAAGATTACAGCTGACTCCACTGTAGTCAGACAAGGAGCCTATATTAATGAAAGTCTTCCTAGGGCATCAGCCACACTTTCAATGGCACCCCTGTAGTGATGGCATTCCTGAAAATAGCCTGTCAAATGTAAGACAACAGAGTTGAGAAAACTTTATGGCAAATTTAACTGAGAAATAACTGTTTTCTACATCAAGAGAATTGCCTGATAAATGTTTTGTAGAATTTTAAAGTGAATCCAAGATAAGTTTCGCTGAGCTGACTGCAAATGACAGTCCCCAAATGTTTTGCTGTTTTTTTCTCCCCCTTGTCATTGCCAGCTCAGAGCATTAAGGAAATCTAATGCTAAAACTATGACTCCGGTGAGATGTGAAAATAATTATATGTTCTGCCTGAACTGCTAGGTGGAGAAACTCTCTGTCTCCACTTCTGCAAAGCATGTCAATTTCAAGTTTGCATGTTTTCTGTTTTTAATGCCCACCCTGTTTTGAGAAGCAATGATTTGAAAACAAATGCATTTTCCCTACAGCTAAGGATCCTGGAAATTTTAGACAGATGATATATTTCCCCCTGGAGGACTTTCTTTCAGTAATAAAACACTAAACTTAAACTGAATAACTATTTCATTTTCTCCAAGAAATTGTTAGGGGAACAGATAAGAAATATGTTAACGAGTTTGAACCCTACTAATTATACCATTATAGCTAAATCAGAGCATTGTAAAATGTATGTAAGTTCTCCTTATTTTATAGAAAACAAATGTTGTAATAACAATGATTATATTTCTATTTTAAAGGATTTCTGTAAAGTTATTTTTCCCTTGACTTCTATTATAATATGGGACATAGGTTCCCCTAAAAAAAGAAATTGCAACAGAATGAACAGAAAATTTTTTAGAAGGTAAAGGTAAACTGTATGGTATACTGGGTGATCAGATGACTAGGATTGATTTGATGCCATCTTTTTCCACCTTGCATCATGCTTTTGAATAGATAATCCTCCTACCTTATACCCCTTGTTCTTATAATACATTCCTCCTTACCTTCCACTTCCTGGAATCATAGTTACCTTCAAGGCTCAGCTCATGTATTATCTACAATAGCAAGCTTTTCCTGATCCCTGTTTGTTCATGCTGCCTTCCACTTCAGATTGCTGTTTACATCTACAGATGTTTTTGTTATATTCTACAATGGCCATAATGATGATGATGATATCTAATATTTATATGATACTTTAGGGCTTATAAAGTGTTTTGCCTACATTATCTCATTTGATCCTCATAACATTTTATGCAGAGATGCTAATCCTATTTTTATGAGATTTGGAGTTCAAGTGACTTGTCATGGGTCATATACTTTGTAAGTGTCTAAGGTGGAATTCAAACACAGGTCTTCCTACCAGGTCCATTATGGTATTCACTATACCATGTCATAGATCACAAGAATTTATAAATCACTAAATTTAGAATTTAATATTTATATACAAGAAGAGCTATGCTTTCTCACCGGCACTATATATTTCTATTTCTATTTGACTTGCCAACAAGAAAATACTTAATTACATAGTATATAGAACCCAGAATTGGGGTTTATTAAACTCCATTCCACACCTAAATTCTATTTCTATGAGGTTTCTTATAGCTGCTGAGATATGATTTTTGCAAAATCTTTTGTAGCTGATTCACTATCAGCAGAGTCCATGCATATTTTATATTTTGTAAAAGGAAGGGGGAAATTATGCTGATCATTAAATTTATGATATTCCTACATAACATTCTAAGTTCTCTGTTTACCTAGCTCTCCATACATCCTATGTGATTCAAAGGTCTTTTTTTTTCTTAATTTTTTATATGTCACATTCATATTGCTTACCCTTCCCAGTTTTGTCATGCTACCTCTATAAATCATCATCTTCTCTCTTTAAGGAGACATTTATGTGCGTATGTTTACATACTCAATCTAGTAGCACTTTTAGTTTGCTGCTAAAGTTCTCCTCAATTGTTTTTTCTATGATTCTACATGACTTCTCACTTATGCTGCCTCTCTGTTCAGAACAAAATCAAAGATATATGTCAGACAGTTACTGTGCCCCTAATTTCCGTTTCTCTGTAACCTGAACTATTATTTCCCCCCATTCACCAATTTCTATTGTTGCAAATTAGATCCAGGATAGAGCACCTCCTTATTAATTGCTCTACCTTCTGAAGTATGATAACTTTCAGATAAATAAAAAATGACTTGAGTGCTCTGCTTTTGCCAGAAGACCAATGGATTTCTGGATAATTGAAGTCTCCAGTCATTACTACATTATACCTCGTTGACAGGCTTGTGTGCCCTCTATTCACTAAACTCCAACCATGATCAGGGGTTTGTCATGTCTTTATTTTAGGCTACAACCCAGAAATCTGAATCCCATCCTCAATTATTTTCTTAGCCAGATATTCACTTCCAAGTTTTATTTCATTTGATTCTTTTTATGTTATATCATCTTTTCAACCTTATCTTCCTTTTGATCCTTGGCACATTGATTTAAAATTGGAAGGAAACTTAGAGGTCATCTATCCTAATCTCTTAATTTTACAAATGAGAAAACCAAGGCCCAGAGGAGTTAGGTAATTTGATCAAGGCTCCATGAGTAGGTAAGTGGAACAGGCAAGATCCATATCAAAAGAGCCCCGATTTCAAATCTAGTGTTCTTTTGAACATACCTTCCTTCTATGCATTTATGCTAGGGCAGTTAGGTTGTATAGTGGATACAATGCCTGACCCGGAGTCATGAAGACTTGAGTACAAATTTGACCCTTGACACTAGTTCTGTGATGCTGGGCAAGTCACTTAACTTAATTTTCTCATTTGTAAAATGGGGACAATAATAACATCTATCTTGCAGGGCTGTTGTGAAGATCAAATGTGAAAATAATAATTATAAAGCCCATAACACAGTGCCTGGAACATAGAATACACACACACACACATGCATAATATATACACACACATGTGTTATATAAGTTCTATATAAATGTTAGCTATTATTAATACCAGTCTGTATTATTACTTGTCCCCTGAATACAACCTGTACTCTCCCAGCTCCGTGACTTTATGTTATTCCCTGTGGTCTGAAATATTGTCAGACCTACTGTTTATCTGCTGATCTCCTAAAATGTAAAAACAACCTCCTCCACAAAGTCTTCCTTAATCCCTCTGGTCAATTAACAGCCTTCTCCTTTGAATCTCATTTAACAATTTGTTCTGCAATTCTCTAATGAACTTCTCAAGCACTATTCTATGTTATATTCATCTGTGCTTATGTCCTTTCTCCAAATAGAGCTTAATCCCCATGCACACAGAAACCATGTCTTCTCTAATGTGGTACCTCACCTGGTAGCCACTAAAGTGCTCCGTAAATGGTGGATATTTAATAAATGCTCATTGAGTGATATTAAATCACATATCACTATCAAGTTAATTCTCCTTTGTGTCATGAGTGTTATTAATATTTTGTTCCATTACATTTCAAGCTCTTTGGACACAAGGACATTGTCTAACCTTTGTCTTGTGTCCTGTGAAGTTTGTGGTATACTATACTGGGCACTTAGCTAATATTTTATATTAAAATGTCTGCCCATTGTACTCAGAGCTATGTTATACACATATTGGTTGAGTTCGCTGAGCAATTCTACTGCTAATGTCTTCTCCCAATAAAAGACTGAGCTTTTATTCATTAAATACTGATGAAACACCTTCTGATACTGCTTTATGTATCTTAAAAAACTGACTCATTTCTCAAAATGAAAATGCTTTTTTTTTAAATTGAGGAAATTTCAAAGTGTGATGTACACAAGTTTTACTTTTCTCATTTGGATTCAAATTACTAGCTGCTTATTTTAATCTGTGATTCTATAACAAGGAACCCATTGAAATAAGGCAGATGTTAAGGAAAATACATCTTTATTTAAGGTCACTAAAGATACCATTTAGCAAGATAGTATTCTAAGTCTGCCAAGGTGGCATGGTAGAACAGAGCAGTCAATTTCTCTATCTCTCATACTTTATTAAAATATTGTGTGGGATCCAGCTCCTTCGGCATCAACTATTGACAAAATACATAGAGGATTATATAGTTAAGGTTTGCAAAACTCTTCGAAAGGCATTGCCATATATAGGCCCTATTATTCATATTACTTTTAAGCAAAATTATAAGTCATGCTGGAATGGTTGATGCCTAGGCACTAAACACAATTGGAAGTAGGTAGTCTTAGGACATACAATAGCACATGGAAGGATAAGACAGCAAGAGAAAAACAATGTCTGTGGCAAATTGGAACTGAAACTAGCCAAACCCAACCATTACAACTAAACCTCGATTTATGATTTCAGTGTCCCAGCTCTGGTGCCATCTCATACATGATGGATGTTCTGGCCTCTACCGGGTAAAGCTAATTTCACCATTATTTGATCTCAGAGCACTTTATATTCCTCTTATTCACTTGTCTTTTTTCCAATTTATATTGTGTTTATTTATGTATATGTCTGCCATTACTATAAGCATTTTAATGCAAGAGATTTTGTCTTGTTTATACTTTCATTTTCCTCAATGCTACTATTTCATGTAATAGGCTACTAATATATGTTGTATAAGAGAATGAGTGAATATCATCTACAAAGTTAGAAGAAAGTCACAATATCATAATAATAGCAATTGATATGGTGTTATAATCTACTTTTCCTCCTCCTCAACATTTCATATGTCACTGGATACCAAGTCCTATATGATTCTCCTTGCACAACATGTTTCATATCCATCCTATTCCTTCTTATTCCTATTGCGTTGATGGACTGTCACTAATACCTGAATTATCACAATTTTTAAAAAATTTATAATAACCACTTATAAATTTTAATGATTATTAATTTTAAAGCTAGAAAAACATATCACACATCCATAGTGTACAAATGATATATATTACATGTGAGGAAATTGATCCTAGAGATATAAAATGACTTCCAAAGTTATGCCAAGTAAATGTCCCACGTGAGGATTCTAATGCAGGTCCTCTTGACTGTGAATCCTATATATATATATAGATATCTATCTATATATATCTATATATATATAGATATATATAGATATATATAGATAGATATCTCTCTCTATATATATATATATATATAGATATATATAGATATATAAAATTTGCTTTTGACAATGTTTCCTTGGTTCATGTTGTTTTCTATACCTGGAATTTCCTCCCCATCTTCCCCCACACCACTTTACTTTTTGAATTGTTATCCATCCTTTCAAGTGAAGCTCAATTTTTATCTTTTCCAGGAAGATTTGTTTGTTAGTAATTACCTACTCACACAGGATCTTACATAGCAAAACAAACAAACAAAAAAAAACAAACAACAACAACCTTCTTATGTATTTCTTATGCATTATTTGGCGTTATATTTATAAATTAATTTGCCATGTTCCCCATACTCTACCTTAGGGCAAGGATCAAAATCTCATATTTCTCTTCATCACTTAGATTAGTGTGTAGTACACAGTAAAAGCACACTTGATGAGAGTACTGTAATTACCACAGAGTGGAAACTCCTAGTGTGGGAATTTCTCCCTCCAATTCAGATCCCAATCTTTTTCTTCCTTAATAGATAATCTCAAGGTGGTTGTCTAGGAATCATGTTAGTTAAACATCCTGCCCAAGATCTCACCAGGGTTATGCACCTTTTAATAAATGTGTATTCACAGATTCATAGAATTTTAGGCTTATAAAGGACCTCAGAGGCCATCTAGCCCAACCCAAAACTAACCACAGTCTCAGCCTGGCCCATGAGCTGTTTTTCAAAATATTTTCGTAACTTTAGTTCAATAAAAGGCATCCCAAAAATCTTAGTACAGTTTTACACTAAGATTTTTGAGATACTATATGTAATTATGGTCCTTTGTAATAATATATATTTTATTTTTTGCATTTAAAATATTATTCAGAGATGTGAGTAACAGGTATAACTAGAGTGCCAAAAGGGTCTATGACACAACCAAGGATAAGAACTGATCTACAATATCCCTAATAAGGATGTATATTCTACTTAAAATCCTCTAGTGACGGGTCATTTACATACTTTCAGAGCATTCTATTCCACTCTTTGATAGCTCTATTTGCGAAGAAGTTCTCCTTTACATCAAGTCTAAATATGCCTCCTTGTTTTTTGACTTGTTGCTCCTAGGCCAGCACTCTGAAAACAAGCAGAATAAGTCTAATTCTCTTCATTACAAGCTTTCCTAAATTAGGAAATAGATATTATCCCCATCCCCACCCCAATCCCAGTCTCAAATCTTATATCCAGGCCAAGCTTCATCATTATTTCAACCAGTCTTTTATGGCATGGTATCCATGGTATAGAATGGTATTCACCATTCTAATCATCCTCATCTACTTATTCTCCAGATTTCCACCCCCTCTAAAATGTTGGGGTTAATTAGCTTACATAGTAATATTTCCATTATTTAACTATTGGAAAAGTGGAAGATCCTTAATTCTGTAAACTTAAGGTTTTCAAATAGTGAATCAATCTGACATTTTTCCAAGTTTCCTGGAGAGGTGAAAAAAGCCAAGAGAAGTAGCAAATCTGCCCCCAGAATGTACATAGGCCCTTTGTATTCTCTATTCATTCTGGAAGTCAAAAAATGCTAGAGTTGAGGTACAAGCACAGGACTTAAGACTATACATTCAATATCCTTTCAACTATACCTTTCTTGCTTCATTGAGAAAAAGAGAGAATATGTAAAGAAGGGATAAAGTATGCTGAGTCAGATCCTGTCAATATTATTTGAAATCAGGTTAATATTGTACAAATTACGAAGAAAAAAAAAACAAAGGAGAACTATGTGGTATAGGGAAATATGGTACAAGTTTTTCACAACTAAGTCTTAGTTCAGATGGAGCTGTATAGTAACTGAATAGTATTGCCACCTGGTCACTGTCCAAAGGTCTATGGAAAATGAATTGGTGTTTTCAGTTCTATGCTTAAGGGACTAATATCCCCATTATGGGACAAATCGGAGGCTACCACCAGATTTAGTACTCTTGTCAAATGCTTTAGCAGAAAGTTCAAGGTTCAAAAGGCACAGAACAAAATTCGATCTCAGTTTGAATGTTCATCTCCTCGGCAGTCAGCAGAGAGCATTTCTGGGACCTGGAGGCAGCACTGCTGTTTTTCTTGTATTTTTCTGAAGACTTGATGAGTGTTAAACAGTAATACCCTTCCAGAAATGTGAGATGTGAGACAGGAAAGTGATTCTTAGGGCCCAAAATAGCTTGTTATACCTTGCTATTATGGATTTGCAATTAATCAGATTGTTTAACCAATTCATGTCCCCAGTCTTCCTCCCCTTTACCCTCCCACCAAAAAAAAAAGGAAGAAAAAAACCTCAGAGTACTCTAAATTAGAGTTTAGAGTCACTACAAAATAAAAGTTCCCTCTGTTGATACACATAGAAACCTATCCATGCAAGTATGTGCCAGTTTAACACTAACTCTCTCCGTAAAATAAAATTTTAACAAAGTATTCATGACATGCTTTTAAGTTTAATCCGCATTGTTAATAGTTTTCTCTATCAGTTTCTTAAATCTCACTTATCAAAAAAAAAATAACAAATCAACCCCTGATTTGTACAGATTGTGAATTTCCAAGGTATAAATTATCACACTAAATATTTAACAATCAGTTCTTGCCAGCAGTCTGAGCTGCCCCAGAATGTTCCTATATCCACGCCTACCTATTCTGTGAAGGTTTTATAGGTATTCATCAATGAATTCAATACATAGACAGGGAGGAGCACCCAATGGTTTGGGGTATTTCCTCATGATCTCTTGCATTGCTTGTGGGCTGTCCATCAGTAGTCCTTTGTTCTCAGTATGTGACCGGCTCATCTCTTTTTTTTTATTCCTTTTTTTCTCCTCAGTCTTTTTTTTCCCTAACATCCTTAAAAGATTCCTATTTTGCCATCCTGCTTTTACCCACTGTGCATATTAACTAAAACAAAACAAAACAAAACAATCGGAAGAATCAGAGCACCAAAGCAAGCAATTGACATGCATTTGAAATGAATGTGTCTTTTTTTTTAAAAATTAAAGGCAAACAATGAGTGGATAACTTTCCAATTTCAGGTGTTTCACCTTGATAACACAAGCTCTCCAAAATGAAAGCTTCACTAGCTTCCCTTTCCAGGTATTTAGAATAATTCTCCTTCCTTCTCTATGGAGATTGGCATGATATTGGGCATGCAATCATGTATCTATTTTAAGCATAATTAAATCTCCTATCATTGCTTCTCAGGGAACCCACCTATTGTCCTTATCACTTGACAGAAAGAATAATACAAATTAACAGTGGGAACCTCTTATATCCCAAACAATGATATGAAGGGAAATTGCTCCTGAAGCAGGTTGATTTACTTAGCATGTACTGAAAATGTGGATTTTATCATGTGTAACAATGACACCTATCAGTGATGGGGAGCAAATTGATTTGGCTACCCTCACTTAAACAATTGAATAAAAATTGCAAGCCCTCTGCATTTTTCTTGCTCGTGAGTAAGGGTATTAATTCCTTTTTTTATTCATCTTTCACTAGATGCTTGTTTGAAATCATTTTACTATGTACCATTTCTGAAGGCCGGTTGGATGAAATCAGTGCCAGGAATAAGATTCATTCCTCTGTCAGCTATTCATTCATTTCAGGGATTTCACTAGGCCAGATTTTATGAAGTGATCCAGAGGAAAGAGTTGGAACTGGTGCATTGAATGTGGGACCATTTTTCACCCTGATCGGGAAAGACATTGTGTTTGTTTCCTGTGCACCATCCTTTCAAGCATGGAAATAATCAATGCCTAAAGCCATTTCCATTTTCACTTGCTCTAACTACAGTATGCATTTATTTCAGAGATGAAATACGCTACAACTCTAAATGCTTTACTCAGTGGACCAATAAGCATCCACAACAGGGGAATCACTGGAAGCTCAGTAATTTTATGTGGTAGAATGGCGCATATCCTGTGGTAGCTGACTAGGTTTGCAACCTTCTGCATCAGTGATTGTTATGGTATGAATGGCCCAAGTACACATTGACGTATTTTTTTAATTGTCTTAGCTTTCAGTCCTAGTCAGAAAAACAAACAAAATATATGTATTTTGTTTTCATATGATTTTTATTCTGATCTTAAACACACACATATATACATGCACACACACGCACACACACACACACATACAGGTATCTTCACATACAAAGCAGAGCGCAAGAAAGAGGATTGCATATGAAACCTCAAATCTCCATTCCATACTTTTTGCATTTATATCTAGATAGAGCTAAATATAAGTAGGTAGGTGGGTAGGTAGGTAGGGAGAGAGAGAGAGAGAGAGAGAAAGAGAGAGAGAGAGAGGAGAGAGAGGGAGAGAGAGAGAGAGAGAGAGTCTACATGCTATTTTCAACACTGTACTGCTTTTCTGTGTTTTCTTCTGAATTTCCCCTGTTCTGTTCATTTAAAAAAATGTTTCAATGGTCACATTTCCTCCCCCATCCCTTTGCAAATCCACATTGTTCCCACACCTTCCCAAAGAAAACCTTACCTCCATCCAAAAACCATAATGGAAAAAAAAGAAAACAATTTAGTTACATTTGTACCAAGAAGTAAACCTATTCTTCATTTTTTAAATTGCTTTGAATATAATATTTAAAGACCTTTTTTATTCCCTTAACTGCTCTTCAAAGGCCTCTATCCTTGACATTGTGGCAATCCTTGCCAGTAGAGTATACAGTGTTCATTGGTTATCTAGGCTGTCCATCATTTATTTATCCATCACTCTTGCTGAATGACTAACCCATTTTGTTTTCTAGTCACATTTTTCTCTGATAACACCATTGATACCCCTTTACTGGGCAGTGGCTCATTTGTAAAATCTTGCAGGCTAATCACACTTACACCATACTTCTATATTTCCCTTTGGTTAATTTTTAAATTTAGTGTTTTTGGGGGGTAACATGGGATTGCATAATGAAGCTATATAACTCCACTAAAAGAATATTGGTATTAGAAAAATGAGTCTTTATTTCAAGGTCACGGTTATTAAAAGAGCTATATATTTCCCCCCAATGTAAATATCAGTGGTATAATGTTTGTTTTTCCTTATGGTGAGGCACTTGGGGTCAGGTGACTTGCCTGTGGTCACACAGCTATTGTCAAGTGTCTGGTCTGAGATCACCAGATTTGAACTCAGGTCCTCCTGACTCCAGGGCCAGTGCTCTATCCACTGCGCCACCTAGCTGCCCCCTATATCAGTGGTATAGTAGTCAGAATATTTGAGTTGAAGTTGGAAAGGCCTATATTCAAATCTTACCCTTAAAAATTTACTAGTTGTATCGTCTTGATCATCATTTACCCTCTCTGTGCCTCAGTTTCCCCATTTATAGAATAAGGGTGTAATAACTCAAAGGTCTCTTCCAATTCTAAGTCTATCATGCTATGATTATTCACTTTTTTTCTCATACTCAAATACAGCCCAAGTTCATCTTCTATTATCAGTACCTGCCTTCATCTCTAATGTGAATTTTTTAGATGAACTATGATCCTTCACTGGGCTTTTATGTGTAAAGTGTTTTGTAAATCATAAAATGGTATATCAATGTCAGTTATTATCATTCAGTACAATCCTGCCTATGAAATAGAAACCAGCCTTCTTTGGCATTCAAGATCCACATTCTGTGTATTGCCCTTCCTTTCTAGTCCTATCTTATAAGCACTTAATCCCCATTAAATTGTTGGAGAGAATGTGGAAAAATTGGGACACTAATGAACTTTTGGTTCAGTTGTGAACTGGTCCAAGCATTCTGGAGAATAATTTGGCACTATGGCCAAAAACTATACATATCCTTTGACCCAGCAATACCACTGCTAGATATGTATTACACAAGGATCAAAGAAGAAGGAAAATGACCTATATGTATAAAAATATTTATAGAAGCTCTTTTTGTGGCAACAAAGATTTGAAAATTGTAGGGATGCCCATCATTTGGGGAACGGATGACCAAGTTGTGGTGTATGATTCTTATGGAATGCTACTGTGCTATAAAAAATGAAGAGCTGAATGCCTTCAGAAAAACCTAAAAAGACTTATATTAACTGATGCAAAGTGAAATGAGAACCAAGAGATCATTGTACACAGTAACAGCATTGCCATAATAATGATTGACTGTGAAAGACTTGGCTACTTTGATCAATACAATGATCCAAGACAATTTGGAAGGACTCATGATCACAATTGCTATCCACCTCCAGAGAAAGAATTGATGAACTCTAAGTACTAATTAAAATATAATTTTCTCACTTTGTTTATTTTTCTTGCTTTTTATTTATTTTTTATTTTTTTTCTTGCTTTTTTGTGACATGGTTAATGTGGACTCTTTTTTGCAGTATTTAACATGTATAATGGGTATCATATTGCTTGTTTTCTCAGTGAATGGGGAAGAGGTTAGAGGGAGGAATAAAATTTGGTGCTCATCTTTTAAAAATATATAAAATTTTTATAATAATAATATAATAATTTTTAAAAAAATTTTTAAAAAGATTGTAAGCTCTGTGAGGGCAAGGACTCTCTTTTGGTTCCTTTTTGCATTTAGCACTGTGTCTGGTACATAGTAGTCACTTAATAAATGTTTATTGAATGAGTGAATGAATGAGTGAATGAAAGCACTCCCCTCCACATACTCTGTGCTGCAGCTAGAATCAGCTATTTTACATCCTCCAAATATTCTTAATTTTCCCATTTCAGTGCTTTTGCTCATTTTTTTCCCTCTGCCTATAATGCTAATATGCTTATCTCCACATTTGGAGATACCACTCTTCTTTCATGACTCAGCTCAAATGTCTCTTCTTTTACGAAGTCTTTGTTGGTTACCATAATAGGAAACCAGCTTTTCCCTCCTTGTACCTTATGGAGCACCTTCTTATTCTCCTTTTATGTATCTATCTGTCATGAGAGATATTTTTATTAGGATTGATGAAATTAGTCAAACAGACTAATTTGGGGGCAGCTAAGTGGCGCAGTGGTTAGAGCACCGGCCCTGGATTCAGGAGGACCTGAGTTCAAATCCGGCCTCAGACACATAACACTTATTAGCTGTGGGACCCTGGGCAAGTCACTTAACCCCATTGCCTAGCCAAAAAAAAACAAAACAAAACAAAACAAAACAAAACAAAACAAACAGACTAATTTGTATGAGAGAAGGGACCAATACTGATCTTCATATATCCTTCAGCACTTAGCACAGTGCTGGGCATAAACAGTAGTGGGAATTTAGCAAATGTTTGTTGAATTGAATTGCTATTACCAAATTCTTTCTTATTTAAAATGTAGCTAAAATAGCTAAATGCTATTACAATATTTTGTTTTCTAGGTCCTCAGGGGCTAAGGAATAAAACACAAAGCAGATATTAATCTTTATACATGTAAGCATGTATAGGATTCTAAATGTAGCCATACCCCTTCATTTTACAGGTAAGAAAACAGGCTTACATAGGTTATGTGGCTTGGCCAAAGCCACATAAAAGGTAAGGAAAGGGGGCCAGCACCAAGATGGCAAAGTAGAGGAATTCACCTAAACTCTTTCAATTTTTTCTCCAAATAATTTTAAAATGATACATGAAGTCAAATTCTGGAGTGGCAGAGCCAACAAAGGATGGGGATTAAACAATTTTCCAACCTAAGACAACTTAGGAGGTTGGCAGGAAAGGTCTGTCACTCCCTAGGGGTAATTGGACCCAGAATGAAGCTTAAGCCATGGCTCTGCCTAGGCACCAGCAGGCCTAGGAGGGGACTGCATCAACAGCAGTAGCAGCTTTGGTAGCCCTCAGGCCACAGAAGGTAAGGGGGTAAGACAACCACTCAAAAAGAGATTATAGAAGATCCTTTGCTGATGCTGAGTTCAAGACCCTGTTGGTTTGCCCATACAAAGTTTTAGATCACAGTGACAGGGAAAAGAGGGGCACTACTGTTTAATGCCACAGGGGAAGAGGGGTTCTAGGCACAGTTACAGGATAAGGAAGAGTACTTGTGGTCATTCACAAGGGAGAAGGGGCTTTGGTCTAGTTCCAAGACAGAAAAGAGCACTAGCATTTGCCATTGCAGGTGAAAAAGGTACCTGGGAGGGGTGTAGCCAAGATGGCGGAGTGAAGGCACTTACTTGCTTGAGCTCTCCCCCAAATCCCTCCAAATACCTACAAAAAATGGCTCTAAACAAATTCTAAAGCCACAGAAACCACAAGAAGACAGAGTGAAACAAATTTCCAACCTAAGATAGCCTGGATGGTTGATAGGAAAGGTACATCGCGCAGGGTGGGGAGAGGAGCGCAGTTTGGCAGCATGGGCACGCAGGCCGCAGTGACCCTGGAGCAGCTTCAGAGGACTGAATCACAGGCAGATGTGGCAGTTTCCAGATTTCTCAACCCACGAATGCCAAAGACAACTCAGAAGGTCAGTGGGAAAAGTCTGTGTCTACGGTGAAAGAGAAGCTAGGTCTCAGTAGCAAGTTCCAAGCAGGGCCTCTGGGGTAGCAGCTGTTTCCTGAGCTTCCAGGCCACAGACTGAGAGGGAATCGAGTGGCCGATCAGAGGGGGATTGCAGGGATCTCTTTGCCAGTTCTTGGATCTGGTTCACAGTTCTGAGGAGCGGTCCTGGGGTGAGGAGGAGTGCCGGTGTGGTGGAGCTTGTTGTGGTGGTGGAGAGGAAATGCCTCACCCCTTATTATACCACCTTGGAAGAAGTAAAAATTTACAGGTCCCTAGAAGTATCTCTGAAAACCACTGTACAAACCCCCAAAGCTTGGGACGGTGCACTCTTCACATTGGAAGCAGACTTTTACCTTAACAAAGAGTGTAAAATTCAAGTAACTGGCTGGGATCATGAGTAAGCAGTGCAAAAAGAGTCAGACTATATTATCTTACTTTGGTGACAAAGAAGATCAAAACATACAACCAGAAGAAGACAACAAAGTCAAAGCTCCTACATCCAAAGCCTCCAAGAAAAATATGAACCAGTACCAGGCCTTGGAAGAGCTCAAAAGGGATTTTGAGAAGCAAGTAAGAGCAGTAGAGGAAAAAACTGGAAAAAGAAATGAAAATGATGCAAGAAAATCATGAAAAACAAGTCAACAGCTTTCTAAAGGAAACCCCCCAAAATACTGGTTTATTACTGGAAGAAAATAACACCTTAAAAAATAGCCTGACCCAAATGTCAAAGGAGGTCCAAAAAGCCAATGAGGAGAAGAATTCCCTAAAAGGTAAAATTGGCCAAATGGAAAAGGAAGTCCAAAAGATTACTGAAGAAAATACTTCCTTAAAAATTAGAATAGAACAATAGTGACTTTATGAGAAATCAGGACACTGTAAAACAAATCCAAAAGAGTGAAAAAATTAGAAAACAATGTGAAATATCTCATTGGAAAAACAACTGACCTGGAAAATAGATCCAGGAGACAGAATTTAAAAATTATTGGACTATCTGAAAGCCATGATCAAAGAAAGAACCTAGACATCATCTTTCAGGAAATTATCAAGGAAAACTGTCCTGATATTTTAGAACCAGAGGGTAAAATAGAAATGGAAAGAATCCGCCAATCTCCCCCTGAAAGAGATCCCCAAAGGAAAACTCCTAGAAATATTGTAGCCAAATTCCAGAGTTCCCAGGTCAAGGAGAAAATATTACAAGCAGCCAGAAAGAAACAATTCAAGTATTGTGGAAACACAATCAGGATAACACAAGATTTAGCAGCTTCTTCATTAAGGGATCAGAGGGCTGGGAATATCATATTCCAGAGGGCAACAGAGATAGGATTACAACCAAGAATCACCTACCCAGCAAAACTGAGTATAATACTTCAGGGGAAAAAATGGTCATTCAGTGAAATAGAGGACTTTCAAACATTCTTGATGAAAAGACCAGAGCTGAATAGAAAATTTGACTTTCAAATACAAGATTCAAGTGGAACATGAAGAGGTAAACAGGAAAGAGAAATCATAAGAGACTTATTAAGGTTGAACTGTTTGCATTCCTGCATGGAAAGATGATATTTGTAACTCATGAGACCTTTGTCAGTATTAGGGTAGTTGGAGGGAAAAAATTATGTGTATGTATATATATATATATATACACACATACACATACATAGAGAGAGAGAGAGAGTGCACAGGGTGAGTTGAAGATGAAGGGGTCATATCTGGAGAATAAAATTTAGGGGTAATAGAGGATTATACTAGGAGAAGGAGAAAGGGAGAGGTAGAATGGGGTAAATTATCTCACAAAAAAAAACAGAAAAGAAAATGCTCTTAGAGAGGAGGGGAAATGGGGGAAGGTGAGAGGGAAGGAGTGAATCTTATTCTCATAGGATTTGACTTAAGGAGGGAATAACATACACACTTAATTGGGTATGGAAATCTGTCTTACCCTACAGGAAAATAAGGGAGGAAGGGGACAAGAGAGTAGGGGGATGATAGAGAGGAGGGCAGATTGAGAAAGGGGGTAATCAGAAGCAAATACTTCTGAGGAGGGACAGGGTCAAAAGAAAGAATAGAATAAATGAGGGGTGGCAGGATAGGATTAAGGGAAATAGAGTTCGTTTTTCACAGCATGTCTATTATGGAAGTATTTTGCATAACTGCACATGTATAACCTGTATTGAGTTGCTTGCCTTTTCAGTGAGGGTGGGTGGGGAGGGAGGAAGGCAGAAAATTTGGAACCCAAAGTTTTAAAAACACATGTTTAAAAAAAATATTTTCACATGCAACTGGGAAATAAGAAATACAAGAAATTGGGTACAGAAATCTATCTTGCCCTACAGGGAAATAGAAGAGGAAGGGGATAAGAGAAGTGGGGCAGAGATAGAAGGGAAGGCAGACTAGAGGAAGGGGTATTCAGAATGCATGCCATCTTGGTGGGGTGAGATGGGGTGAAAATTTGGAACTCAAAATATTGTGGAAGTAAATGTTGAAAACTAAAAATAAATAAATTTAATAAAAAAAAGGTACCTGGACCTGAGTTCCTGGGCCAAGAGGAGTACTAGCATTGGAGCTGTAGGGGAACAAGGTCTTTTCCTGGGTAAAGTTTGGAGCACAGGACAGGAGATCAGTAACCACACCTCTCCTTAGATACCACCTTGGAAGTATTAAAAATGTGAAAAATTCCAGAACTAGCTCTGAAGACAGCAGCATGAAAAAAAAAAAAAAAACCAGAAGCTTGGGACAGTGTATCCTCTACCTCATGAGGATAGCCCAACTTTAAAATTGTTAAAAGGAAAAAAATAAGTATAGACTGTGAAAAAAAAATGAGCAAACACACAAAAAAGTACCTTAATATAAAAAGCTAATTTGGTGACAGGGAAGATAAAGACATAAACTCAGAAGAAGACAACGTCAAAACAGCTACAAGCAAAGCTTCAAAGAAAAAAAAATGTGAAATTGGCCACAAACCCAACAGGAATTCCTGAAAGAGCTCAAAAAGGAATTTAAAATTAAACAAAAGAGGTAGAGGAAATAATGAGAAAAAGAAATTAGAATGATGCCAAAAATTATGAAAAGATAGCCAAAGACATAAAAATACTGAAGAAATTTAGTATTTAAAAAAATACTGAAACAGAATTAAAAAAACAGAATTGTATAAATAGAAAAAGAACAAAAATCCACTGTAGAGAACTCTTTAAAAAGCAGATTTGACTAAATGGAAAAGGAAATATAAATATTCACTGAACAAAATAATTCTTTAAAAATTAGAATTGGTATGCCCAAAGGGCTATAAAAATGGGCATACCCTTTGACTCAGCAATACCACTTATGGGACTATATCGCAAAGAGATCAAACAAATGGGAAAAGGACTCATGTGTACAAAAATATTTATAGCAGCTCTTTTTGTGGTGGCAAAGCATTGGAAATTGAGGGGATGCCCATCAATTGGGGAATGACTGAACAAGTTGTGGTATATGAATGTAATGAAATACTATTGTGCTATAAGAAATGATGGGCAGGTGGACTTCAGAAAAACCTGGAAAGACTTGTATGGGCTGATGCTGAGTGAAGTGAGCAGAACCAGGAGAACATTGTACACAGTAACAACCACATTGTGCAATGACTGACTTTTATAGACTTAGCTCTTCTCAGCAATGCAAGTATCTAAGACAACTCCAAAAGTTTCATGATGGAAAATGTCATATACATCCAGAGAAAATTATGGAGTCTGAATACAGATCAAAACATAATGTTTGCTCTTTGTTTTTCTTGTGTTTTTTTTTCTTTCTTGTGGCTCCTCTTTACAACATGATTAATGTGAAAATATATTTAAAAGGAATGTATATGTGGAGTCTATATCAGATTGCATGCCATCTTGGGAAAGAAGGTGGAGAGGGAGGGGGAGAAAATTTTGAACTCAAAAGCTCATGGCAGTGATTGTTGAAAACTAAAAATAAATTAATAAAAAATTAGAATTGGGCAAGTGGAAGCTAATGATTCTGTGAGATATCAAGAAACAGTACAACAAAATAAAAAAGAATGAAAAAATAGATGAAAATATGAAATATTTCATTGGGGAAAAAAAGACTACTGACCTGAAAAATAGATTGAGGAGAGATAATTTAACAATTATTGGACTACCTGAAAGCCACAATTAAAAAAAAAAGAGCCTAGATAAAGTATTACATGAAAATTTCAAGGAAAATAGTTCTGATATCGTAGAATCAAAGGGTAAAATAGAAATTGAAAGAATTCACTGATCATCCCCTGAAAAAAAATTTTCATATTCAAAGCCCCAGGAATATTACGGCCCAATTCCTGAGCTCCCAGGTCAAGAAAAAAATATTGCAAGTATTGAGAAAGAAGTCATTTAAATATCACAGAGCCACAGTCAGGATCACAGAAGATTTAGCAGTTTCCATGTGAAAGGAGCAGAGGGCTTGGAATATGATAATACAACAGGAAATGAGTTAAGATTAAAATTAAAACTAAGAAAATAACTTTTTGAAAATTAGAATTGACCAAATACAAGCTAATGACTCTGCAAGACATCAAAAAGCAACAATACAAAATAAAAAAAAGAAGAAAATATACCTTTATAGAAAAAACAACTGATTTAAAAAATAGATTTGAGGTGGTATCATTTAAAAGTCATTGGGCTCCCTGAAAGCTATGAACAAAAAAGACCCTAGATATCATATTTTAAGAAATCATAAAAGAAAGCTGCCCAAATATCTTAGAAGCAGAAGGCAAATGGAAAGAATCCACTGGCCAATTTCTGAAAGATGCCTGAAAACAAAGACTTCTTGGAATATTATAGCCAAAATCCAAAGCTCTAGGTCAAGATAAATACCGCAATAGCCAAAAAGAAATAATTCAAGTAATGAGGAGCCACACTTAGGATCACACAAGATTCAACTTTTCATTCTTATATGGGAAGATGACACATGTAGTTCCCTCAGAACTCTATCATCATCAGAGATCACAGACAGATTACACTATGCATTTGCAAGTTCCTAAGAAAGAAACCAAATTTGAAGTGCTTTATAGGATAAAATGTGAAACTATCTGTAAACCTGAAAGTAAAGCTCTGATCACCTAAATCAAAGTTTTGCAATAAATTTAAGATTTATTAGAATATTGTGCTGATTTTAAAAAGGCAGATTTGATAAGAGGAAAAAAAACTGGATCTGAAAATTTGAAATTGATGAAACATGACTTGAAAGAAGAAAGGTACAAGGTTAAGAAATTAAGAGTTTTAGAAATACACACAAAGTGAAATACTGACTCAGTATAAAGACAAATGCAATCTGTAATTTGCAATGATCAGGTTGGTATTATTGGTTAGTAGCTAAAATCTTTTAAAAAAAGAAATTTAGATAATTTACATGGATACAGTGTAAACATGAAGCTAAATTAAAAAGCAATGAGAAGGAGCAGCTAGGTGGCGCAGTGGATAGAGCACCAGCCCTGAAGTCAGGAGGACCTGAGTTCAAGTCCGGCCTCAGACCAAACACTTGTCACTTACTAGCTGTGTGACCCTGGGCAAGTCACTTAACCCCAATTGCCTAAAAAAAAAAAAGCAATGAGAAGTAATATAAAAGTGCTCTTAAAAATAAAAAAAAAAATTGAAAATGAAACTACATGAGTGGGTTCAATGTTTGGCTCCTCAGTATCAGGAAAATAGAACTAGTGACTCTTCACTTAAACAGGGACCACATAAGGCCTTCCTTTTTGCCAGTGATCGGTATTTCCAGCATGGGCCAACTTAGAAAAAATGGCAGAGAAAAAGAAAATCCTTGTATTGTACAAAGTTTTAGGAAGTTTTAGATGTCATTGAGAGAAGAGGTGAAGAACAAAATAGAGACATTGACATGCTTCCTAAACTATGAACTCCACCTGAAGAAATGCTTGTTTCCTCCTCGGGGGGTTAAAGCTACTTTTAATGTTTCTCATTGTTTTCAAACTTAATTTCACAAATTCTAATATTCTGATGGATGTGGAAAAGTAGCCAGAATTTTATAGCAATTGATTTACATTGGGCTTGATAAGTTAATTTAGAAAAACTAATTCACGGCATAGTTGATCTGTGTTCTGAATGGTAACTGCTGGTGCCACACCTTGTAGTTGACAACTTCAAAAGTGATAACTATTGGCTTTTGAACAGACATAGAATGTCAGAACTGGTAGATGAATGGAATGGATTTTCTATGTTGCTGATTTGGAGATACATTCTACTAGGTTAATGTTCTTTGGTAATAAGTTTTGTTTTGTGTATTGTGTTTGAAGTGTATGAAATCCATGAAATTGTTGTATGTTAGTACCGTGTTTATAAGTTTCTTGTGTTGTCATTTTGGAAATCATTGTATGAAAGTTCTGTTGAATTTGGAATGATATGTCTAGTATCACTTTTTTGTTTTTCTTTTAACGATTGAATATTTTTGCAATTAAAAAAATTAAATTAAATTAAAACCAAGAATAAGCAAGCTAGCAAAACTGAGTATAATTCTTCAATGTAAAAAAATGGATATTCAATGAAATAGAGAACTTTCAAGCATTGCTGTTGAAAAGACAAGAGCAGAATAGAAAATTTGACTTTCAAATACAAGACTTAAGAGAAGCATATGAAAAGGTAAACATGAAAGATAAATCATAAGGGAATCAATAAGGTTAAAATGTTTACATTCCTACATGGGAAGATAATTTTAACTCCTAAAATCTTTATCATTATTAGGGATGTTAGGAGTGTACATAGACAGAGGGCATGGATGTGAAATTACTATGATGGAATGACTTCAGAAAAGAAAAGGGAAGGGAGAGGAAGAAGAGAGAAAAATATCTCACATAAAAGACTTATGAAAGTAAGAACTTTTAAACTGGAGGAGAAAATAAGATTGATGGCAGTGATGGACAATGCTTGAAATTTACTCTCATTGGAAGTGACTTAAAGAGGGAATAACATACACTCTTAGTTGAGTACAGAAAGCTATCTTATCCTACAGGGGCATATAAGGGGGAAAATATTAGAGAAGGGGAGTTGGTTCATAGAAGGGAAGGTTGATTAAAGAAGGCAGCAGGTAGAAGCAAAACAGATTTTTGAGGAATGAGGAAGGGGAGGAGGAAAAGAAGGAAGGAGGGAAGGAGAGAGGGAGGGAGAAAGAGAAAGAGAAAGAGAGAGAGACAGAGAGAGACAGAGACAGTGATATAGACAGAGAGAGAGACAGAGAGAGGGAGAGAGAGAGAGAAGTATCAACAGACGAAAATAGGATGGAGGGAAATACATATTTAGTAATCATAACTGTGAATGTAAATAGAATAAACTCACCCTTAAATATTTTACTTGAAACAGAGACACACCCAGAGTAAAAATCAGAGCAGAATCTATTATGCTTCAGCTGAGGTTAAAAAAAAAGCAGCAGAGGTAACAAACATGATCTCAGACAAAGCAAAAACAAAAAAAAATTATTAGAGATGAAGAGGGAAACTATACTTTGCTAAAAGGTACCATAGACAATGAAGTAATATCAATACTAAACATATATGCACCAAATGGTATAGCATCCACATTCTTAAAGGAAAGGTTCAATGAGTTACAGGAAGAAATAATAAAAAAAACTGTATTAATTGGGGACCTCAACTTTATCCTCTCAGAAGTAGATACACCTAACCAAAATGAAACAAGAAAGAAGTTAAGGAGATGAACAGAATTTTAGAGAAGTTAGATAGGATAGACCTCTGGAGAAAATTACATTCAATAAAGTGTTGTGAAAACAGATTTAAAATAAATTGGAAACTAAATAATCTAATCTTAAAAAATGAATGGGCCAAAGAATAAATCACGGAAATAATCAAATTTCATTAAAAAGAATAACAACAATGAGACAACATACCAAAATGTATGGGATGCAGCCAAAGTAGTACTTAAGGAAAATTTTATATCTCTAAGTGCTTTCATCAATAAAATAGAGAAAGAGCCCATCAATGAGTTGGGTATGCAACTAAAAAAAGCTAGACAAAGAACAAATTAGAAATCCCCAATTAAACACCAAATTGGAAATTCTGAGAATCAAATGAGAGATTAATAAAACTGAAAGTAGAGAAAATAATAGCAAAATTCAGCTGGAAGAACAAATGATCATGACTATCAAGGAAATCAGTTTTTAAAAATGTGAAGACAGGTGGCCTAGCAGTACCAGATCTCATTCCTGGACTAATAAATGGTCAAAGGAAATGAACAAACAGTTTTAAGATAAAGAAATAAAAGGTATCTATAGTCATATGAAAAAAGCTCTAAATCACTATTGATTAGAAGAATGCAAATTAAAACAATTTTGAGGTACCACCTCACACATCAGATTGGCTAATATGACAGAAAAGGAAAATGACAAATACTGCAGGGGACATAGAAAAATAAGGACACCAACTGAGTTGTGAACTGACTCAACTGTTCTGGAGAGCAATTTGGAACTGTGCTCAAAGGATTATAAAATTGTAGATAACCTTTGATCCAAAAATACCACTACTGGGTCTGTATATCAAAAAGATTTAAAAAAAAATGAAAAAGGACCTATGTTTACAAAAATATTTATAGCAGCTCTTTTTGTGGTGGCAAAAAATTTGAAATTGAGGGGATACCTATCAATTAGGGAATGGCTGAACAGTTTGTGTGGTATATCATGTGATTGAATACTGTTGTTATAAGAAATGACATGTGGGATGATTTCAGAAAAACCTGGGAAGACATATGAATTGATGCAAAGTGAAGTGAGCAGAACCAAGGGAATGCTGTGCAAAGTAACAGTAGTATTGCATGATGATCATCTGTAAATTACTTAGTTATTCTGATAAATATAATGATCTAAAAAAAAAATCCGAAGGATTTATGATAAAAAAATTGCTACCTACGTCCAGAGAAAGAACTGATGGAGTCTTAATGCAGATTGAAGGATTTTTTTTTTACTTTCTTCATTTTTCTTGTTCTTATTTTTTTTTACTAACATGGAAATATGTTTTTCATGACATCACATATATAATTTATATCAAATTGTTTACCTTTTCAAGGAGGGGGGAGAAGAAAGAGGGAGAGAATTTGGGACTCAATATTAAAAAAAATGTTAATTTTTTTCACATGCAATTCAGAAGAAAAGAAAACAAAAGATAAGAAACAAACAAAAAATAAATAAATGTCACATGCAGGGTTTTAATCTGGGTCTTCTTAATCCAAATTCAGTGCTCTTTCCATTGTACTACTATGTCTTAATTTTATAAATTAACCAGCAAAAATTATACATTACAAAAGAAGGAAACTTCAGGCTTGCTAAGTCTATTTATTTCTCTTTCCTTTCTATAAAATAGAGATTGAATGAAGGGTCACCTCAGGGCCATAGCATCAAAGCTGTGGAGATCTTCAACCACTAGAAACCAGTGAACTCTTATTGTTGACTACTAGTAATCATAATCACATGTTGGTCTATACCTAGTTTTTGCTAAACTGCTTTTGGGGTAGCTAGGCCGTGCAGTGAATAGAGCATTGAACCTGGAATCACGAAACCTAAGTTCAAATCAGTTCTCAGACACTAGCTGTGTGACCCTGAACAAGTCACTTAACTCTGTTTGCCTCAGCTTTCCCATCTGTAAAATGAGCTGGAGAAGAAAATGACAAACTACTCCACTATCTTGCCAAGGAAACGCCAAAAGGGGTCACAAAGAATCAGACACAACTGAAGAAAGACTAAACAACAACAGTAACAAGTAATCACATAGTGAGTGGCTATTTGGGTTCCTGGGTGGCTGTGAATTGAGAATTGTTAGTGTAACTGAGAGAATGGTATTATTGTGTAGGTCATAGGAGGCTTAAGGAAGCTACAAATGGTATTGGATATCAGTCATGTTTGCTAAATTCTAGTGAACATAGAAAGGAGAGCACCAGAATCACTTCCATTTTGTATATACCTAGGAAGGTACTAGTGCAAATCCATGGCTGTGTTGAATACATATGGAACAGGCCTTAAATTCTGTCAAGACACATAGCTCCTATCTCTGGAATTGCCCCAGAGCAAGATTCCACTGCCATTTCACATTAAGCAGCCCAAGTATGTAGACTGTGATGAGCATCCCCTTGTCAAATTTGGTCCTGTACCATATACCTGAGTTGGCACTTTGATGTCTCCCTAGAAAATATGAGAATGTTCAGGGAGTTGGTGGTATACTCAAAGTTCTAGAGATTAGTTTACATGTGAATATATCCACACACATATAAAACACCACAGTTCAATAGTAGAACATTCTGCATCTACTGGAGGAAGCATGGAAGAGTGGAAAGACTACTTGATTTGGAGTTAGAGGACCTTGAGTCTATGTCCAAAATCTTTTGGCTATTACCTGTGTGGCCTTGGACAAGTGACTAAACCCCTTTGGACCTCAGTTTCTTCATACATGGAATATAGGCGTTTGGATTAGTTCACTTTTAGGGTCATTTCTAGCCCTGACTCTACAATCCCATGATTGTGATAAAGTTTTCTCAATAATCTAATTCAGGCTCAGTCATATGGAATTATATTGATTTTTCCCTCCCTCTTCTATGAGGAAGCAGAAAGCAGCCTTCAACTTAGTTTGCTGAGAATCAGGGATGTTATCCACTTAATCACATTCAAAAACAAACCTATCAAATGAATGCAATATGACAGGTAAAACAAAAGACTCTCTCTCCTCTTGCTTTTGTATATGTACCTCTCACACCTAGCACAGGTACTATATACTTGCTGAGTAAATGATTATCTTTTTTTTGTGGCTGTTAAATATACATGCTAGCCCTTTAGGTACCTCTTAAAAAGGCTACTCCAAAATAGATTTTTTTAAAAACTATCTTCAGCTGTCTTAGACACTTGAAAATTTCCCCATTACTTGAACATCATTTGAATAGCATTACAACTATTTCCAAAATTTATATGTAACACTCCATTAGAATAAGCTTTAAAATTACAATAATACCAAAGAAATCTAACATTTTGGTGCCTTTTATCTGTAGTGTAAGTTGAGCAGGGTATATATGCAGAGATACTTTTTTTTCAATATTCCTAAGCAGCAGTATCAAATAGTGCAACTTGGTTACTGACAAAGCTAATAAATTAAAAAGAAATGTACACCTGTGTGTAATTAAATTAGATTTGAAGAAAGTTGTGGAGATTAATGCCTGCAATCAATGTAGGGTCTTTAATCACCTCAACTGTCGGCAATAATTTATGAGAAAAGTGCTCCTACATTCTCATTAGCCTAAAACTTTTAAAAGATGTATACAATGGCTTACTCTACTGTATTCAGAGTCATACAGCCCCACTTCATTAGATGTAGTCTCATCCTTGTGGGTCTCTCTCTGCAAATGTGTGACACAACCCCTACATATGCCTTCTCACCCTTTGCAATTCTTGCCAATATCTTTGCATAAATCCTTCATTGAAAAAACATTCTAATAATCAGAGCTGCCCATCAACTACTTTGACAAGTATTATATTAAGCATCCCAACATTGAGATGGAATGAGGAAGAAGTCTTAGGATTTAGAAATGAAAGGGGTTGCATCTATTGTAACATTCTAATTTTAGCATGGGAAAACTGAAGCACAGAGAGAAGTGAGCTACCCAAAATAATACCTCAGTAACAAGTGTCACAGCTGGGATTTTAACCCAAGTATCTTGGGTCAATATTCTTCTCTCTTTCCACTACATCCTGTCACTTTTCAACAGCTTTTAAAAGGAAGCTGCATGATGCATTTTTTGGGGATGTTGTTGAGGGTATGACTGCTTTAGGCTTAAGTTGGACTAGACATGACTTCCCAGAACCCTTCCAATTGACATTTAAGTAAATTGGAGGTGAAGGAAGCTAGACTTGTATTTCATTCTTTGTTTAACAAAACCAGAAAAATGAGAATCAAGTAAGCTGACAATAAAGTATTGCCTTTAAAAAAAAGAGTGTGACAATAAGAAAGAGATAGTGAGAAATAGGAAAAAGATTACTTGTAAATATTTGTAAATGATGAAAGGTAATGTTTACATCTAGAATTTCCTTTCCTTTTATGATTTATATTTGGGCCTCTGGTACAACTGAAGAAGATTTAGGCATATGCTACAGCTCCAGCTCATGGCTAATGCTTTCCCAAAGGGTTCATTGGTTAACTGACTACCTTAAGCCACAGGGAGCTAGACAAGAAACAAAACACATAGGAGAGATAGGAGGGTAAAAATAGGGAATTAAGTTCAGATAACAATTTCTCCTCAGCTTTTTTTTTAGAAGTCAGTTGCTCCTTAAATTCAACTTTTTGATGACCTGGCAAACGTAGGGATTATTGTATTTGGAGAAGCTACTGGCAACACCATGCTTAATGCTCCAAAACAGAGAAATAATGTAGGAGAAAGTACTGTCCTTGATTTTTTTTCCTTTATAAAGTGAAATAAGAGTTAAGAAATTCACAAGAGGTAGGAGTGTGTGGGTGCCAGTAATAATGCAATAGAATAATATCATAAGAATAGATCAATCAGCAAGTATTTATTAAATGTCTATCATGTGCCAGGTAATGTGCTATGCCCTGGGGGTAGAGACAAAAAGACAAAAACAAGAATTCAATCCCTACTCCTCAGTAAGTTTACATTTTATTGACAGAAGAGATACTTTCTACTTCTGTAGTCTAATCATTAACCCTCCCACATCCCCTCCCCCCAAAAAACCAAGCCACCAAAGTCCAGGATTTGGGTTTTTTTTTTTAATCTTGCCTGAAATGAAACTTAATCTCAAACATATTTTATATTTCATTTTTATTAAGTGGGAATATAAGAAAGCACTTGCATTTTTAGATTCTTAAAAATTAAGCATTTATACCCATAGACTTTTTCTTCTTCTTTGCTCAACAGTTGGTATTAGTGATGTGTGAAATGAGAGGGAAAATGAATGACATTTGACTTTTTTGACAATTTCTTCAGAGCAGTTAAAAAAAGCTCTGGCAAAATCAAAAATTGTACTGCATCACAAGTAAAGCTTGTCAGTCACAGCAGAGAATTAAATGCTCATTTGATTGAATTCAATTCAACAAGCATCTATTACATGCCTCGTGTGTGCAAAGGCACTCTGCTAGGTATTAGAGATACAAAGACAAAAATGAAATAACCCTTCCCTTCCAGGAGCTTATATTACATTACTCTGGGAGATACAAATTGTTCTAGGTAAGAATTTTCATATATAGCACAGGTAGAACCTATGTGTGTCTAGGTTCCCTTAAATATCAACAAAACGATTCTTGGCCCATATAGAGACACTAAGTATAATAGTATCCACATAGTAAAGCTTTTATTTCTCCCAACAGAAAATGCAAAAGATGCAAAGGACTCAAAAGAGTGCAGATAAAGATAATGGGGAAAGCTATCAAATAACCATAAATGTCCCACTTAGAAAGAATCTTTTTTTTAATTATTTATTTATTTATTTATTGAAAGACAATCAGGGTTAAATGACTTGCCCAGGGTCACACAGTAAGTGTCAAGTGTCTGAGGCTGGATTTGAACTCAGGTCCTATTGACTCTAGGGACAGTGCTCTATCTACTGTGCCACCTAGCTGCCCCAAGGATGAAATTATATACGATGATCTTAACATTCTGGTCAGTTCCATTTTCCTACTGGATTTTACACAGTTCCCCAAGTATTATAGGGTTGTGATTTAGATTCAGCCCAGAGAGTCAACACACTTGGCCATAATTGTATAGGGAGATCCCCTTCCCCTCAAATTTGTCTTATCTACAAAACACACAGTACGTGGAAGAAGGAGGGGGAATTCTTGGGTAGGAAGAGCTTAATCTTTTCTCCTTTCCTCCCTGCCAACCATCATAGGTTGACCTTGTTCTTCAGGTGTAGGGAGCATATGGGTGATTTTCTTTTTCCAAAAAGGATGCTTATGACAATATCTTCTCTTCTTTAAATGTCCAGCTCTTTGGACTTTTAAATTTGAGATTATTCTGATGGCAGCCTCCAAAGCCGGTACCACATGATACCCCAGAAATATTCTTCCTCTGCTATAAGACTAGATTCTGATATCCTCTTATCTAGGAAATCTCCTTTGTTTAACTAGTCAGCCAATCCATAAATGGATTTTTATTAAGCACCTACTACATAGGCAACATGCTAAGCACTGGGGATAATTCTTCTTTCAAGGAGCTCTTGGCTACTGCTGCTTTATCTGACTAGATTATAATCTTGGAAAGTACTAGCTAAGTCAATGTTTTCCAAAGTGCAGCATACACCATTAGGGTGCAAGAGGAAGATATTATAATTTCTATTTAAATTGGTTCTGAAAAATAAAAAAAATTAAGCTTTACTAATATATGTGTATACATAATATCAATATCTATATCTATCTATATAATGTATATGTATATGTATGTATATCTATATCTATAGCTAGCTAGCTAGAGATATATATATATATATATATATTCATAATGGCACCCTCACTTAATCATTATGTTAGGTCATTTGTAACATATGGTGGACAAGGTATCCTGAGGGTAAAGTAGGAGTTTCAAAGCCCAGTGGAATTGATAGTGGTGGCCTCTCTTTGTTCATTTATTTTCAGGAAACTGTCATGCACTGCAGTTTATGTGTATCGAGTTAACTGAACTTGTCAATTATATTATCTAGTTTTAATTAAACTAATAATCACAATATGGACAAGTAGCTTAAAAGATTGCTGAAAAATTGAAGATAATACCAATAATCCGAGTACAAGCAAACAACAAGAAAATGACAGATTTTAGCTAATTCCTATATTGAACTCCTCAGAGTAACATAAGGCAAAAACAGTGACCATCAAATCAGTTTTATTAAGAAGTCTTCATCCCATCCCCCTCCAAAGGATATTATGAAGATTATTGAAAGCAAGAGTTTGCATCCCTATAGTTAATGATTAATTTTCTCCTTAGTGTATATTGATCCTTGAGCTATTAGCTTGTGATAACATGAAGCCATCACAATTATCAATATAATTAAAACCAAGCTTTGATTTCAATAGTCAAGTCAATAAACATTTATTAAATACCTACTATGTCCCAGGCACTATCAGAAGTGGGGTTATAGTTTCCTGTGTGATAAATAGCAAGGAGTTCAGTGTTGTTAGATCATAGAATATTTAAGAAGGGAATAAGCTAGAAGGTGACTAGATAAGTAGGAGGGGGCAGGTTTTGAAGTGCTTTAAAATACAGAGCATTTTATATTTGATACTGGAAGTAATAGGGAGCCATTAGAGTTTATTGAATAGAAGAAGGGAAATGATATGATAAGATCTGCACTCTAGGAAAATCATTTTGGTAGCTGAGTAAAAGATGGACTAGAATGTAAATTACAAAGAGAGAGACTAGTAGTCAATTGCAGTATTCAGGTATGCAGTAATGAGGGCCTACAGCAGGGTAGTCGCCATGGCAGAGAATATAAATGGTATATGTGAGAAATGTTTTGAGGGTAGAATTGACAGGATTTGGCAAAAGATTAGACAAAAGAAGTAAGGAGTTGAGGATGACAAGTAGGTTGAGAACCAGGGTGACCAGAAAGTATGATTGTTCCCTCAATAATTATAGGAAATTAAAAAGAAGAGATGGTTTTAGGTGAAAGACAGTAATCTCAGTTTTGAACACGCTCTATGTGTGTATGTAATTGCACATATCTAGGTGGTTCAGTGGATAGAGCATGGGCCCTTGAATCAGAAGGACCTAAGTTCAAATCTGGTCTCAGATACTTACTAGCTATATGACCCTGGACAAGTCACTTAACCCTGATTGCCTCCCCTCTCAAAAAAAAATGAATGTGGCAAGTATTAGCAAACCATAAACTGTTATGAACATGTTTGTCATAATCATCATCACCAACATTAGTTTTAAAAACATGGGGGGGGTGGGCAGATAGGTGGCATAGTAGATAGAGCACTGACCCTGGGGTCAAAATCTGGCCTCAGACACTTACTTGCTGTGTTCTTGAGCAAATCGCTTAACCCTGACTGCCAGAAAGAAAGAAAGAAAGAAAGAAAGAAAGAAAGAAAGAAAGAAAGAAAGAAAGAAAGAGAAAGGAAGGAAGGAAGGAAGGAAGGAAGGAAGGAAGGAAGGAAGGAAGGGAGAGAGAAAGACAGATAGGAGGAAGAAAAACAAAAAGAAAAATCAATGACTTTATTATTATACTTTTGGAAGTAATCAGGGTTAAGTAACTAGCCTGGGGTCACAAAGCTAGTAGGTTAGTATCTGAGGTTGGAATTGAACTCAGGTCCTCGTGACTCCAGGGCCAGTGATCCAACTACTGTGCCACTTAGCTACCCTAATTTTTTTTGGAGGCAATTGGGATTAAGTGACTTGTCCACGGTCTCACAGTTAGTGTCTGAGGCCAGATTTGAGCTCAGGTCCTCCTGACCTGAGACCTATAAATACTCTCATATCTGCACACTAAATATCTGGAAACAGGAGGTTTGAGCTTATTTAAATTTTTTCTAAATAAATGATTTCTGTAGGTTTTTAATTCATTTGTTTAAAAAAATAAGAGCAATACTTTCTAATTAATATGCAAGAACAACTGATTGATATCAAGGAAGATGAAAATTTACTATCCAAATTTCAAAAAAATCCTTTACAAAACTGGTGGATGAGATTGAAAAATGAGTAACATGATTTATTAAGAACAGTCAATGATGCAATTCCTCCATTTAGAACTGTGTATCTTAGTGATGTATAGTTTTTAACTACAACAGTCATTAAAACTAAGTACTAAAATAAACTGAACTTAATAAAGCATATTCAATCATATGGTTCTTATAAAAAAATCTTACCACTGAAATAAAACAAAAAGTTCCTGTGCCATTAATAAATAAAACAAAATGATTTTAAAATAATTTATTTTATTTCATCCTCTTGGATTCTAGTATATATTATTGCAATTTACACATTAATATAATTCATTAAAAAGTGTGTAAAAGTGGGAATTTGTGTTAAAAATATTGATAGGAATGCACTATCAAAAAATTTTGGAGACCACTGGCATAATAAATAAACTCCCCCAACCTTTTCTCAACATAACAGGTTAGGCATCAGGATTGCTGTCCATGCACTGGAATTACAGAATGAGTGGAAAAATTCAAGTATTCTTCTGTCTTATGTTCCTGTGTGAGTTCTATCATTGCCTCTGCTATAAGAAAATCTCTTAGGCTATGTGTGCAAATATGTCTACTTTATTATGAGCCTTTGCTATAAATCATTATCAAATAAATGATTCTAGAGGATAAAAAAAATAAGAGCAAAAAGGCTGTGTAATCTGCCTCTCACTTTTATATGAATGAATGAATGAATTGAATGAATGAACAAAGTATTTCTTAAGTGCTTCTTATGTGTCAAGAATTATGCTAAGCTCTAGGGATAAAAATACAAAATCAATGACTGTTTCTGCTTTCAAGAAACTTCTTTTTCAATGGGGAAGATACACACAAGGGAGCAGTGGCTTGAGCAGAAGCCCTTTGATCTGAAAAGTTACAGAAATGGCTAATGGAGTCAAAGGGGAGAAGATTGAAACACCCAATCCAAAAAAAAAAAAAAAACAACTATCAGAGTGTATTTCATTATGGTTTATGGTCTCAAACCTAGAGGGTGTGGGGTGCAAATGGCACCCAAGTGGTGGGCCAGGAAAAAGTAAAGTGAAGCATGACTGAAGATTTTCTGAAATAGTGGTCTTAGAAAGGCAGTCACCATTCAAGAGAGTAGGGCTCAAAGGCAGAAATTTCCCCAAGACAGAGTATGTGGGCATCAGTAGAGTTGTCAAGGAATCACATCAAAAGCACTTATTAAGCACCTACTTTGTGCAAAGCACTGTACTTAGCACTAGAGATACAAAGAATGGTCAAAAGTAGTCCTGGCTCTCAAGGAGTTCACATTCTAATGAGAGACAATATTTAAACAGCTATGTCACTTTCTTACTCAATAGACTCTAATGGTTCCCTGTTGCTTCCAGGATTAATTATAAAATGCTCTGTTTGGCATTCAAGGCTTTTTATAGCCTACTTCCCTCCTACCTTTCCATTCTTCTAATATTTTACCTGCTGCCACATACTCTGATTCAGTAACACTGACCTCATGGCTGTTCCACAAACAAGACACTCCATCTTTTCAAACCAGGCATTTCTCTAACTGTCCTCTACACCTGAAACACAGTCATCAACCCCCCTCCCCCTCCCCGATCCTTCAACTCTACCCCTGATTTCCCTGATTCCCTTTATAAAATCTCATCATTTACTGGTAGCTTTTCCCAACCATCCTTCATTCTGGTGCCCTCCCTCTGTTAATTATTGCCTATTTATCCCACATATAGGTTGCTTTGTATATTAATTTGTGTGCATGTTGTTTTTCCCATTACACTGCATGCTCCTTTATGGCAGGGATTGTCTTTTGCCTCTTTTAACATCCCCTGCACTTACCAGTGTCTGGCACATAGTAGATGCTTAATAAATGTTGACTGATTGATTAACAAACAAGATATATATGTCATAAACTAAAGATAATCTCAGAGAGACATTGCTAACATTAAGGAGGACTAGGAAAGGATTCTTGCAGAAGACAGTACTCTAGCTTGCTCAGATTTGAAGAAAATCAAGAAAGCCAGGTGTACATGAAGAGGGAACATTACCTCCAGACATGAGAGACAGCCATTGGAAATGCCTAGTCAATTAATGAAGCATCTTGTACAAGGAACAGTAAGGAGGCCAGTGTCACTGGTTTATAAGAATATATGAAGGATAGTAAAGTACAACAAAATTGGAAAAATAGAGAAGGGCCAAATTATGGAGGGCTTTAAAAGCCAAATAGTGAATTTTAAATTTGATGCTGGAAATGATAAGAAGACAATGGAGTTTTGTTTTTGTTTTTAATGGGGGGGCAGGAACCTGGCACCTGAATGAAGGACAGACTTTGGATTGGGGAGAGACTTCAGACAAGGAAACCAACCAGCAGGCTAGCAATAGTAAAAGCATGAAGTGATGAGATTGTGAGGAAAAGGAGATCGTTGAGGAAGTTACAGAAGAGAAGAAAGGTTGGTAGCTCCTCCAATAAGAATTCATGAATGCCTGAGTCCCTATTAGTTAATCATCTTGGGGATAGGGCAGTCCAGTCATTTTATAAACTAATCATGAATTGCTTATGTCCTCTCAACAGCTCCATGAGGAGGTGCTTTAGTGATTCTAGAAAAAGACACTCCCTGTAAGCTTCTCAAGTTGATTGGGGACCATATTAAACTGACCAAGGGACTGCCCTGATCAATCCATTTTAAATGAAAATACACATTAGTTTAAGGAGGAAGAGAGTACTAAGAGTTGGTGAGACTGGGAGAGGCTTCCCATAGAAGGAATTATACTAAGTGTGCAACCCTGGGCAAGTCATTTAACTTCTGTCGGCCTTAGTTTCCCCAACTGTAAAATGAAGAGATGTTTGTAAAGTGCTTGGCACAGTGCTTAACACATGATAGTACTTAATAAATGCTTATGCTCTTCTCCCTCTCCCCCAATTACCTAATATGAATTTTGAAGGAAATGAGGGTTTATAAGAAGCTACTAAAAGTTATGGAAGTAAGGAAGGAGTATAACCCAAGCAAATTTCACATGATCACAGATGTAGGTCCAGAAGGGACCTCAGAATCCATCTAGTCCTATTCTTTCATTTTACAGATGAGGAAACTGAGTCCCAGGGAAGTTAAGTGATTTGCCCAAAGAAACAAGGTAGTAAACATCAGAAGAAAGCTTTGGACCCAAGTTCTCTAACTCCAGAGTTGGCCATCTTTCCACTCCTCTACACTGCTGACAGACAATGCAAAGATAGAGATGCAGGAGGTGAAATGCTAGGCTCACGGAATAACTAGCAAGACAGTTAAGCAGGATTGTGGAGGCCTTTAACCAGGATGGACAGTTTATATTTTGTCAGAGTAGCAATAAAGAGTTTTATAAAAAGATTTTTGAGCAGCAGAGTGATATGGTCAGACCTATTTCTTCGGAAAGTGCAGCTAGGTGGCACAGTGAATAGAGTGCCAGGCCTAGAGTCAGGAAGACCTGAGTTCAAATCCAGCCTCAGACACTTACTAGCTATGTGACTCTGGGCACCAAAATGGTGGCAGTGTAAAGAAGAGGGTATATAGGAGCGATATTAGGAAGGTACACAACATTATGGTACATTGTTCTTTACAAATTAGGAAGAAGGAAAACTTTTTGTATGTGGTTGAAATACTTGACTAATAAAACTTTGTAACACTGTTATGAAAGTCTCCTATTTATTTATATCAAATTATTCCCTTGCTAAGATGTGTTTGAATTTCTGAACGTCCAATACAGTATGTCTGCATTTAAAATGTTCATCTGTGTATGCATGAAATGTTCCTTTAAACATAAAAGCCAATTAACTCAAAAACTAAATTTGACCCAATTTAGATCCTGATTCACCTGAAAACTTTTCCATATGTTCCCTAGCACTCTTTTTTTGAGAGATTGGTCAGTTCCTCCCCAGAACCTTCTTTTGAAGAAGTGTCTGGTCAAGCTTACTTCTAATCCACCTCAACTGTTGAGACTTTAGACTACTTTTCCATCTTTCTCCCCGATTGTTACACCCTCTACCAAATCAGCTCCCCTTCAACTCCTTTTTGTGTGCTATCTCCCTCTACCTTTTTTTTTTCACTTGTATATTTATTTCCAGTGTTTAGCACAGTATCCAACACATGGTAAATATTTAATAAATATTTTATCTAATCTAAAATACTGTAGACCCTGACTCTAAAACTTCTAGTTTTCTTTTATAAGAATGTTTATATAGTCAGAAACCTTACCAGTTCTGATCGCTGAAATTTATGATAAGAGAACTCAGATCACACCTATGGACCAGATTAGCCACATTTTTTCATCTGGCCAGCATCTTAAGTAAGGTATTTTTCCCCTGCCTACCACAAATTCCTGAATTCATTTATCTGTTCTCTTTGATTCCCCTCAGCTCTTAATCACACACATCCAACTATCACTTCATGCACTATACTTCACCCTCTTTCAAAAGAGCTCAATTTCCTTTAAAGAGCAATTGCCCTATATTTTTACATGTCTTAAATTCATAAAGAGAATCATGGTGCTATAGTGGAAATAGAGCCAGCCTAGGCATCAGGAAGACCTGAATTCAAGTCCCTGATCTGACACAAGCTAGCTGTGTGACTCTAGGAAAGTCACTTAACCAATCAATGACCTCATTGACTCTAAGATGACAAAGAGCAGAGTAAGTGTTGGTTTGCATTGATAGCCAGAGTTTCCTGGAGCAGAATTCTCTAGAGCAATGACTGCATTTATGGGTATAAAAAAAAAAGAAAAAAAATGCAGCATAGAGAAATTAACAAGATGGTATTATGAAAACAAGTGGACAAAAAACAAGCAAACAAAAAAACACCAAACCAGTATCTCTGGAATTAGGGAACTTGGGTTCAAATCCTGTATCTGATATACACTGCCTATGTGATCTAGGAAAAGTCTTTTAATCTCCCTAACCTGAAGTTTCTTCATCTCTATGAAGAGAAGGTTGGACTAGATGGTCTCTCCTGTCTCCTCCAGTTCTATATCTAAATCCTATGATACTAAAGTCAAAGGAGCAATAGGCATTTAGATGAGGGATAAGATGTACGGGATATAAGCTGTTAAGGGAAAAGGTTAAAAGGTTCCCATCAGAACCAATGTTGTCCATGCTACTGAGAAACTGTCCAAATGCTCAAGAGGTAGACAGACCCTAATGATGGTCACTAATCCCCTCTCTGTTTTACTTGACTAAAATATTGACATGATTTAAAAAAAATAAAACTTTAGATGCCCCAGTTCAGGTCTCTGGAGAGGTGTTAAGAGTTTATTATCCATGTTTGTTTTTTTTTTAAATTTTAAATGTCATTTATTTTAGGTGGAGGAAAACCACTTATCAAGTTCTTCACTAGTATCCAGGTGCAAGAACCTTATTTCCAATCCTATTTGTAAAAACTATTTTATGAGTTCTGCACTTGATTATGAGAAATTAAATAAATATGTATTTCAAAAATATTGCCTAGAGATTTTCTGTGACATAAAAAATTCAAGATATTGAATGAAGCTTTTTAACAACAAGACAAATTCAACAAATGTTTATTAACCACCTGGTTAATATAGGCAAAGCATGATGCTGGGTCTTTGGGGAGATTAAAAAAATATATCAAACTTGTGATTACATTGGGTAGGGCACTTTCACTGAAGGAACTCCCTCTACCAACGAAGGTCAATAACTCTAACCGTCAATTAATAAATATTTAGGAAGTGCCTACTACAGGCCAGGTACTCAGGTGTTACAGATAGAAAACAAAAATTAAATAAGTTTTATCCCCCAGAAGCTTACAATCTATTCAAATGAGAAAACATGTATAAATGTATATGTATTTATACACACACACACTCATGCATAACATATACCAAATATATTAGATATGGGAAACATCTATATATGTATATGTACATACACACACACATATATTAGATATGATGTGATTTGGGGGTGGCAGAACAATAGGAGCTAGGAGCTAGACCAGAAAAAAATCTTAAATGAGACTTTTTCAATGAGAAAGTGGAACTTGATCTTAGTCTTGAAGGTAACTGGGGATTTTAAAAGTCAGAGGTTAGAAGGGAGTCCATGGATGAGATGAGGCTAGACAATGCTAAGGCTGAGAGATGGAGAAT